>NC_137606.1:12386642-12879142 GCF_963280865.1 Gymnoscopelus braueri
GACCTGGTTGAAGAGAGAGAGAGTTAACATAGCCCTGCTGCAGGAAACTCATCTGAATGATAAGGAGCATGAAAAACTTAAAAGAGAGTGGGTTGGCCAGGTATACTATTCCTCATTTTCAACAAGCAAAAGAGGAGTGGCCATACTTATAAATAAAAATACCCCATTTACTTTGGATAAATGCATTAAAGACAAAAATGGTCGCTATGTTCTCATATCTGGTGTATTATACGGAGAACACATTATGATTGGCTGCATATATGCTCCTAATACATATGAAAGCGAATTCTATTCTACCTTGCTGGCTGATGTTTCCTCTCTCTCTTCTTCATATACATTATTGGCTGGAGATTGGAACTCCATGGCCGATCCTGAGGCAGACCATAATCCCCCGTCCAGAGCCAAACCTTCAAAAATGTCAAAAGCTATGAGAGAGGTATGCTCTGATTTAGATCTATTCGACACATGGAGAGTCCTACATCCTACAGAGAGGGACTTCACATTCTTTTCTAATCCGCATAAAAGTTTCTCTAGGATCGACTACATTTATACCTCCAGGCAGCTGCTTGACAGAGTAGAAAAATGCACTATAGGTAGCAGGTTACTGTCAGATCATGCCGATGTGTCATTGGTGGTCACTCCCCCATTTTGTCAGCCTACCACCCGCCGCTGGCGGTTGAATCCTTCCATTTTGAACAGCCCCGCTTTTGTTGATTACATAGAAAAACAAATTGAACAATTTTTAGAAATCAATGATAATGATGACACCAATCCCTCAATTTTGTGGGAGACGCTTAAGGCCTTTGTTCGCGGTGCTGCCATATCATATTGTTCAGCAAGGAAAAAAGAGGCCATGAAAAATCAGATTGATTTGGAGAAGCAACTATTGGAACTTGAAAAAAAACTGAAGGATAATCCATCTAAGACCTTGCTTACTAGAACGGAAGCCACTAGGTCGGCCCTCAACCAGCTATTAACACAAAAAGCGGAGGCCAGTATTTTCTATGCGAGACATAGGTTGTTCGAAATGGGGGACAAACCGGGTCGGTTGCTTGCACGCCTCGCGGCGGGCAGACAAAATTATAACTCAATTGCATCACTCAAAGACGACTCGGGAAAGAACCATCATGAGACTACAGCCCTTACTGAAATAATGGGGAACTTTTATAAAAAACTGTACACTTCTGACTCATCTTATAGTGAGGAGATTATGCATAACTTTTTAGGAAAACTTCATCTCCCATCCCTTTCTGAGACAGACCAGAATACTCTAGGGAGGTCTATTACGCCCGGAGAGGTTACAGAGGCGATAACACAGCTGCAGAGCGGAAAGGCTCCCGGACCAGATGGGTATGGCCCAGAATTTTATAAAAAATTCCACAAAATATTAATAGGCCCCTTAACTAAAATGTATCTCCACTCTATAGAAAAAGGTCAGTTTCCCCCCACCCTGTATGGTGCAAATATTTCTGTCATTCTCAAGAAAGGGAAGCCTCCGGATGAATGTGGCTCATATCGCCCTATTAGTTTAATTAATGTGGATAGCAAGATATTTTCTAAGCTTTTAGCAAAAAGACTGGAGGACTATCTTCCTCTCTTAATCAAAGAAGACCAAACTGGTTTTATTAAAAATAGGGTTTCTCAGCTGAATATGAGGAAATTGCTTAGTATTATTCAGCATACAAGGACTCATCAAAAGGAGGGTCTTGTCATCTCCTGTGATGCACAGAAAGCTTTTGATTTAATTCAATTTCCTTACTTATTTAGTGCCCTGGAGAAATTTGGCCTTGGCGGGGGTTTCATTAATATGCTAAAATTAATCTATCATTCACCAAGGGCGAGTGTGTTGGTCAACGGCATGCTTTCCCCAGAGTTTAGTCTAGGAAGGTCGGTCAGACAAGGGGATCCGATTTCGCCTTTAATTTTCGATTTAGCCATCGAGCCCTTAGCCGAGGCAATTAGAAGCCATGTTAATATTTCAGGAATCCAGATAGGGGCAGCTGCACACAAGATAGTTTTGTATGCCGATGATGTGTTATTATTTGTAACCAACCCTTCAGAGTCTATCCCAGCCATAATGTCAGTTATACATACATTTGGGTCTTTTTCAGGATATAGACTTAACTTTGACAAATCTGTTGCTATGCCACTGGGGGGCAGTGTGGACTCACCATGCTTGCCCAATTTTCCATTTTCTTGGTCTGTCTCTGGTTTCACATACCTAGGTATCTCTATTACTCCAAATGTGAAAGAAATACTACGGTTAAACTTCTCTAGTGTGTTACAGAGTGTTAGGAGTGATCTCACAAGATGGTTTGACCTCCCGGTTTCCTGGATGGGTAGAATAAACCTAATTAAGATGAATGTGTTACCCCGGCTTCTTTACCCTATGCAAATGTTGCCTCTATATATTACCAAGAAAGTAATTCGAGAAATAGAAAGGGACTTCTCTAAATTTATATGGCATGGTAAAAGATCTAGACTAAGTATGAGGATATTGCAACTGCCCAAGGACAGGGGGGGATTGGCATTCCCAAGCATATTATTTTATAACTGGGCCTGCCACTGCCGTACCATACATGAGTGGGTACAAGACTATCTTACTGGCGGACCAGAACCCCTTGAGACATGGGAGTGTTCTCCATATGTATTACTAGCAGAACTCACAAATATACAAAAATCACACTTTAAATCTTCTGATAGTCCAATACTCTCAAATTCGATAAAGGTTTGGAAAAACATGATAACCTTTATGGGAAGGAAGAATATGTCCTCATACCTGACACCACTCACAGGCAATAGACAGTTTGACCCTGGAGTTAGGAGTGCCGTTTTCCGGTCTTGGTATAATAAAGGTATTAGAGTTATAGGAGACCTGTTTGATGCCAGTGATGTTCTCATGTCATTTGATATGATTAAGAACTCATTCGGAGTACCTCGGAATGACTTCTTTGCTTATTTACAGGTTCGCCACTTTATCAATAATGACACCAAGTTTCCTCGAGACAAGCCTCTTCTTGGGCCTTTAGAGGACTCTATTATGCATTTTACTAGAAAGAAAGGCTTGATTTCATACTTCTATGATAATTTTCAGTGCTTCAACACACAAAATATAGATATTGTGGTGGGAAGATGGGAAAAGGATTTACAAACTGAGTACGACAAGAATTGCTGGGACGACTGCATTAAATCTTCTCAAACTACCTTTATAAGCAACAGATTCAAAGAGATGCAGTATAGGATACTACATAGACAGCATAGGACACCCCAAATCCTAAACAAAATTGACCCAGATAGGTCCCCTTTATGTATCAAATGCAAAACTGAGGTTGGTACTTATATACACTGTTTCTGGGAGTGTTCCAAGATTTCCAAATTCTGGTCTTGTGTGGTAAAAGAACTGAGTTCAATATTTCAGTCTAAGATCTGTAAAGATCCTGGACAATTTTTACTAGGGCTGCCATCTAAATTTGGGGTTCTAGATCCTAGAAGAGCTAAGCTTCTCGATAAGCTCCTCTGTGTGGCCCGAAAATGCATTTTATTCAACTGGATTCACGAAAAACCTCCATCAGTAACTCAGTGGTATAGAGAAATATATAGGGTACTCCCAATGGAAAGACTCAGTGCCAAAATAAAAGGGAAGGAAAATATCTTCATGGATATATGGCAGCCACTGATAGATTATTTGCCCAAGGATCTATCTACCTTGATTTATAAGGGAAGTGATTCCATAGATTGGAAAGCCCCGGTTGTACTGTTACAATTCAACTACTGATTTGCTCGTAGGTGTTTGTTTATCTGTATGTATGAATATTTAACTGTATGTGTGTCCTAGTATTGCCACTGTGATATGCCGCTTGCCCTTCTTTATTTGTTATTATTTTGTTTTGTTTTTTTTTGTGTTTTTGTATTGTATGTCTTTTAATTTATTTTTATTTCAATTTGTTTAATTGAATACATTTATGATTACAACTTCTGTACAAAAATGGAAAAAGTCAATAAAAAGTTATTAAAAAAAAAAGAAATAAGTGGTGTTTTTCTCAGAAAAAAACATTGTTAAATTGCAAAGTTTCACACCTCATCATCTGACTTTCCCAGTTAGTAAGGACTAAATGGCAGTAAATCTGCTTGGATGATGCACTCTAAATACTTCTAAATTTAGTTACGCTTAGCATAGCCTAAAATCCATCAAATGAAATTAAACAAGGCGGCCAAAGTTCAGCTTAAAGGTATTAAACACATTAACCCTAGTGTCACTATTTTGGGCACATTTTCTAAACATTAAAAAAGAATATATGAAATTAGAAAAAATATATATATATTGACATACACAGTAATATATACTTTTTTCCCCACACAAATAGCAAAAATAGCAGATATACAAGCTCACAATGCAGCATGCCAGAAGTGGTTCAAGCAGGTGTGTGCTGCCGGCAGGTTCCAATTATTCCCCGTTGATCTTTGAGGAAAATGTCACACATACCTTCACCCCAAAAGGCCTAAAATGACAGCTGTGGAACTATATGTCTGAACTTAGGGCAATTGTGTAGAAGTACTGTATGTGTACTGAACTATTGATTACAAATAGTGAATAGTTGTGTGCACTTGCATCACAGTTATGTCTTACTGTAGTGAATAGAGAATTCTGTCCCAGGTCAATGCGTCCACACAGCGTTTCGCGCTCCTCATACTTTGCATGTACTGTATGACATCATCGTCAACACCACCAGTTTAGCTCAGCAACATGAAGAAATACCCCCCTGTATTTAAGCGTTCACCTCCGCTGTATCTTTATTTGGGAAACGAGCCCAAACAACAAAGGCTTGAGGTCTGCTGTCGGAAAGACTTGACCCTGGGTCTGCAGTAACCCTGGCTGCCTCTGTGGGAGTGCGGAGCTGAGCCTTGCATCAGAACAAAAGGAGAGGGGGGGCTAGCTGGTCCACCAAACCCAGACCGCTCTGTGTCCGGATAAGCCTGCCTGGCCTCACATCAACGACTGCCCTACTTTACAGGGCCTCTATACTCTCCGGACTCTGCATTGTTGTCGAACCCAGGGGACACGCAGATGGCCCAACTGACCACCACCCGCTCACTAATGCAGTGGGCACGATTCTGCCCGTGGGGCGAAATGGCTGTTCAATACGTTATGGGTGGAATGGTTTGCGTGTGTTGGGAGGGTAATTGAAGGACGACTTCTGAGAGTGACATCAAGTACCCACCGTGACTAGTTCAAGTGTTTCAATCAATTTTCTGAAATACTGTGCATTCCTCTAGGCCGCATTAGACAGGAGGGTGTAGAGAGGGACAGGAAACCAAGGGCAGAGAGAGCAGAGACATGCGAGACAAGACCGGAAGTTGGAATTGAACTTGGGTCCTCACAATGGCAAATGGTCTGAGCACTAACTAGCCAAGCCACCAGGCACCCCGTACATAAAACATGTTATATCACAAAATGTGTTAAAGTCTTCCGACATTCGGCTCCGTCTTTCTTTTTTCTTCCGGACAGAAAGGAGGAGGCTGTTTATGGAGTTGTCACGGCGATGCCAATGCGGCGACGCCTGACTGCGTCGGAAATGTCTGTCAGCACGGCTGTGTTTTGGCTCTGCCGTTGGCACGGCAACCTGTCAAGCCATTCATGTGCACTGTTACTTGAAAAGACACCGGGAGGGGAAAGAGTAGGGAAGGGGGGGGGGGTGTTGTTGGACCCATTAGGCACTAAGACACACACTGTCACTTATCTACGAGCCCTCAAGTTAAAGTGCACTTTGCTAGGGAAGTGTTGAGAGCATGTTCTGCCAGGTACATACAGTACGTCCTATGTACAGTAGTGTCAGAGGCTACATCTGGTACAGCTCACAGACAGCTTTTTTCATACACAAAGGTACATGCTTTGTGTGTATATATGCACGTAACGTAAGCACAACATAATTTACTGTAATATGTGTTACTTTTACTATAATATTAAAATGCAATGCTAAGTAATATAATACTGCATAATATAATGTTTTATACAAACACCCACAATTATATATACAGTATGTATGTGTATGTATGTATATATATATATATATATATATATATATGTCCAAAACTGTTACTTTTCAGGATTTAAAAAAAAAATAGCAAAAGTGACGGAAATACAAGCTCAAAACGTGTCGTTTTGCGCCGTGTTTCCAGCTTGTGGATCTGCTACACTTTTGATACTTCTGTGTGACGCTGTAGAGTGATCGAGCAGGGCGTTCATTTACGGGGAAAAAACGCTAAAAGTTAGAATATGGATGATGGGGACTACGGATGGAAATTAGCATTCTTGCAAAATCAGGCGTATTTACATTGCATTGTATGTGTGCTGTGTTCATTAATATGTGCTGTCCCTCCAAAATAAACGTATAAAGATAATAAGAGTTTTCTGCCCGACAGCAACGATATACAGTGTGTGTGTGTGTGTGTGTGTGTGGGTGCCAGTGAACCCAGCAGAGTAGATAACCACCGGTTATGTACACTACCTGATTCACAGAGGTGGCCATTGGAGGGCTTGGGCCCGGGTGTCATAGCATATTAGTAGGAGTAGAGGGAAAAGGAGCTGGCAGCCAGATAAAGCCACCAGTAAGACAAACTGTGCCAGTGGCTCTGCCATCTGCAGGGGATATAGTGGCGGAAGGAAGGAGAATGGGGTGTCAGAAGGGTCAGGGAGGGAGGGAGGGAGGGAGGGAGGGAGGGAGGGAGCTGAGGTGTATGTGTTTGTAAAATGTAAAATCAAGAGTGTTCATTTAACTCCGGGAGTGTACACGACGGAACCTAATGTACCCGTAAAGGGTGCCTTTTGTGCACTCCCGGAGTTAAGCCATTAATACCGGGAGAGCATCTGTGTCGTTTTAGATTTTAGCTACAGTATATATATATAGCAACAAATACACTTTTCAGAAGACCCTTAGGATTTAGAACATTGGTTCTCAAAAATAGCATGTATGCAAGCTCAAAGCGCGTCACTTTGTGCTGCTTGTGCATCGGCTATTCTTGAACATTTTTGAAAAATCTTTAAAGTGTTTGAAAATATTTGAATTTTGACCAAATCTTCTCTTCTGGGGGTCCCTGGCACGAAAACATTTGAGAACTACCGATTCGTAGATTCGGCCTCAGGTCTTAATGGGTTAATTGTGTGTGTGTGTGTTTGTAAACCGTAAATTCACGAGTGTTCCTTTAAGTCCAGGAGTGTACACACATTGGAACCAAATGGACCTGTAAAGGGTCCCTTTTGTACGCGATCAGAGTTAACTTAACACTGAGAATTTTCACTGTGTACATCGTTAGTGGCAGGGTACTGGAACAAGTTGAGGTGATTGTTCCACCCACACACACACACACACACACACACACACACACACACACACACACCCCCCCCACACACACACACACACACACCCCCACACACACACACATACACATACACATACACATACACATACACATACACACACACACACAGCTCAAATCTGGCTCCTGGCATGAAAGGAAGCAACATTTGTTGGATGAAGGCTGAAACTAGTATACCTTATGTAAGCATTAACCCATTAAGACCGGGAACGCATCTGTGTCATTTTAAGATTTATTTGGCTATTCAAAAATAGCAGATCTACAACGCGGCACTACTATTTTGGAAAGATCTTGAAAATGTGTGCAAATCTTTGAATATAAATGTATATATATATTCGAATTCTTTGCTGCTGGGGGTTCCTGGAACAAAATATTTTCAGATGGGGGTCTGCAGCCAAATCAAAGTCATTTTGGGAGGTCCTTGACATGAAAAAGGTTTGAGCACCACTGATAGATACTGTAGCAACATACGTTTTTTTCAACAACAAAAAAACGGTCCCCAGAATAAGATTTGAGTTACAAATGTTCGCTTAAAAAAAAAGTGTTCACAAATGTTCACGATAAAAATTTTGTTTGCAGATCTACAAGCTCATAGAGTGCCGCACTATGAGCTTGTATATCTGCTATTTTTGAATAGCCAAAGAAATCTAAAATGACAGATGCGTTACCGGATTGAGCGGGTTAACTGAAAAAGTGTCAAGTAACTCTTTTTGACACCATGCTGCCATTTTGGCTAAATTTCATCGGCCTGAGCTTAGCTTTAATCATGGTAACTTACAACCGCAGCACCAAATATCCATCTACTGTATCTACAGTATACCTATACTAATAACGGGAATACGCTCACAACCCACATTTTGTAGAATGGGCCTCGGGTCTTAATGGGTTTGTCACAATGGTGATGTTGACCTTAAAGCTGCAGTACATCATTTTAATGCAGTGAATAAAATGTTATTTTGACCAATATGCATGGCAGAGTATATTAATACAATATAAAAAGTACATCCACAATGTTTGGAGGTGATCTCCCTACTGTAGACCAGTTGGTTCTCAAAGTGGGCTCCGGGGACCCCCAGGGGTCCTTGAGGGAGTTCCAGGGGGTCCCCAGCTTAATGATAGATATAGGAACCAAATGCACCCTTATGAAACCATTAAATGGTTCTGAGAGTGTACAAATTGTGTACACTCTCAGAGTTAAATTAACATTGATTTTGCAATATAAATTAGGGTCCCAGAGATAGAAATGCCATTAAATGGGGGTCCGTAGCCTAATGCATGTCAAACCGGGGTCCTTGACATTAAAATGGTTGAGAATCACTGCTAGAGCCATAAAAATCTTCTCTTACTTATGGGGGTCCCTGGCATATGTTTTCAAATGGGGGTCCGTGGGCTAATAAGTGTCAATTTGGGGGTCCTTGACAGGAAAAAGTTTGAGAACCACTGCTGTAGACCCATGTGTTCAGGTACAGTAGGTACACTTGCCTAGTGGTATTGT
This sequence comes from Gymnoscopelus braueri, assembly GCF_963280865.1. Taxonomy (NCBI): domain Eukaryota; kingdom Metazoa; phylum Chordata; class Actinopteri; order Myctophiformes; family Myctophidae; genus Gymnoscopelus; species Gymnoscopelus braueri. The sequence continues at coordinate 12,395,512 of NC_137606.1, forward strand.
CTCAACTTCAAAGCACAATCTCTCCCAGAGCAAGCTGGCACTCCGTCTTAGCTCACAGTTTTTTGTTATTGTTTTGTTTGTTTGTTTTTTACAACAGACCAACAGTCAACACTGAGCTCTCTGAAACACACAAATGACCAAAGGCCCCCCTAGGTTAACCCATTAAAACTGGGAAAGTATCTGTGTCATTTTAGATTTGAGCTCTTAATGGGTTAAACTTGTTTTTTAATTGACAACATGAGTACAACATGAACACAACATATACAAAAAACAATACATTTAAATAAAGTGCAATATAATGAACAATATAGTTTTTTAAAACGTCATAATGCAGATACAGAAGAGCTACACAAAGCAGGTGCAGTCCTTAAGTAATGCATCCTCAAGTAGTGCCCTTAATGTCTATAGAGACTAATTTATACAGTTTGAGAGAGTCCTAGAGTTTGTTCCATTTGTCCGGGGCATAAAAGATGAAAACATCTTGAATGCATACTTTCCAATATGGAAAGTATGCATATACAGATCATCACCGTAATCAAAGACAGACATAACTACAGATTTAAAATTGTGCTTTCATGTAATGGCCAAGAAGTAAGTGTGTGTGTGTGTGTGTGTGTGTGTGTGTGTGTGTGTGTGTGTGTGTGTGTGTGTGTGTGTGTGTGTGTGTGTGTGTGTGTGTGTGTGTGTGTGTGTGTGTGTGTGTGTGTGTGTGTGTGTGTGTGTGTGTGTGTGTGCGAAATTGAGGTACCTTACTGTAAGATTCCAACCATTGAATCCACACAAGGTGAAAACGGGTTCATCAAGCTTTTAAACAGTTACTTTAAGACGATGTTTATGAGAAAGAGGGGCTTTCTGTAAACTACTGTAGCAGTCAGCCTACTGTACTTCAAACGCAAACTAAATATTGGCCAAAGCAACTGAAGTAAGCACTTCTCCCTGCGGCAGGAATTACTAATTGTGTGGTGGGCCATGTATTAAAATGTAGTCATGTTGCCCATGGCGTCTGGATGCTTGACAGCTTCAAACAGATGACACACAGTAAAATCCTCAGTGTTCATTTAAAGGGCAAGACCACTTTGGCAGAGGTGTGGAGCTGTGTAGTTACCTTGCCATGATGTAACTCCAAAGGTGGACAATAAATCAAAAGTAATTGCTCATATTGATTAGAAATTGATAATTCTAAATATGCTCCTCATTGACTTACATTGTACGGTGAAACAGCTCTCAAAGTCACTCTTTTAGCACGTAAACAAACACAAACAAAACTGATTCAGACAATATAGAACATCACCAAACCCAGTACTGTTTTTTTTTTTAAATAAAAATGTCAACTTCCTGCTGATTTTACTATTTGAAGATCCGGATCCGCGGATCCAGTCCGGGTTTTCTTCTTAATAAAAATAGCAAAATCAACAGAAAGTTTACATTTTTATTAAAAAAACTATATAGTCTGAATCAACTTTGTTTGTGTTCGTTTATGTGCTATTAGAGTGACTTTGAAAGCTGTTTTACCATACTTTCTTTCTTTCTTTTCCTTTATTTATTCAGGGAAGCCCATTGAGAGCAAACTCTCTTTTTCAAGGACGCCCTGATAACAACATATAAAATACATATATAATGAGAAACAATAACAAACATTTGAATCACATTACTATGTCACAGATGCAAATAAACATGAAACGGGTGCAGTCACTATGTAGTTTGTTCTCAAGAAAGACCCTAAATGTCTCTATTGAGACCAATCGCACCAGTTTCAGAGAGTCCTGAAGTTTGTTCCATTTGTGTGGAGCATAATACATGAAAGCAGTCTTTCCTTGTTCACTGCTTTTACGTGGACTGGTATATCTAATGTGTGTTTGTGAACGTGTTGAATGTCCAGTAACCTTTGGTTCCAAAAGTGAGGATAGATATAAAGGAAGTTTACCACACAAGGCCTTATAAGTAAATAAAATACAATGTTGCTCTCTACGAACTGCAAGAGATGTGAGAAGTGATGGGTGAGATAATCATCGCCAGTAATAAAACGCAAAGCACTGTGGTAGATTGCTTCCAGAGGCTTCAGTGTGGAGAGTGAAGCATGCATATACAGTATATCCCCATAGTCAAATACAGACATTATTACAGATTGAACAATAGTCTTTCTGCTGGTAAAAGAAAAACAGGACCTGTTTCTGTAAAGGAAGCCAATTTGTCCTCTTAATTTTTTGATTACGTTCTCCACATGAACCTTAAATGAGAGTTTGGCATCTAGCCAAATGCCCATGTATTTATAAGATGTGACCAGCTCAATTTGTTCACCTTTAAGAGTGTAAAACCAGTAAAGTGATTTATATTTGGAGACCTAGTAAATACCATGCATTTTGTTTTGTTGGAGAAACAAAACAATGCAATGAGGAGCATATTTTTTATTATCAATTTCTAATCAATGGAACAGTTATTTTTGATTTATTGGAGTTACTGGATTTACTCAACACCCTTGGAGTTACTGTACATCATGGCAAGGTAACTACACAACCCAAACCTTTACCAAAGTGGTCTTACACTTTAACTCTCAGAGTCTCATTTGGTTAGATTTATGCAATCTCAGAGTTACATGTGGATAAATGAATTGCCGAATGTGCCGATCCGACCGACTTTAGCAGGCACCTCACTCCCTCGGAACCCAGCGGTTTGAAGTGAATCTTGTGATATCACAGAGCGGTGTCAGAGCATGACGTCATCAATTGTCTGTGCGTTTGTGACGCCCACCTCTCCACATATGGGCATGTTATGTTTGAGACAGCCACCATGTGCGCAACAATAGTGTCCATATGGGCATGTTACGTTTGTGACGCCCACCTCTCCATATATGGGCATGTTACGTTTGTGACGCCCACCTCTCCATATATGGGCATGTTACGTTTGTGACGCCCACCTCTCCATATATGGGCATGTTACGGTTGTGACGCCCTCCATTGACCCACCGTCAACCCACAAGGCCATTTTAATATAATAATAGTTAATTAATATATGAATTAACTATATTAATTAATATATGAATTAGCTTGTAATTGAGAACCGTTTGTCTCCTTAAACATTGGCTACAGGGGTAAAAAAATAATAATTTTCAAACAATTCCGAAGCTTTATTCTTGTGTGTGCGCGTGTGCGTGCATGTGGCAGTGCCCTTGTTGTGTATGATACTGTATGCTCTCCTGTGTGCCAGACGGGCTGTGCTGAGGGGCTGTGCTAACCGTGTGATTTTGGAGAAGCTTAGAATGTAAAGTGACCTGAATGCCTGTGATGTCAGCCGCTCCATTCATGAAACGCATGAATAATTGAGGAGCCAGCAGGCTCAGTGCACCCGCATCGGGCAGAGGAGGAATGCAAAGTGGAAGCCATCTCTTTTCTCCCTCGTTTTCCTCTGTGTATCTCTCTTTCTCACTCTCTCTCTCTATTTCTTCACGCACACTCTCCGCCGATCTCATTCAATCTGATTGGCAGCTTGCTGTGTGAGTCTGTGTGCAAAGAATCTGCGAGCAGTGTGGAGTGGGGAATCGCGAGTGAGAAACCCGTTTCCTCGGGTTGGATACTACTAACGTATACGCGACAGTCCGGCAGAGCGGACACGGACACACGGGAGCCGTGAGAAGTAAAAGGGGGGTGACGAGACAGAGAGAGAGAGAGAGAGCGAGCGAGTGCACAGGTTGTGAGCGAGGGAAGGAGCCGTCAGCCTCATTTAATCATCGGGAGGCGAGCAAACGATAGAGAGCCGAGCGGACAACAGCCTGATCATCAGCTTTACTGGACTCCCCGTCTGTTGGGAAAACACGTTCTCTCTCTCTCTCTCTCTCTCTCTCTCTCCCTCTGTCCCTCTCCCTCTCTCCCTCTCTCTCTCTCTGTCATTTCCCTCGTTTCTCATATCATCCTCCGGACGGACATGCCGTGGAACTCGTCCGCCCTCTTCCCCCCCATATCCCTCTTCCCGCTACCCCACCCCCCCTCCCTCCTCGTCCCCCCGCCTTCGTCCATGGCTCGGGACCTGCATGAATGAATGAAGGCGTTGGAGAAAAGGGCTGAAAATCGCTTTGTGGAGCCGCTCTCTACATGGCTACTCTCAGGTTAGTGTTTGGCTGGGATATCGGCCCGCCTGTCTGTATACAACCACGATAATAACAGGGGAGGCGGCTGCATTGCCGCGTTCATTTCACCGCCGAGGAGGAGGATCAACAACGTGATACTGTCAAAGAGAAGAGGATGGAAATGGAGAGAGAGGGAGGTTCCTGCCTTCCTTCTCCTTCCTTCTTTCCCTCCCTATAGATGGCTCTCCTGTGTGGCAGGTGGCAGTGAGGGCGACGTTAAGCTGGTTATTAGGAGATCAGAGCTGGCAGTGGGGAAGATCAGTGGCCCTTAAGCCCTGCCTGCAAAGAAAAATCCCCCCCCCCCACCCCAGTATGCATGTATGTGCCTCTTCCATTCTTTACCCCTTCTCTCTCTCTCTCTCTGTCCACCTGTCTTCTCCTCTCACAAAGAGAGAGGGATGAACAGCGAGGAGGACATGGTGGTGTTTGAGTGCGTGACGGCGGCCAACGAGGGCTGCCGCTGCCTGGAGGGCTGCTATGGCGAGGCGCTGAGGGACTGTGTCTTTCAGCCGGGGTATGGTCGAGTGTGTTGTTTAGTCACAGTGGTTCTCAAACTTTAAGATTTCAAGGACCCCCCCTTAAAGGGATAGTTCGCCCAAAAAAGTACTTATTTTCTATCAATTACACACCCCATGAAGCACTGAATTCATGGAGATTTTTTACGTTTTTGTTGCATTCCTAAGCCAATAATTTGATTACCGGCGGAAAGATGCTAATGTATCCGGTAGGAGACTCAAAGGAGACTTTTTGAGTCTCCTACCAGAGAGACCGTTGGTCATCAAATTATTGGCTTTAAGGAATGTGACAAAAACTAAAGAATCTCCATGAATTCAATGATTTCATGGGGTGTGTAATTGATAGAAAATAAGTAATTTTTTGGGGTGAACTACTCCTTTAACTCTGACAGTGTACAAATGGAACCAAATGGACTCAAGGGGCCATTTGGTTCCATTTGTGCACTGTCAGAGTTAACAAACTTGTAAAGGTCGATTTAGAACCCCCTAAAAGAACCCTTTGAGAACCACTGCGTTAGTCTGTTGATGTGAGTTTGTGCATATAGGAGTGGGTTTGGGTGGGGTGGGACGTAGTGTGTTATGTAACATGGATATTATGTGGCTTGCCTTTGGATGTTAAGAGTGAAGACGAGGAGCGATGTGTGTTTTATATTTCATGTATAGAATGTGGTTTACTTCTCAATTATATCTTTGTATAAAGACTGGGTCAGGCATTACAGATCCCTGTGTGTACTGTATGTGCGCACGTGTCTGTCTGCACGCGTGCTTGTGTGTGTGTGTGTGTTATGCTCGTGATGCGCATGTCCGCCCTGCTGTGTGTTTGTGAATATGTGTGCGTCCATGCGCATGTCTGTTTGCGTGTAAGTGTTGACACATTCCTCGTGTGTGTGTGTGTGTGTGTGTGTGTGTGTGTGTGTGTGTGTGTGTGTGTGTGTGTGTGTGTGTGTGTGTGTGTGTGTGTGTGTGTGTGTGTGTGTGTGTGTGTGTGTGAATACCAGTGTGCACTTGACTCTACATACATCTTCATATATGCTTACTGAGCGCACGGTCCACTTTTATGTGGCTGTGTGTGTGCACCTCTGTGTCTATGTGTATGTGTGCGCGTGCCGTGCATGTGTGTATATGTGCGTGCACAGACTACCTCTGGCCCTTTCTGAGCACCATGAAGCTGTAGGGCCACAGCCAGATGGGTGTTTTCCAGGGTCAGCAAAAAGCTGCAGTGAAAACAAGCGGGCCCCCTCGGATAGGCCCGGAATCTCTGAGCTATTATAAAGCCCAGCATTCGGACAGCTTAAACCCAGTAGGATTTAAAGCTTTAGAGCTTTATTTAAAACCAACATTGCGACAAAGTGGCACAAGCAACCTGCTTTTTCCCCCCCTCTTCTTTTTCTTCTTCTTTTAAACTCTACTGTATGTGAAAACTTGACCCGTTTTAAACTGCTCTTACATTTGTGGCTTATGTGATTACGACTGATCCATACTTCCTTGCAGTAGAGTTGACTGTGTACGCCTGCAGTGCTCTGTAATGCAGATGAGCTCTGCTTTTGGGCCTCTGGGACAACCCCCCCCTCTTGCCCCGGTATGCAAATGAACACATGAAAAGGCTGCAGCAGCCAAAATTGTTATGTTTCAGTGTTCACTTATGCTAGATGCAGAAAGGGTTGCTCCAAATCACCATTGTTGCATTGTTTCCCCAAAGAAATAGTCGCGGACTGAAAATCCATTTAAGAGAGACTGCCCTACTAGAGTGTAGCACTAGTGGCTGTTGGAAATGTTATCCTGACGAAACAGAGCAGCTATTTGTATGCTTTTAATGCACAGTAAAATCACAAATAATAAACTCGTTTTGAACAATATGCCACACATCAAGTGATCAAGTTGGTTCTGTCCGATTTTTCATATTCCATCCTGATTGGCGAATTCCGAACATTGCTGGCCCACAATAACCTACCTGACCTGGCGCCGAGGAGCACTTTTTCTAGTTTAACTCTGAGACTGTACAAAAGTGTCAACTCTTGGCGTTACAAATGGATAAATAAACAATTGGGATTTTACTGTGCATATTGAAATGATTCATCCTTACAAAGTTGCTATCAGTCTGAGTCTATTAGCTTTTCAGCCAAGGAAACAAACACGAGAACGCTGCATGCAAATAATATAAATGATTTTACTTGACTGACTACTTTGAAACATGCCTGCATTCAGCTTAGTAAAATATATGTAGGGGAAAACCGGGACAAACGGCGCGGAGGGACGGTTGCAAGTCGGACCTTTTTTCATGCTACACTTAACATTTTTCCTGCGGCGTCACCCTCTTCTTCGGTCGAAAACATCAGAGACGATTTTTTTCCCCAGTTCTGATCAAAATTGGCAGAGTTGAAGCCACTTTTGTGTATTTCCACATTGTAGTAAAAAATACCCTATTTGAGTGTTTTCCATTTGTACTGCTGTGTTTATTTGGTGCCGATTGTAAATGGATTTTGTCTGTTAGGCTAATCTGTGGGCTAACTCTCAGTGAAGGTTCCATTGAAAAATATTCATTAGCTTTTGTGCTAGCTAGCAAAACATCCGGGGAGGGCAGGGAGGGACGAACGGCGCATTACGCCGCTCGGTGCATTACGGACAGGGAGGGACGAACGGTGCATGTGTAACACAAAGTTGAGGAAACGACAGAGGCGACATTAACATGATACATTTATTTGACTATCAGCATGGTCATTTGCTCGTAGGATTCTACTGAAGCATAGATGCCAGAAATGTAACTTATGTGCTTGTTATAGGACATTTCATCCGACCGCGCCGTCCGCCCCCCATGTATGCACCGTTCGTCCCGACTGGCGGAGAGTAGCGCAAAATCACTTTACTTACCGTTAGCGTTTCACTAAAATTAAAACGGACTGCGGGAATGGGAGAGGACAAGTGTCTCTTGTTCACAAAAAAGTATGGTTACATGAAATTAATTAATCTCTTTGCAGGGAGGGAAATAGAAAAGGGTGCGCCGTTTGTCCCCGCCCTCCCCTATATATCACACTTCTGGAAAACCATTAGGCCTAGTTCAATTTGAAAAAATTATCCAACCTGACACTGATTCCAAAATGTTCCAATGATGCCCAATGTTGTCTTACCATTAAGAATGCATTGGCTAGTCTTGGACCTATCTGATCACTTCTCTGCTGTCTATTTCTCTAATACACACACAGCAGTTCTGAACAGGCGGAGCCAGCTGAGTATATTTAGAGCAAACCCTGCATATTTAACTACTGTCTCTGTTCTCTGTTGCTGTTGCTATAGCAATATTCATACTAAGCTTGGCTTTGTTTGTCCTTTGTAGTTGTGTGTGGGAGGTAAGCGTAAGTTGTTTTGTTTACCCATATGGCTTTTCTCTCCCTTATAACCTCTCAAAGGCCTGTGTAAATATAACTCATGGTCTCTCAACTATTTCATCAATGAAATTGTATACATCCTAGTATTATTCATAATGTTCCTGTATCAGCAGCTGAGCATGAATTTCTAAAGATTGAATTGGTATAATTGGCTTTACCGTACATTGAGATTAAAGTTAATCTTGTTGTTTCATTGTTTGGGTTGTGTAGTTACCTTGCCATGATGTAACTCCAAAGGTGGACAAGAAATCAAAAATAATTGTTCCATTCATTAGATATTAATAATTCAAAATATGCTTCTCATTGACTTAGAATGTACGCTGAAACAGCTCTCAAAGTCACTCTTTTAGCACGTAAACGAACACAAACAAAGTTGATTCTGACAATATAGAACATCACCAAACTCAGTACAGTTTTTTTTTATAAAAATGTTAACTTCCTGTTGATTTTGACATTCGGATCCGGATCTGGATCTTCAAATAGTAAAATCAACAGGAAGTTAACATTTTCATTAATAAAAACAAATAGTGCTGGGTTTGGTGATGTTCTATATTGTCTGAATCAACTTTGTTTGCGTTTGTTTATGTGCTAAAAGAGTGACTTTGAGAGCTGTTTCAGTGTACAATGTAAGTCAACGAGGAGCATATTTTGAATGTTCAATTTATAATCAATGGAGCAATTATTTTTTATTTCTTGTCCACCTTTGGATTTACATCATGGCAAGGTAACTACACAACCCAAACCTCTACCAAAGTGGTCTTTCCCTTTAAGACTGGGGTGACCAATGTTCCTCCAGGTAACAGCTGTGCCTATTGTTATGCAATAGAATTGGAGACTCCATTGTGCCCACGTACTACTATGGTGTTACTCATGTAATCCCTGTTTCGTCACACCGGATACACGAGGCATTGACAGTTACTCTCCAGTAAATACTTGTGACCTGTCTTTATCACCAGTTTGAACTTGCAATCCTGTCCCTGACCAGGGTCAATAGCATACCGTAGCTGTCGGGCAGAAACCTCTTATCTCCATTTTTTTGTAAATCAATGCCCTACCTGATCATACTACAGTGTCACACAAAAGCATCAAAAGTAGCAGATCCACGAGCGGCGCGTTTCAAGCTTGTGGATTTCTATTTTTGTATTTGAATCCTGAAAAGTAACTTTTGGACATACATGAGGTTTCCACCCGACAAAGACGATACTCTAGGAAGCCTCTACCGCTACCCGTGGCAAGTATATGGAGCAAGTTCAACTATGAAAGTGTAAAACGTTTTACCATGCAGTCAGTTGAAAGCTGTCCGACTTTATTTGGCACATTTCATACACAGGGGAAGCTTAGTGGGTTTCACGGCAGACGGTATGCAAAAATATTCAAAGTTGATAGGAGAAATGCATACAAAATATTCATAATATGACCATATCAATGACTCATTCTTGCGCCGATAATAGATTTATTGTTGTTTATCTCGTCAGAGGAGAGAGATGCCTCTCACTCCACCCCCAAAAAAATGCACTCTTGACAGTTGCTATGGAGATCATATCACTTTCTGAAAGTGACATTTTGAGATGATGATCTGCAAAATTCGTGCTTACATTATAACCATAGCTACACTGTATTCAGGGTTCAACCGAAGTTCAACAACACATACCGGTATACAGTGGTGGGAAAAGTGACGCGACTGATGACGCGCTGCCGACCGGATCAGAAACCCGAAAATGGTATTGATCCCAGGCTACTGTTTCTCAAGTGGGGGTATGTGAGGGGTAGGGATACGGGAGAGAAAATGGTTCTAGTAATAAGGATGTGGTTAGATACTGTAGGCATGGTCTTAGTTCCTTAACCACTTGAAACCTAGAGAATCCACATTCTGGGGTGAATATTCTGCGAAAATAGCAGATCTACAAGCTCACAACGTGTCGCAACACTGCAGTCCCTGGGGGACTCCTGTCAACAGTGTCTCCTCTTGTACTGTACATTATGTTTTGTTGTACAGGATCTGTAAAAAACCTAGATAAATGACTTTGTTTGGCAGTTAGTTTATTTGACTTGAAAATAACCTACAAATAATACATGTTCCATTTTCCATGGTGTGTGGAAAATGGAATTCAGTTGATCAGCTGTGTGTGTGTGTGTGTGTGTGTGTGCGCGTGTGCGTGTGCGTGTGGCCTGGTGGAGGGTGATGGAGCGTATCTATCTGTTCCTGGTAATACCACTGCACACATCAGTAAGTGTAGTAATGCTCCGCTGATGGCAGGCTTTGGGCTCCAGCGCTACAAGCAGCATACAGTAGATAGACATAGTGATGATGATTGGGGTGTCTTGAGGTGGTGGGAATGTGCTCAAAGGGTGAGATTAGATGGGTGGCTCATGTAGTTCCTGGCCTCAGTGCCCAAGACCATTACTTCAATGAAAAGGAAAGGTAACTTTGAGGAGAAGACAAAGGACATGCACATCCCATACCCTGCTGGGCTGGGGGCAGGATCAAAACTTCAAACAGTATAGGAAAATTATAAAAATCCGCACACCAGTGTTATGCTCCCGTTGTGGAAATTATTTCGAGTTTCGAGCCGGGAGGCTCTTCCTCAGACCTTACTGAAAGTTAGCTAATCGTAATTCTGTTTCTTAAGTTAATGACAAAGACCAACATCAAATGGTAAATGTTGTTCTTGCACTACATTTTCTCATGACACTGGACAGAAATTCCAATAGACCCAGATGGATCCACATTTGGATTCCATATGAAGCCAGCATGTCTTCTATGGAAGCATGTTGCGTAGCGAAAATAGCCGATCTACAAGCTCTCAATGCGTCGCAGACGCATTGAGAGCTATTGGTGTGTTATTTCTAGATAATGACCTCCAGAACAGACCGCTGTCTAATCAAAGACTCAGAGCACCTGCTGCACTACTTGAATTTGATGCTGTATCCAACATGACAGCCATGGAAACAAACACACAATGTCATTTGCAACTAAACGTTGCTCTCAAGAATGTTTTTTGAAAACATTTGACATTTGAAGCGAGAAATAGAAGATGCTGTAACCAAAAATTGGTTCTATTTGATCAACACTTCCTTGTTTTCCGAAGCGACCGTTGGATGGACGGCCAGCGCAACACTTGGGGAATACTTTCATTACCTTAAGCAAGGAAATACTTTGTTTTGTTGTTACTTTTGGGTTAATTAATTTATTAAGGAGCTCGCCTCGTGTTTAATCATCCTGTCGGGGGATATTTATCAACAACGACCGGCAAGGGTGCATTATCCCTTGCTTATTCCATGCAGTGTGTGTGTACAGTATGTATGAGTAAACAGGGATGTGAATGCTATTTGAGTCTGGGTTTCGTTCTGTGGGGGTGTGTGTGTGTGTGTCTATGGATCTGTGTGCACGTGTATCCCAGACAGCCTCCTGGCCCAGACAGCGATTACTATGCAGGGTGAATAGCGAAGTACTATCTGCTTCCTCCCTCCAGCTTAGTGCACATGTGTATTTTACTCACCGATATCTCACTTCTTGCATTGTTAACTACTTAAAGGTTGCATTTGTAAGATGTATTCTTTTTTGGTTAAACTCTATATTCCGATAGCAATCATTGATATAGAGCACACATGGGCAACATACGCCCCGGGGGCCGGACCCGGCCCTTTGACCATCTCAATCCGGCCCTCCAAGTCACATGCCATATGTTAATGGTTTTGAGACAAATTAATTTAACTCCAATTCATAATAATTAATTGCCATTTGAGTACATACCTGCATTCCTCCATCCTTATGTACTCAAATGTTTTATGTTTATAATGTAACAGTGAAACAGTCTGCCGTGAGTCCATATATAAGGAATGTGAATGCAATGTGTTTTATCAGTGACCTATGGAGTGGTGCATATCAGATAAGATGAGATACGGCATTGACGTGGATTGTTTTATGTAATCTTTTCATTGTAATCTTGTACAGAGTACACCAGAGTGATACAAAAAGAAAAAGAAAGATCAACATTTTGTAACAGAAAATTCTTGTTGTGAAAGCAAGGACCTTATTCTAAAGTAGTCTGGCATGTCTACCAAATTCATGCAGTTTTAACATCATTCAGCACCAATTTGTTTCAAGTTTCAATTCAATTGTACAATGTGTGGCCCTTCACTCATTTTATCGAAGTCAGTATGGCCCTCTGGAAATAAATGCTGCCCACCCCTGATATAGAGTGTTTGTTCAGTAACAGGGTTCGTCCTGTATCTCCAGCTCTTTATTAAACAGAAAATATATTTTCAGGTCAGGATGCCAATTTTATCCAATCAGGAGACGGAATCCCACGAAGCTCATTCATCAGCTTCAATTCTGACATAAAGTATGTGAGTATGTGAAGACTGCACTAGTCTGAACATACTGCACAGGCACCTCCGTCCTGAATGGGATTATACGAATGCGTTTTAACACTCTTCGGATTTTAATATAGCATCACAATCATTTTATCCATTTAAATAATGTTGTACATCTGCTATTTTTTTAATGTTTGGAATATCCCCCCCCCCCCCCCCCCCCATGTGGTCAGTTGAGCAGACACACTGTCAGCCGTTGGACAGAAGCCGTCAACACTAAGCTGTCATGATTCAGCTGTATCTTTATAAGCTGTGTATCTTTATAAGCTGTTTGTAACACTAGAGTGGTGTAATTGATGAGTGGTCATCGAGGACAGACGGCCCATTGGCTGCATGTGACGTAATGTGGGCCCGGCGGGGACACTGTCTCCCCAGATCACTTACACAGTCCTTTGTTGGCTGTGGGGAGAAAGCTTCTCAAGCTTGACTTGGGCGCCTGCGTGCGTGTGTGTGTGAGTGAGTGATAAAAAAAAACCTGTGCACGTTTGAGAGGGACTCCAAGGGTGTGCGAGATTGTATGGCAATTTTGTTTGTGTATTTGTAATTGTCCTGCTCTCTTACTTCATTTCTGTCTGACTGTTAATCCGTTAAGACTGGGAACGCATCTGTGTCATTTTAAGATTTATTTGGATATTAAAAAATTGCAGATATACAAGCACCGATTGCCACGCTATGAGCTTGTAGATCTGCTATTTTTAACTCCGATCTGTGCTTTTGGGGGTCCCTGGAACAACATATTTTGAGATGGGGGTACGCGGCCAAATACATATCATTTTGGGTGGTCCTTGACATGGAAAAGTTGGAGCACCACTGATATATATAGCAACATACTGTTAGGATCTAGAAAATATTTTTAGATATATATTTGCACACATTTTCCACGATTTTTCAAAAATAGCAGAGCTACAAGATCATAGTGCCGCGCTATGAGCTTGTATATCTGCCATTTTATGAGTAGCCAAAGAAATCTAAAATGACAGATGCGTTCCTGGATTGAATGGCTTAAGCCAGAGTGTCGGTGCTGAAAAAAAACACAAGATAGAAGCTTTAGGTACTCTAAAGGTCTCTGAGAAACAACGTTTCACACTTAGCTAGAGTGCTTTTAACCACTTTAAACACTGTAGTGTCCCTATTCTAGGCATGTCATAAGTAGGACAACATTTGGTGGAAACAGGCGAACGTTCACCCGAAAATAGCCGATCTACAAGCTCGAGCCAATCTACAAGCTACAAGCTCACAATGTGTCGCGCTGCGACCAAGTAACACCCCTAGGGGACCCCGATCAACGGAGCATAATAAAGTTTACATGCTTAATACAGATATCAACTTAAATGTCCAACCATTTGTGAGTTAATATGCATACGAAGCATCAGTCATACATACAGTGTCATACATTATGACCATTTTCATTTCATTTTAGTTTGAAGGCAAAAGGGCCAAATGCCAGGGCAGGAAGGCCATCAAATAAAACAAGATTTTAGTCCATTGAAAGAATTTAAGGGTAAAGGATGATTTTAAATTGAATATGTAGATATATCTGCAGTGAAATAAATAATGGTATTTACAATCTGATCCATGCCCAGCCCTGCACCAATCAAAGTCACTGGATTGGTTTAAAGATGGGGACTCAGGGGGGTGTTAAGTAAGAATACAGAATCTCAAGATCAAACAAAAGATACAAGGTGTCTACATGACAAGAAAAAGACACTGGTGTCTATATTGACAAGAAAGAGACACTGGTGTCTATATTGACAAGAAAGAAACAGAGGAGAAAGTGGTACAGTCAGCTGGGGCATTAAGACCACTGTGGCCTCAGGGTACATTTTGTTGAGGGGAAACGACGGCCATGGCTTTCGTGGCCTTCCTGAAATTCCTGCCCTGTCTATGACAATAATGTTTGACACTTAAATGTACATGGCCCGGTATATCTGACCACATTTGGTTCCATGCTCACAATGTTTTTTTTCCCTCTGTTCACGGATGATCAACGAATCCATAGGTTCTTAAAGGTTCTGTTATTCCAAATATTTAAACGACTCAATAAAGGCCAGGAGTAATGGAATTTGAAACCAGCATGCTTCCCCCCCCCCCCCCCCCCATAGACGACAAAATTATAAATACATAATATAAATGTGCTCTTTCATATTGTGTCCCTTTTGAAATATATATTTTAGGCAGATTTTGTTTTATACCGTCTGTCGGTTGGAAACCTCCATATGTGCAAAACTGTTAATTTTCAGTATTAAAATAAAAGAATAGCAGATCGACAAGCTCAAAGCGCGCTGCTTCGCGCCACGTTTCGAGCTTTGTAGATCAGCTATTTTTGGATACTTTAGTGTGACGCTGTAGTATGATCAAGTACGGCATTCATTTACACAAAAAATAAAATAATGGAGATAGGAGGTTTCTGCCCGACTTGTAGATCGGCTATTTTTGGCAAAGAGGTATGGTGTAGAGGGAAAGTTTAATCTGCAACACAATTTTAGACAATATAGTGGGGGTCCCTGCTTCATCTCTCGCTCAGCTAAGGGGTCCTTGGCCTGAAAAACCAAGGACTTGGTAAATGCTTACAAAGTATTTTCGTAAGCATTTACGTTTGAATGTTCTTTCAAAGCAAGTACTCTAGTACTTTAACTCAAGTAAAGATTTGACAGAGCAACGTTCACTTTGTAGTTGAGTAATATTTGCCCAGGTGGAGTATCTCTATACTCCTGTATACTCAAGTACTGTGGGTTGAGTACTTTGTCCACCACTGGTCCTGGTCTTAGCTTAGCTCAGGACGCTATACAGTATATTAACCAGGTCAGCATGCGGCGCTCCAATCCCGTTAAGTCTACTGTGATGTCACATTGTTTACAGCACCTTGGGGGAGGAGCCAAGGAAGTAGTTGGTTATTGCAGTGGTTCTGCATTACCTTTTCAGGCCACGACCCCCCAAAATAATCATATTTGAACTGGGGACCCCCCATTTTGTTTGACTCCGTTCCACAGATAAATATTGTGAAAATAGCCGATGTACAAGCTTGTAGATTGGCTATTTTCAAAATGTTTGCCTCTTTCTTATATTATTTGACAATTTGGCCAATGTTTTATAGTATAGTTTGTTGATTACTTTTGTTGCAGTAATTGTCTTTTTATTTTGTTTAGTTTTTTGTTTAGTTTTTTGTTTTAGGTATTGAAAAGGTCTTTACCACTGGTTTATTGTACAGTACATGTTAACTGGACCATTAAGTCACTCAATCTACTTTACATACGGGCATATATCATGACTTGTATGGATTTTTAAACATATTGATATTCACACTTTGCAGTATATTTAGAGAAAGCATGGGACAAACAGATAAAGAAAACATACTGTATATATGTTTTGGGGTATTAACCAAATATTTTCTTTTTTTGCGTTCTGTTTCCAGGAAGTGAATGTGATATTGTTTATTTATGTTTTTGGCGTCTTATGATCCTGTAAGGGATGGGTCTTGTGACCAGACACAAAAAAAATGAAGAAAAAAAATCATTTAGGCTATATTGTACATGAATCATTGCTAATTAATCCATTCAATCCGGAGACGCATCTCTGTCATTTTAGATCTCTTTTGGCTATTCAAAAATAGCAGATATACAAGCTCATAGCACGGCACCGAGTGCCGCGCTATGAGCTTGTAGATCTGCTATTTTTTTTTTATCGTGAAAATGTGTGCGAATATTTGAATATATATATTTTGAAAGCGAACATTTGTAACTCAAATCTTTGCTTCTGGGGGGGTCCCTGGAACAAAATATTTTCGCTTTTTTTATTCTTTTTTCTTTATTCTTTTATAAAGATTTGCAAAAAATTTCACGATTTTTCAAAAAATAGCCGCACTATGAGCTTGTATATCTGCTATTTTTGAATAGCCAAAGAAATCTAAAATGACACGAGATGCGTTCCCTGGATTGAACGGGTTAATAATTGTAGGAATAGTCAAAATGATCTTGTTTTGGGATGCTGAATGTTTTTTGTAATTAAAGTAAAGTACACTGAATTAATCTCGCTCCCCCCCCCCCCTCTCTCTCTCTCTCTCTCTCTCTCTCTGTGTACTCCAGCACTGCCAGTAACTCGAACAAGAGCACGCCCGCTTGCTCGCCGGTCCTGCGCAAACGCTCGCCCACGCCCACCCCCACCCAGAGTCACCAGGAGGGTGAGAACATGGTGGAGAAGGGTTCTTCGGACCACTCCTCAGACAAGTCCCCCTCCACCCCCGAGCAGGTGGTCCACAGAAACTACTCGCTGCAGTCGGCCCGCACCGGGGGAAAGAACTCCAAGGTGAGCATGGAGGAGGCACACTAAAGGCTGCTCCATCCCGTTGTGTTGTTAACGTTCTTCATATCGTCGCTGTCCAGGCAGAAACCTCCTATATCAATATTCAAACTTTTTGCGTTTATTGGTAAATGAATGCTTGAAAATATACTTTAAGTACCAAAAGTAAAAGTACTAAAATGTTTGAAAATAGCCTAGGTATAAAATAGGGCTAAAGTGGTTAATGTATGTTTTGTAATGTAATAATGTATTTCTGCAAAGTAACTAGTAACTAAAGTTTTCAAATAATTGTAATGGAGTAAAAGTACAATATTTCCCTCTTGAGATGTTAGTGGAGTAGAAGTAAAAGTATAGACAATTGGAAAAACTCCAGTAATGTAAAAGCACCTCAAAATTGTACTTAAGTCCAGTACTTGAGTAAATGTACTTAGTTACTTTACACCACTGCTACAGTGTCACACAAAGGTTGCAAAAGTTGCAGATCTACAAGCTCAAAACACTTTTGAATTTGAATCCTGAAAAGTAACAGTTATGGACATATGAGGTTTCCACCCGACAGAGACGATAGACAGGATCATTGATGCACCAGAGCTTGAAAACAAAGCTGTTTTACAATCGTTGCCTTCTGAACAGAAACAGAATTTCCAACATTATTTGGTTGTGTTTTCCGGCCTCATAATCAAAGTTCCTGTACTGGTTACTATTCCGGGGCGAACATTTGGCAAAGATAGGAGATCTACAAGCTCACAGCATCGCATTTTGAGTTTGTGACCCAGCTACTGTAGATCGGCTATTTTTGAACTTCAGTTCACTTGATGACTGCGGTGGTGTGATATTCTGTGGTAGGCAGCAGCCTGTTATAAATCAAAGAGCTAAGGTTATTTTTAATATGATTTCTATAGTACGGGTGACTGACAGGTTGTTTCTTTTATTTGCTGCTTTCGGATATGAACAAAAAAAGAATGTTATTATCTGGTATTTTTGTAAATAAGATGTCTGTTCCAGAACACTATTTTCAATTACAGATTTTGTTTTGGTTCCTTGAACCAGTTTCAGTCCCTGCTTTAGACTAGAGTTCTGCCCAAACCTCCAGCACTTGCCCGGCTATGGCCCATGATGTTCAATCCTGGCCAGGGGCCGGGCCCCAACCCTATGAAGTCTGCAATTCTTTCAGCCCAGGCCCATCACCAAATCCCTTTAATCTGTCTCGTTTGCATTCTCTGATGTGTGCAGCAGCACAACTAAACGTATTAGTTTTATTAAACATAATAACCGTGCCACTGACAAATATACACAGGCTACTGACTATCCATTACAGTGAAGTGATAGGACTTGCTGATGACCAGTGGTGGAAAAAGCACTCACATTTTTTACTTAAGTAGAAGTATCCATACTGCAGTGTAGAAATACGTCTGTTACAAGTAAAAGCCCGGTAATTAAAATTTACTTGAGTAAAAGTACAAAAGTATTGGCATCAAAATATGCTTAAAGTACCAAAAGTAAAATTACTCATCATGCAGAATGTCCCATTTCACAAGTTCAACATGTATAAAAAATCTTCTGAAAATAGCAGATCTACAAGCTCACAATGCGTCGCATCGTGACGCATTGTGAGCTTGTAGATCGACTATTTTCAAATGGCCGAAATGTATATAGGGCTGAAGTGGTTAATGTATGTTTTGTAATAATAATCTAAATCAATGATTTAGATTATAGTCAAATAATTGTAATGGAGTAAAAGTACAATATTTGCCCCTGAGATGTAATGGAGTAGAAGTAAAAGTATTGAAAATGGGAAATACTCCAGTAAAGTAAAATTCCTCAAAAGTGTAGTACTTGAGTAAATGTACATAGTTACTTTACACCACTGCTTATGACCATGTCAACTCAGTAGTTATAAAACGCATGCATTGAGTGTTTTAATGTGTATGTGTGTGTGCGCTGTGACCCAGATCATTTGATCGGACGTGATTACAATGTACAACAAAGCTAACTCATAGAATAACTTAATGCCTGTTGATGTGTACAGTAAGAATCTAACATGCTGTTTTCTACTTGTGTTACAGTAAGTCGTAGTGAATCAATAAGACAATGAAAATGGCATGGTTTTAACAGCTCTGTGCTTTTGTTTTTACCCCCCATAACCACACCATCATCCCACTGTACTGTATTAGATGTGGCAATGTTATCACAGGCTCAGAATATGAACATTGTCGGTTGTAGAACGCCTATTTTCGCTATTTCGTTTTACAGTTTTAGACAGTGGTGGAAAGTAACTAAGTACATTTACTTAAGTACTGTACCTGAGTACAATTTGTTCTTTACTTGAGTATTTTTGACTTCTACTCCACTACATCTCGGATCCAAATATTGAACTTTTACTTTTACAAAACATACATTAACAACTTCAGCCCTATATACATTTTGGCAGAAATGTATATATGTATATATATTCGGCAGATCTACAAGCTCACAATGCGTCACGGTGCGACGCATTGTGAACTTGTAGATCTGCTATTTTCAAAAGATTTTTCATACATTTCAAAACTTGAAATGAGACATTCTGCATAATGAGTACTTTTTTGGTACATAAAGTATATTTTGACGCCAATACTTTTGCACTTTTACTCAAGTACATTTTGAATTCCGGACTTTTACTTGGAACCGAGTATTTCTACATTGCAGTATTGATACTTTTACTTAAGTAAAACATTTGAGTACTTTTTTCCACCACTGTTTTTAGAGGCTTTTTGTTAAAAATGACAAATAGGGACACCTGGTTGAAAGTGGTTAATTAGTCGTATATGTAGTGGAATGTACATTGATAGGTTCTTGCACCCTCCCCTCACCAATATGATTAATTAGTGTCATAGAATTGGTCAGCTCTTATTGGCCAATCTGAGTCTGTTAGCGATAACCTTAACCATTTGTTGTTACGCACAGGCCGAGTCACTGTGTGCTCATTAAATCATGCATGCTCCTCCACCTTTCAAAAGTCATTAAAGGGATGTACAGTAATGTTGTCCTTCCTCTTGTAACTGAAAGAAAACAAGCCCACTGTGGGCAATTATTTGAAAATGTGACTGATATATATGAATACGTATGTTGACTTGACCAACCATACTTGGTTCTGCCAGAGTAAAGTTTGTAGAGCTTGTAGATCTGCTATTTATTTATTTTTAAATCGTGAAAATGTGTGCAAATCTTTGAATATATGTATTCATTTTTAGCTCACATCTTTTCTTCTGGGGGTCCGTGGAACAAAATATTTTGAGATGGGGGGGGGGGTACAAATACATATCATTTTGGGTGGTCCTTGACATGAGAAAAGTTTGAGAACCACTGATATTATAGCATAATATTTATTTTTTTCCCCCAAAAAAACTGTTAGGATTTAGAAGACATTTGTAGAATCCCCAGAAGCAAAGATTTTAGTACAAATGTTCGCTTAAAAAATATATACATATTTTCAAAGATTTGCACACATTTATTTCTGCAAAAATAGCAGATCTACAAGCTCGTACAAGAGCTTTTAGATCTGCTATTTTTGGATAGACAAAGAAATCTTAAAATTACACAGATGTGTTCCGGTCTTAATGGGTTAAATGGTGTAAAGATGCATCATCTTTCACAACTGAGGAGGCGGATTTAATAGACAAAATCAAATAATGGGCCGGGTTGAGCCAGTGTACCAATCTTGTAGACAAGAGCAGGTTGGGTATATGGTGGTGACTGGTGACAAAAGTCCATGTTTTGCATTAAAGCCACAAAGCTATCAGGTTTGTTTGGCCACAGTACATCACTCCCTCCTTTCATTAATCATGTTTACCTACGCTCATGCTTGGTGGAGTGAGTCGCTTTTGTCATAATTGTTCTGTTTCTCTTTCTTCTCTCATGCCTCTTTGTTTTCTACCAAACAGAGTGCCTGTCCTCTCTAGTTTGCTGCTGCTATACGTGCCACATGATAGTGTCTGTGATTCTGATAACTGACTGTTTCAACCTTTTTCTTTTTGGCTCCTTCAGCGGCTGTTGGTCGAGCTCTTTTATTTTAGTTTGTTTTGTTGTTCCTTTTACTATCTGATTTTTCTTTGTTCTTCTCCTGAATGCATGCTAGTCTCACAAGCGACTGTCCAAAGTAAGCATCACTCTTTTTCTGTTTCTTACAACCTCTGTCCTGCATCCTTCCCCGTAAACCTACCTTGTCTCTTGAGTGACTCTGTGGCAATGCCCCCCCCCTGCACCCCAATCCCACGCATCCATCCATCCATCCATCCATTTTTCCATCCATGCCTGTTCCCTGCCCATTATCATTACATCCCTCATCTGAACCCTGCCCCTGCAGATGGTTCACATTTTCTAACCTTCTAGCACACACCTGGCTCTTCCCTGCCCTTTTGTTCCCCTCTCTCTCTCACTGTCTCTCTCCCTACCTCCCTCTCTCTCCTCCCCCCTCTCTCTCTCTGTCTCTCTCTCTGACTCTGTCTCTGTCTCTCTGTCTCTCTGTCTCTGTCTCTGTCTCTGTCTCTGTCTCTCTCTCTCTCTCTCTCTCTAGACTGGGATCAACTGTGTTCTGATCCGGTCTAGGGTGGATATAACATTGCGTCTTCAGGCGGGCAGAAACCATGACGGAAACCAAAAAAACATGCTCTTCTAGAATGATTGCCCTCTACCAGAATACATTAGTACTTTTGATGAATCGGACAAGTATCTTCAAGTACTTCTTGAAATACTTTGTTTGGTACTTTCTAGATGGGCGGCGTGGCCTATAGACCGGATCACACTGGTCAGTTTGGAATAAACTCACACAGGCTTCCTGCTGTGTGGAAAGCCTGGTGACGCAAGGTTAGGTTTCTCTCTGTCTCTGTCTCTGTCTCTCTTCTTCAGAGGAATCTCCAAAGAAGCAAATTCCTAATGATGCTCTAGTGTAGTATAGCGATTAAGGGCCCTGAATTCCCTTGTGACTTCCTTTGCTCTCTCTGCTTTGGCCTCTATTCTCCCTGTCCTCCATTTGCTCTCCACCCCCCCCACCCCCACCCCCATTGTTAAGATTCTGTTAATTGCATTCATATGCCTGTGATGTCTAAGTGCCGCCTGGCTGAAACCAAAATGATTATTCCATCAGCCTCTCTCTGCGCTCTACTTCACAGTGTCCATATAACTTCATTTAAAGTTTAAACTCTCAGAGCCCAAACTCTGTGGACAGTCATTTAACCAGTGGTGGAAAAAGTACTCACATGTTTTACTTGTGTATCAATACTGCAATGCAGAAATACTTCAATACTTTCAAGTACAAGTCCGGTATGCAGAATTTAGAAGTACAAAAGTATTGGCATCAAAATGTAAGGTACTCATTATGCAGAAATCTTCTATTTCATGTTTTCAAAATGTATAAAATCATTTGAAAATCACGACACGTTGTGAGCTTGTAGATCTGCTATTTTCAAACAGCAAAGGCTATATAGGGCTGAAGTGGGTAATGTATGTTTTGTAATAATAATCAAAATCTACAAAGTAACTAGTAACTAAAGTTTTCAAATAATTGTAGTGGAGTAAAAATATTTGCCTCTGAGATGTAGTGGAGTAGAAATAAAAGTACTGAAAACTGGAAATACTCCAGTGAAGTAAAAATACCTCCAAGTTGTACTTAAGTACAGTACTTGAGTAAATGTACTTAGTTACTTTACACCACTGGTGCCGAGACGTGCGCTTGCTCGCTCTCCTCCTGCAGAGAACCTAGAACACCAGCCATTCCTTCCATAACCATACTGCAGACTCCTGTCACATGCAGAGTCCAAAGCCCATACTGTTGCATAGCAAGCAGTTTGCTATTTTTGTCGACTCAAAGCTTTTTCTCTACTTGTTGTTATTTTAAGTTACTGTTTTATACACAGTAAATCCATGACTCGTGCTGTGTGTACCGTATGTTCGATTCCACATATTGCTGTGTGTCAATTAGGCCCGTCACAATTATTACATAATTGCCTAATCACAATTATTTAAGATAATCGTAATTATTTAGCACAATCGTCATAGTCGTTTTCATGTTGAAGAAATGCTCATATATTTCCGAACACTTTCAAAAATAGTGGAAATTGCTGATTTACAAGCTCACAATGCGACATGTTGTGAGCTTGTAGATCAGCTTTATTATATTATATTATATACATATTCATTTAAATTAAAAGTTTGAAAGCAGAAGTTACATTTGTCATGTCTGCCCTGTGCAACTTTTTGTTTACAAAGCCTAAAAGCCAATCAGAAATAAACATTTTATTGATATGTGCCAATGTTGAATACCAAAAACGTAATTATTATTATTATTATCAGTGGTGGAAAAAGTACTCAAATGTTTTAAGTAAAACAAAAAAGTTTTATTAAAAGTAAAAGAAAAAGGTAAAAGTATCAATACTGCAATGTAAAAGTACTCTGTAACAAGAAAAAGTCCGGAATTCAAAATTGACTTGAGTAAAAGTATCAAAATGTACTTAAATTACCAAAAGTAAAAGTACTGAAGTGTTTGAAAATAGCCGATCTACAAGCTAACAACGTGTCACATCGTGACGTGTTGTGAGCTTGAAGATCTGCTATTTTCAAATAGCCTAGGTATGAAATAGGGCTAAAGTGGTTAATGTATGTTTTATTTAATTTTTTAATAATAAGTACAGCACTTGAGTAAATTTACTTAGTTACTTTACACCACTGATTATTATTTGTGTGACAATTAATCGCCAAGTAAAATGTCTTTATGGTGACAAACCCTAGTCAACAGGATCTCTGATGCACTGTTAGACTAGAAAAGCCCTCATTTGGTTTGCTGGGACACGGAGGCACAAACAAAGAGACTGAAACTGAAAGGCAAAGGCAGTGTTGATGGCAGCCACGGGACGCTCATCCTCTCTCTTCAGACGCTTCTATGCTTCTGAGGCATGGCCCGTTACACACACACACACAGTGCCGGATTAATAGGAGTTGAGGCCCGTGGGCTAGAGTAATTTTCGAGGCCCCCCTGGCGCGCATGCAGCATGCTTGCCCCCTTTGCGCGCGCGCGGTTCTGGGCGGATTGGGTTCGTTTTTTTCGCGGTTCTGGGCGGATTGGGTTCGTTTTTTCCCAGTTTTTGGTTTCTTTATTTTGGTTTTAGGGTTAGGATTAGGAGTTAGGTTAGGGTTATGTTATTTGATTCATATTTTTGCCTGATTTTACCAATTTATTATCACAAAAAACTCGGGTTATTTTTCTTTTAATTATACTCATTCAATTCTGAACCGATTCTTAAAATTAAAAATTCTCTATTAGCTGTGAAGGGAAGGGTCTACTCTTCTTTTGTTTCGCATCGCGCCTCTCCATTCAGAAATGCAATAGAAGAAGAACCGTCGCCGTCGCCCTAAAACCATAAAACAACAAAATATACAATAACTAACAAAAATATCACTTGAATTGGATTGCAATACTTTACAATTTGATCGTAAAAAGATAATTTGATCATAAAAAATAATAATAATATATATATATTTTTTTTTTTTTACCAAAAAAATCAGAGGCCCCCCCAGTTGGAGGCCCGTGGGCTGCAGCCCACCCTAGCCCAACGGTTAGTCCGGCCCTGCACACACACACACACCAGAGATGTCCACGAGTCTCTGAGCTCGAGTCCGAGTCAAGTCTCAAGTCTTTGAGGCACGAGTCGAGTCAAGTCTCAAGTCTTTGAGGGTTGAGTCGAGTCGAGTCCGAGTCAAGTCTCGGGTCTTTGAGGCTCGAGTCGAGTCGAGTCTTAAGTCTTTGAGGCTCGAGTCGAGTCGAGTCTCAAGTCTTTGAGGGTTGAGTCGAGTCGAGTCCGAGTCAAGTCTTTGAGGGTCGAGTCCGAGTCAAGTCTCGAGTCTTTTTAAAGTCTTTTTAAAAAAATAAAAAAAAAATGGGGGGGGGGGGGCATAGATGTAAAAGTATAGACAGGTCATAATAAATCACATTAGATTCACAGATTAGAGATTTTATGTATTTTCCCCACAATTTATTTTCATTCAAATGAAATGTGATTGAACTTGCACTAATAATGACTTTAGTTGATTTTTCACTCTTTAAAATATAGTATTTCTTAATTATTAATAATTACAGCTTGTAGATTGGCTATTTTCATGATTTTCAATTGTTTTTAAATAATAATAAAAAAGGAACATTTCCACCCGACAGCGATAATATATAGCCAATATGGTTCTGTATCAGTATATGAGTCAGTTTTTGCAGATTTCATTCTAATTGGCTACTATGCCTGCATATGAATTTCATGGGCCTGGGTAGGTCACCCTGGCTTGGCGGAGATATGCCCTGTTGCGCACACTCGACTCCGCACAGCAGTCCAACAGCAGAGCAGGTGAAAGCAATTCACTTAAACGAGGGCTGTGTTGCGCACCAAAAAACTGTCTAAATGTGGATCCCCAGTTCAAATATGATTCTTTTGGGGGGTCACGGCCTGAAAAGGTTTGAGAACCACAGCTTTTATGCAGTGAACAGCGTAGCGTTTACCGTGGTGAAGTGTTGAATATTCACCCAGCTGGGTTTAACGAAATGAAAATCCGATGTTTCCTAAACGTGCTGTCACAGATGATCCGACCATCTTATAAAACATTTAAGCATATGCCAAGATAACTGAGGTTATATAGCTGATTCTGAGCTAAACATATTTGTTTAATTTCGAAGTTTTTATATTTAAACTTTATGATGAAAGGCCGCGGCGGCCACACACATAGCAGCTGTTGCGCTCGCCTCTCCATGTTTACGTTAATGAGCAGCATGAAACAGCTGGACTGAAGCCGGCTCCGCGCAGCGCGCACTGGAGCGGAGGTTTCTTTGCGGGGGGGGGGGGACAGGGGAGTGGAAGTTTTTTGGGCATTTCATTCATTTATTTGTCCAAAAAATAAACATAAAATAAAGATTGTCCACGAGTCTTTGAGGCTCGAGTCGAGTCAAGTCTCAAGTCTTTGAGGCTCGAGTCGAGTCAAGTCTCAAGTCTTTGAGGGGCGAGTCAGAGTCGAGTCGAGAGTCTCGTTTTTGGCCACTCGAGTGCGACTCGAGTCCGAGTCCCTAACTCGAGTCCCCATCTCTGACACACACACACACACACACACACATGTTTGTAGTACTATACTCGTGAGGACATCAACATTTTACGACAGAAATATTTGGTAAGCCTAAAGCCAAAAAAAATGCAGATCTACAAGCTCACAACGTGTCGCAGCGCGACACGTTGTGAGCTTGTAGATCTTGTAGATCTTATAGAGGTAGATCAGCTATTTTTTGGGTGCACAACACTGGCAAATAACAAGTATATAATAAGTATAAATCATGTTTAACTCTATAATTCCAACCTCTACATCTAACCTCTAAGTGTCTAATCCTGACCCTATAACCCCAACCCGAATCTTTTACCAATTGTAAACGTATCTCTAAAAATAATTGTTCAACCATAAAACGACCATTTCTCTCGTGTGGATCAGGGAAAACGGTCCTCACAACGTCTATTTCACACATTCTACTGTACGTGTGGGGCAGAGCCTTATATTAGAGAGTTCCGCCACTGAGGGGGCAGAAACGGTGTCGGTCACGTGGTTCACGTAAACTGGAAATGGTTACAAACGCCCATAGACTCCAATGCATTCCGTAAACTTCCGGTTTAGGGCTTTGTCACTATTCAGCCAATAGGAGGCTGTATGTAGAAGACCTGGCCCGAAGAAGTGGACGGAGGTGACGTAACTCTCCTTGAATGGCTCTGGTGTGGGGTCATTTGGTCCTCACCAGTATAGTAATACACACACACACACACACACACGCACCAATTAATTATTACGTCACCCCTCCGCTCTGTGCCAGCGTGCTGCCCCCCCCCCCCCCTCCCCTCCCCAATCCCCACGGTGAGCCTCTGTGGTCAGCAGCAGAGCTCTCGTGATTATGGCTGTTGCTGCGTTTGAGGTCGTCCTGGCAACGCAAGTGTCATCATCACTCCCTGTCCTAATGGAATCTAAATAATAAAGCACACAGTAGGGAGAAAGAAGGGGCACCGGCCCTGTTTCTTTGTGTAGAAAGGGCTGGAACTAGGTCTCCTATAGGCTGAATGACTGACCAGCCGATGCGTGACAACGGTTCACCCAATCACGGGGTGAGAGAAAAGTTACTCAGATATTAAAGGTATCAATACTGCAATATAGAATTACTCCATTACAAGTAAAAGTCCGGAATTAAAAATTTACTTGAGTAAAAGTACAAAAGTATTTGTATCAAAATGTACTTGAAGTACCAAAAGTACTAAAATGTTTGAAAATAGCCGATGATCTACAAGCTCACAACGCGTTGTGAGCTTGTAGATCGGCTATTTTCAAATAGCTTGGGTATAAAATAGGATAATAAGTGGTTAATGTATGTTTTATAATGTAATAATTTATATCTGCAAAGTAACAAGTAACAAGTTTTCAAATCATTGTAGTGGAGCAAAAGTACAATATTTGCCTCTGAGATGTAGTGGAGTAGTGGTAAAAGTACTGAAGATGGGAAATACTACAGTAAAGTAAAAATTCCTCAATAGTGTACTTAAGTACAGTACTCGAGTAAATGTACTTAGTTACTTTACTCCACTGCTCACGGACAAGCAAACTCTTTTGGAAAGCAGGCTATATCATATTCGCAAAATTGATGTATTTCTAAAAAACAAACATTGTGTTATTCTACCAATTCCCGATTCCCCTTGTCCTGTACTCCCTTGTTGCTGCTGACCCCCTACTGGTTGGTTCATTAGGGAGGGTGTAGGCACGCACGTGTCACCTGACACCGCCAGTCCACTTCTGTTCACCTGACAGTGAGGGCTTTCCCCGGAAGGTTGTAACGCATACAATACGGTATGTGTTACAACATACAGTACATACAGTACAGATGTACTGTATTATACTTCCCATTTCTCCTCCCCACTAACCTGTAGGAGTCGTGCTAGTTCAGCAACAGAGAATAAAAGCATTTTCTCTCATTTTTCATTCTCATTCTCTCTCTCATTCTCTCTCTCTCTCTCTCTCTCTCTCTCTCTCTCTCTCTCTCTCTCTCTCTCTCTCTCTCTCTCTCTCTCAATTCAAAGAAGCTTTATTGGCAGGAGAAAACATACGTTTACATTGCCAAAGTGAAACAAAACAACGTATAATAGTGAATAGAGAAACATGTAAAAAGAGCTGTTACATTGTAACTTACAGAAAACTACCTTACAAAAACAATTGAATTGTGCATAATTTGCTGTTAACTTGGGATAAGCTTTTGAAACAAATGGTAGCAATATTTCTATGTTTTGCATTCACTTCACTTTGTATATAAAACCTTGGGGACAAATAGAATTTAATAGCAATTCAATCTCCCTCTCTCTCTCTCTCTCTCTCTCTCTCCCCCTCTCTCTCTCTCTCTCTCTCTCACTCACTTCATATTGCTCACTTTCTTTAACTCTTCATGTTTTTCTTTTAATTTTCCTTCTTTCAGTATGACAGACTAAACCTCCTTAAAGTAAGCATTTCATTTTGTTTTCATTTGACCCCGTTGACCTGCTAATCCCTGGCTCTCTCCGTCCTCTTTCCCATTAGCTGTGTTTAGTACACTTTAGCTAGTTTCCATTCTCACATTGTCTCCTTTCCTTTCTCTGTGCTGACATGAAAGGAATAGGATTTCATTGAAATTCCTTACTTTGAATAATATATTTTAACCAGAAGGTCAAGATTTTGTTTTTGAAGGACTAGCCTGTCTATCCCTAATAAGACCGTGTGTAACGGCACTCGTTTACGGTTTCCCCGTAATCCAGTGGTTCTCAACCTTCTCAAAAGCGTTCGCGGCCCACCCATTTCACCACTTAACACGGCAGCCGATCGGCTAACCGTGTTAAGTGGTCAGATGGGTGGGCGCGTGCATTGTCAGAGCACCCCACCCATTTTTTATGAGGAGCCCCCACCGGGAGGATGTAGAGCCTTCACGCAACACTCCTTGCTGACAGGTGCCGCCACAGCCCGTAGGAATTATGTGCAGTAACAAATATCACCCTCCCCCCTAACACGGGCCAATTGTGTTCGTATATATACGAGCTGATCAACAATTGCATTGAAGATCAGTTCTTGTCGATGAGAGACTTTGGCGCACTCAATTAGGCCTTCTTCTGTCTCCTTTGGGGTAGTTTACTACCTGGCTAAAATGAGAAAATAGTAAATGTGGTGGACCATTTCCTTAAAGAATAAGCAGTTTGACTTATTCTTACTATTACCATGTTGCTATGGAATGGCTATGGAACATTTTAAGAGTAATGGTATCATGCCACATTTATTTTACTCACTAGTTTCTTTATCCAAAACCTTACAAAAAAAGAAAAAGAATATGAGTAGTTATTGACTTGTTGACCAAACTATTTGTTATGGGGTTAAACAAATCTAGTTGTCTAGATTACAAATTACTAATTGTATGGATGCATTTATTATATTTTAATTTTTTTCTGACTCAGCTACACTATTAAGATATACTTTGGGATTTGGTCACGTACTGTATGAACTGCAAGTACAAAAAAATAGTTGAAAAATAAGCAGAAGCCTTGTCAGAGCTTGTTGTTAGAGCAGTAGAAAAAGAGAACGCACTAGTCTTTCTTTTTTTCCCTCTTTTTACAAAGTATATCAAATGAACGCTGCCAGCACTGATTTTGGTCAATGGCTTGATGGGATGTTAAAAAGTGGTGTTATTATTTTTTGTTTCATACTGAACGCCCACTATCATTCTTCCTGTCATATTTTAGTTTGTACCAGTTCCTACCCCTGAATGATCCCTTCCTTACCCTCTGTATTACAATGTACTGTATGTTCTGCTTATTAGATGAGTTTAGAAGGAAGTTAATTTACCTGTTAGGAAGATGTTCCAAATCTTTCTTTTTGTCTCAGTGTATGCAATACTGTCATATTGTTTGTCATACTAGCCATGTATATTATCATGTAAGATAGATGCTGCCATCTGCTGTTGACAAGATGTACCAGCAGAATATCCTGTTTTGAAGCGTACATGCAAATTCAGTAAAAGTAAAAGAGTAAAAAGTAAAATAAATCTGGTACAGTTGTAGACATCACATGTCCTATAGTTAGTTCACCCATCCAAAGTGAGTGTATAGCAGAGTTGTGGTTAAATTACTCTCAGATCAGTCGATTCAAGAAGTGGTCATCGGAGATTCTTTTGCCAAGTTTGTTTTATATCCGATCAATCAAGAAAATGTTTTATAACTCTGTCATTGTTGTATGCCATGTTAACCCATCAAGACCGGGAA
The DNA here is from genome assembly GCF_963280865.1 of Gymnoscopelus braueri. Classification (NCBI taxonomy): domain Eukaryota; kingdom Metazoa; phylum Chordata; class Actinopteri; order Myctophiformes; family Myctophidae; genus Gymnoscopelus; species Gymnoscopelus braueri. The sequence goes on from NC_137606.1 coordinate 12,425,507, forward strand.
CGCATCGGTGTCATATTTAAGATTTCTTTGAATATTCAAAATTGTGAAAATGTGTGCAAATCTTTGAATATATATTTTTTGTTTGTAACTCAAATCTTTGCTTCTGGGGATTCTACAAATTTCTTCTAAATCCTAACAGTGTTTTGAAAAAACCTACGTTGCTATAATCAGTGGTTACTTTTTCATGTCAAGGACCCCCAAAATGATATGTATTTGGCTGCCGACCCCATCTCAAGATATTTTGTTCCAGGGACCCCCAGAAGCAAAGATTTGAGTTAAAAATGTTCGCTTAAAAAATATATGCAGTATATATTCAAAGATTTGCAAAATTTTTCATGATTTATCAAAAATAGCAGATCTACAAGCTCATAGCGCGTCACTCGGTGCCGTGCTATGAGCTTGTAGATCTGCTATTTTTGAATAGCCAAAGTATAAAATAATGGTTTAAGTGGTCACACAGATGCGTTCCAGGTCTTAATGGGTTAATAATGTACATTGTACATTGCTGCCCCCCCCCCCCCCCCAACCCTGTTACCCAGTTACCGGTTCATTTCAAGAATGACCAAGATAACGAGAAGAGCTCTAATAGCAACGGTCCTCCAGTGTAAACAGCTCAGTGTAGTGTAGGAGGGTTATGAATGGTGTTGGGACAGTCTATTATGTAGACATTGTGTCTGAGAGACCTTCACACCTGCTATAAATAAACCTTTCTGTTGTCACGTGTTCTGTGTGCACGTGCGTGCGTGTGTTTACGTGCGTGCTTGTGTACTGTATGGGCTCTCAAGCATATTGCTGTTATGATGTTTAAGCTCACTGACTTAAATGCATTCTCTCTCTCTCTCTCTCACCCTCCCTCCCCCCTTTCTCTCTTTCTCTCTCTCTCCACAGAAGAGCCAAAGCTGGTACAATGTAAGTCATACACTGTTTATGTAACTTTTACTGTGTGTGTGTGTGTGTGTGTGTGTGTGTGTGTGTGTGTGTGTGTGTGTGTGTGTGTGTGTGTGTGTGTGTGTGTGTGTGTGTGTGTGTGTGTGTGTGTGTGTGTGTGTGTGTGTGTGTGTGTGTTGCGTATACATGAGTGTGTGCTGTACATGTATGTTGAGGTGTTGCATATGAGGTGAAAGGTTCTTGTCCTCGACAGTTTTTCAGCCACCACGGGTCCACCACTGTGTACAGTAGGTCACTGGTACCTAAGTCAGCATTGTAGGTCACTGGTCCACCAAGCTCGGATTAACCTGAGCTTAAAGAGCAACCGGTGGCTCTTGAAACTGAAGACTTTGGAGAGTGTGATACCTGTAGTATGATGTTTTCCCCTCATTTCTGCTGAAAGATCTTTTAATCAAAGTGAAGGTTGATGTGGAACCAAAGAATATCAGATGGCAAAAACGTTATATTAGGAACGTTTGACAGAATTACACGTGTGCTGTTTGTGTTAACACACATGGTACAATCATAAACAGGAAGGAAGGTTGTGCTCAATAAGCTGTGTTTGTAGAAGAGTGCACGCGAGTGTCAAACCCTTGGTCCTTCTGAATTGTTTCAGCCGGGCATTTTCCCCATTCTGTGTTATTTTATTTATTTCCTTTTTTTATTCCCTGTGTCTCTGTATTTTCCCTTTTCTCCCCAGCATGAACGACAACACATCCTGAGAGTAAGCATGACTTGTATTCTTGTGCATCTCTCTCTCTCTCTCTCTCTCTCTCTCTCTCTCTCTCTTTCTCTTTCTCTTTCTCTTTCTCTCTCTCTCTCTCTCTCTCTTTTTCTCTCTCTCTCTCTCTCTCTCTCTCTCTCTCTGTTTTTGCTTCCTCTTTGTTCTCAGTCTAGGTGGGCGATTCAGAATCTTGTCTCCCACCTGTCTGCTTCTCGTTTCCATTGAACTCTGTGCAGGCTGTTACCACCTGATAACAAAGTTACTCTCCAGTATAATGGGAGAGGCAAATTTCAGGGTACAGAAGAACAGTAATTGTTCAACATTTTCACTGCAGATTTCATTAATTAGCATACCTTCCACCAAAGGGGGTGTTAGGAGACTAATTAGTTGAAACATAGCTGTGAATCTGCCACATTCTTAAGACTGGACTAAAGACGCTCTGTAGTTTAAAAAGTCTAATAATGTGTTTGAGGGTTTTTTAAGTTGTAGCCTTCGAGAGCCATTCTCTTTAAATTCTACTTTGGAAACAGGTGGTAACAAGTCTGCTACTTAACACAGTTTATCTGGACCTGCCCTGAATGTCTTATGACAGGAGAATGAAGCATGGTGCTTTTTTTACCAACAGCATGCCTGTCTGCGCCTTAACTCTAATGCCCTCCCATGTTGTCAGTATACATTTTGTGGATATATTGAGCCATCTGAGTTGGCGGGTTCAGGTCTGGCAATCACAATCCAACACAGGAGGATAAAATTGAGATAAACAGTATAACAAGTTGGGCAAGTACTGTAGCCTTGAAGCACCAGGATCAGAGCCTTTTCCCGCTCAACTTCCCTACCGTCCGACTAAATGATGAATGAATATACAGGGTAGTGGACTGCACACATTCCTTTAAAATAACACAAACTATATATTGTAATGAGGTATGGTCCATCTAACACTATCTAATGCTTTCTCTGACTAGTTTGTCTACTCACTTTCACTTGAGTCTAATCTCTTCTACATGTCTACAGTACCATTAACGTAGGAGGGCATTAAGTGATAGATTTGATGTTTCTCCATGTAATATTAAATGATAACAATACCTAACAAATGTGCAATTTCATTTTGGAATGAAAAAGCTTTGACTGGTTAAAGCACTGTACTGTACGTATGTTGTATGCTGAGTACTGTATGTAAAATATTGACCCCTGTATAATGACCCATAATGGCAACAGGCATCCAGTACTTAGGTTCATATTTCTATGATTTCACTTTTAACTGTTACCCAACGTCTTTCATCATTCCGTGCCAATGCAGGGGAGGAGGCAGGATTTATTGTGTGTGTGTGTGTGTGTGTGTGTGTGTGTGTGTGTGTGTGTGTGTGTGTGTGCGTGTGCGTGCGTGCGTGCGTGCGTGCGTGCGTGCGTGCGTGCGCGCGCTCGTGCGCGCCAGGTGATGGCGCATAATGTATACCTACCTACATGGACCTCAACAGCATTTCCTTAACAGCCCTCCACACCAGCACATTTTTATTTAGTTTTAGTCATAGTCTTTTGAATAAAATTTCATTTTAGTCATCTGAAATATTTTAGCTTTAGTCGAGTTTTAGTCGACTAAATGTCATAAGATTATAGTCGACTAAATCTACAGTTGATTTAGTCGACTAAAATGTATTTTGGCGGTGCCTTGATGGCGTCGTACTCGTAATGTCTGATTTTATACTTGGTTGCATGTTGTAAATAGTCGATCTATGTGAGCTTGTAGATAATAAATAAAATGACTTTTTATATTGACAAATTTGTTTACAAAATTGTCAATATAATTAGTCTTAGTTTTAGTCACCATAACTTAGTTTTTATTTCGTTTTGGCCAGTGAAAAAAGGTAGTTGATGAACATTTTACGTCTTAGTTTTAGTCGACGAAATCATCACTGGTTAACACTACATGGGGTATGGGGTAAAGAATGTGACAGTGTGTGGGACGTGGTTGTCCCACATCAGAGGCTGAACCCTGCTCCTATTTCACTCTCAGATCAATACCGGTATGTTGTCAATGCTTTATGCGGCCGTTTACTGAGGGTAGAAATGACAGAGGTCAAAGCTCCGCCCATAGTGTGCAGGTGTGCCTATAAATCACTCTTGGATGTGTGATGTAGTTGTAGTAGGTATAACCGGTGCAAAATGCAATCCAAACAACAAAGATGAATAAACCAGCAGTTCCTTCTCTTGCTGTTTGTCATCTAAGTGTAACTATGAACCCCCCTCAGGGTACATGAGATAAAACGTTGATCCATGAGAGGAAATTGCATAACCTTGCCAACTTGGTGAATGGCCAACTCTTTGTTAGGGTTCCAGGCCCATTTGGGTTTTGAAGATGCAACACATTAAAGACAGCCTTTGGTGTTGGCCTTTTGTTGTGATTGCAGGCCACAGTCCCTCTGAGAACAGCAGTGTGGCTGTCCAGTAGCTCTATAATCGGTGATTCCTGAATGAACAATAGTTTGGCTGCTGAATCAATCGCTTATCTCTCTGAATCAGATCTCTTATCTCAACGCTGTAGAGTGTTACTGGGGGATGAATCACACTGATAACAGGGATTTTCTCTCAGTCTCTTATAGTGGCAATCAGTGTTCTCAGTAACTCATATACTGGATACCATCACATACCCCACCACATGACAAAAAGGTGATAACGGTGGTATTGGCTAGAATGATTGGCTAGGTGTTGGCTAACTGCTTTCTTTTAAGTGAAAGCAGGGGAAAATTAGTTCAGCGTAATACTCATGCAAGGCTTTTTATGTGACGTCCCGTAAGTGCAATTTTTAACTACAAACATTTTCCAACCATGTGTCCTATTACTGACTGTTTACAATGGTAGAAAGTAACTACGTACATTTACTCAAGTACTGTACTTAATGTAGTAAAATGTTGAGGTATTTGTACTTTACTTGAGTATTTCCACTTTCCAATACTTGTACTTCTACTCCACTACATCTCAGAGGCAAATATTGTACTTTTACTCCACTAAAATTATTTGAAAACTTTAGTTACTAGTTACGATAATTATTACAAAACCACTTCAGCCCTATATACATTTCAGCCATTTGAAAATAGCAGATCTACATGCTCACAATGCGTCGCGACGCATTGTGAGCTTGTAGATCTATGCATTTTATACATATTAAAACTTTTTGAAATGGGACATTCTGCATAATGAGTGCTTTCTACTTTTGGTACTTTAAGATTTTGAATTCCGGACTTTTACTTGCAACAAAGTATTTCTACATTGCAGTATTGATACTTTTACTTAAGTAAAAAAAATTGAGCACTTTTTCCAGCACTGACTGTTTATCCAATTCTCCTTTTTTTTTTTTTTTAAGATTTCAGACACTGACTGTAGTTGAAAACCTACTGTGCGTAGCCATAGTAATCCTTCTGAGTTCTGGATACACATTACCTCAGTCTGGGTCCTTTGGACAGGTGTTTGCTGTCTGTCTGTTGGCCAAATAGTAGATCTCTCTCAGGAGAAGTCTATTCCTACTGGGATCGGAAATGTAATTTTAGAAATCTAACTCGCGTCAGTGACGGTACACATGTTTTTAATATTTAGCCATAGACCTAGCTGTCATTCTATTATGCGCAAGAATGACAACATTAATTATCGTCTATTTTGGTCGTCTTGGACCTTGGAGTTTCCAGTCACCTCGATCCTCCAAGCTATACAACAGGTGTTAACGTATGGTACAGTATATTATCAGTAACCTCATTTATTAAGCCTGTTGCTCCATCTTGTAATACAACGGTGAAAATAGGTCCTTTAACTATTGGATCACTCTGAATGATTTCATTGCTTCTACTAAGTTGGATTTAAGATTTTTAACAGAGACGTGGTTAAAACATGGGTATGGTGGTCAAATTTCAGAATGTCCCATTTATGAGTGTTTTAGTCAGCTGAGACAAACTTGGTTGTCATGGGGTTATGTACTGTATAACTGTGGGAATATTTTAGAATTAGTATTTACATGTGATACGTGTGAGTATCTACTTCATTAACCAGGTTGATATCTGTGTGTCTGATCACTCGTGCATATATCGTGTTATGATCAGTCGTGTGTGCGACTGCGTGCGTGCGTGCGTGCATGCGTGCGTTCGTTTTTTACTGACAAGGTATCAGATCTACATTAACAAACTTGTTTTTATCATCTCCGGAATATATATATCGATTTGAAATTTTAAAGACACCGACATCATCATACATGCTTTTATTTCTGTAGTTTCCAGCCTTTTTTATTTGGTTAAGCTTTTATTGAGACGGGTAATCGCTTTGAGACCTGAGGTCTCATTCTCAAGAGAGACCTGGTTCAGAGAGCAGCAACAATCGCACAAAGTTACAGACAGACCGACAGACAGGACAAACAATGCAGAGAGACCGTGACTATGCAATGGTGTCTTGAGCAGCAATAACAAAAAACACTCGATACGCTCCAAGTTGTACAGAATGCTGCTGCTATAGCCTACATTTAACCAAAACCAGAGAGATCCTATTTTAACTTCCATACAATGGTTGCCCATCTGTTTAAGATTGATTTTAAGATTTTAGTGATTACTTTTAAGACACTCATAGCCTAGCTGCCCTGGCCCCTTATTACATTTTTGGTGTTTGAGTTATTAACCCCTTGAGGTCCTCAGGCCTCAAGGGGTGCTGGTTGTTCCTGCTGGTTGTTCCTGAGTCGAGGCTGAAGGCAAACCGTGACCGCGCCTTTGCTGTCCGGTGTCCTCGACTCTGGAAAAACCTGCCTGAGGAGTACAGGCACTGTCATATTTTAAATGACTTCTTAAGACGTAGTTTTATCGAAAGGCCTTCACATAATTTAAAGTTTTGAAATTGTGGTGTGGTGTTGTGGTGTTATGCTCGCTCCTCTTGTGAGTAATTAGCAATTTGTTGTCACAACTACAGTATTATGCTAGCTAGCAGCTTTGCTGTTCAACAGATAGACCTTGCACTTCCTCATCTCCAACGTTTGCAAAGGGAGGTGACCCATCACCATCTTTTTACATAAATCGAAGGACAGCCAGTGAGAAAGAATGAGCTCGTTGTTTGATTGCTGTTATCAAGAACTCTCATCCCGCACCACCAGCACCACTGCTTGCTCACCTCACACACACACACACACACACACACACACACACACACACACACACACACACACACACACACACACACACACACGCCCACACACACATCAACCTCAACCCTGCCCCGTATAGAGGCATCGGAACACCAACCTGCCATCTCTTACTGTTTGTCCAGGAAGTTAATCGTTAACCACTTCCAGAAGCACTGTACTGTATATATCTCCATCCCCACCTTAGATAGAGGTTTGCAGTGTCTGTGAGACACTGAGTCACTGCAAGAACAGGATGCAGTACACGTTTCAACAGTCTCTTCATTAATATCTATTCATTTTCTCACAGTGAATCAGACTGAAAGAAAGGAGGGCATTTTTTGGGTGGCGGGGAACGATACGGTATGGTATCACGCTAATCGAAGGCGGCTCTACGCAGTTTCGTCTGTGGCGTACGAAGGCATTGGAGGAGCCTTTGAACGATCAGTACTGTTTTCCAAGTGGGCCTCTATTCTGAGGATAATTTCCTCTGTCACATTCACTTTCCTGCTTCAGGTTTTCGGCCTCTGTGATTTGAGGGAAGTTTGGGGCAAACCGACACAGTGCTGGAAAGATGGAATGCATGGCTAAATTCCAGCTCACAGATGGGAGCTAACCACCTTGAGAACTTTGAGAACAGTTTTTTTTTAACGCTGGGATCCTCACCTTTGTTCCCGCCTCTGGAACTGCTGATAGCTTTTTCTTTCAAGAACGGAAGGACGACTTGACTTGAGCACAATCGTTTTCACCCCGCGTAAAGAGGATCGGAGCTCTGCATTTCTGCAACCTGTTGAGAGCAACAAACAGTCCTGCTATAGCTGACCTCATTGGAGAGAGAGGGGATTACCCAGGGAGAGTTGCATCAACAAGAGAGAAGGAGACAGGGGATAAATAATATTTAATAAAACCGACGCTTCCTTTCTTACATTTTTGGGATTGTCACACAACTGCCTCTTCATGTGTGGATGTTGAGACTGACGAGAGGTGTGCGTTTTAAGAAGAGACATAGAACCAGGCAAAGTCCCTCGTCAAGATTAATGGTCTTGTTTTGCTCGTAATTCAATCACCTTGTCAGACAGCAAGACTGACCTACAGTATTCACACACTCAACCTCTAACAACGACACTTCGCTGTGTGTGTGTGTGTGTGTGTCTCTCTCTCTTCTGTCTCTCCTCTCACTCTCTCTCTCCTGCATTTCTTTTTCAGTGTTGCTCTGTTTTTACTGTTTGTGATCCTGTTCTTCTCTCGTAGCTTTTCCTTTTTCTTTTCCTCTTTCTCGTTCTCTACTGCTTTACGCACTTGTCTTTATTTAGCCCGTTATCAGTCTTCCTCCGCTGAAGGGAAACCTTCAGCGGACTTCATTCAACTTCATTCATCGTGGGTCTTAGAGGGACGCTTTTAAAAGGGGTGTGGAGGGCTTGGACAGCACCGTGAACACAACACACATTTGCCAAGAGGAGCAACTGAAGGGGCGGGAAAAAAAGGAAAAAGCAGCGACCATAATAAAGGACTTGTGGGCCGAGGTTACTAGAGGGCAACGTCCACAACTCTTCTGTGTGTGTGTGTGTGTGTGTGCGTGTGCGTGTGCGTGTGTCTGTGTGTGAAAGAAAGGGAGCAAGTCAGAGAGAGTGAGACGAGGATCATGTGGCCTGAGTCAGCTGGGACCAGCACTGCACACTGAAAAGGAACAGCAACCCAAATCCAAAAACAGGGGGAGAAGAAGCTACTGCAGCCTGCAGAACCACCACCGCCACTCTGTTTACTTTACCTCCACAACTATCCGGACACGGTGACTCCTCCACATTCTTAAGCCCCGCGTAGGCTGGGGGAGAGACCATTTCGGGGGGGATTTTTTGAGGGCTTGCACGTCCACACGTGCCATAAGGACAAGGATCCTTCCTGCAGGATGACTATGGAGACTGATGGCGATACCACCATGTCGGACTGGGAGGCCATGCTGGAGATGGATGAGGCCCTGGCGGGATGGCTCATGAAGCGGCCGGCCAGAGGGGAGAAGGGGTGGGAGTGGGGATGGGCCGCCTCCTCAGACCTCGAGGACCCCCAGGACTGTGACACTGAGGAGGTCCCTGCTGTAAGTTACGCTGCATGTAGAGGGGGGGGGGGGTGGCGGTGTTATAAACCGGTCCGGTTAAGTTCGGCACAGTAAAATCCATACCAATGGACCTTTAACACATTGACTGCCTGAGATTTAAACATCGTTTTTCATCCCCATGCCAGCGTTTTTTACCATATATTGACGATCTTTGGAGAGCTGCGGGAGCCGCGTTGTAGACACAGAAGTAGGTTGTCTGGGGGGTGGGGTAGGGTCTCCTCTATCCACCGGAAACAAAATCATTTTTACCACGATCGGCCATTTTGTAGCTATCGGCCAGTTTTCGGCTCGTTTTCACCAAAAAAAGAAGAAATCCGAGCTAGATGTGTTTTTCTACCATTCCTAACATAGGAGTGGACGGAAGTGACGTTTTTTGGGACGACGTCACATCCGTCCATTCCTGCTCTCAGAGTCGAGGGATCATTCCTATAAGTTGTATTTTTTTTAAAAGGACGTATATTTACAATATGTCATTGGCAGACAAGTGATGTATTTGAAACAGGCAATGTGTTAATGATAGACTCCTCAGTGTTAATGTATACAAATGGTCCCGGTCGGTCCATTTGGGTCCATGTTTTACACCGAATTAACTCTTCGGTTTTGACTATGTGTTGGCCTATCATTGAGGGGTGTTGGTGGTTGTTAGTTTAGTTTTACACGGTACTATCTCAGTGAGAGTTTAACCCCCACATCCATTTTTAACCCAGGATTTCACTGTGTAGGTTATGCGCTACGAGATACAAGATGCCATGAGCATAGTTCCATGTTCTCCTCTCACAGTTACCCTCTGGAAAACATTCTTAGCTATGAGTCATAGTTCCAGGGTTCATAAAGGGTCATTGGTGGGGGGGAGGTATCATGATTACCAGTGGTGTAAAGTAACTAAGTACATTTACTCAAGTACTGTATTTAAGTACACTTTTTAGGATTTTTTTACGTTACTTAGTATTTTCCATTTTCAATACTTTTACTTCTACTCCACTACATCCCAGAGGCAAATATTGTACTTTCACTGCATTGTGAGCTTGTAGATCTGCTATTTTCAAAAGATTTTGATACATTCTGCACAATGAGTACCTTTTACTTTTGGTACTTTAAGACATTTTACATTTTGATGCCAATAATGTTGTACATTTTGAATTCCGGACTTTTAGTTGTAACAGTGTATTTCTACATTGCAGTATTGATACTTTTACTTAAGTAAAACATGTGAGTACCTTTTCCACCACTGATTACTGTTACGGAACTGTACCGTAGCTGTCTTTAACTCAACCCCAACACGAGTTCGATAACTCGTGTTGGGGTTGACGTTGGTGCTGTCGTGCATAATAAGGTATTTTTAGTGGGACACGTTGTGTTGTTGTTTTGGCTTAGGCAGTTAAATGTGGGGTTTATGGTAGTCGAAGAAGTTTTTCCATGATGAATGAGTCACTCACACTTTTTAAGCCATTACTCCCCTTTAGTAGGGGGTACTAACCACCAAAAATGGCCAAATCGTTACGCGGCGGATAAAAGCATGAAATTTGTGTCCCTTGGGTCATCCTAAAACATCCTAGAAGGGGTGCCCAAAAAAATCTTAAACAGGAAGTGAGTTATGGACAAAATTCAAAATGGCCACCTAAACTGTTGACCGTTGACTCAAAAGACACCAAAAGAATCTCTAAAAAGCATAAAATTTGGCACATGTGTCCCTTGGGTCATCCTAAGACATCCTAGAAGGGGTGCCCAAAGGAATCTGAAACAGGAAGTGAGTTATTGACTAAATTGAAAATGGCCGCCTAGTGTTGTCGATTGACTCAAAAGACAACTAAAGAATCTCATAAAAGCATACAATTTGGCACACATGTCCTTTTGGTCATCCTAAGACATCCTAGAAGGGGTGCCCAAAAAAATCTTAAGCAGGAACTGAGTTATTGACAAAATTGAAAATGGCCGCCTACAGTGTTATCTATTGACTCAAAAGACAACTAAAGAATCTCATAAAAGCATACAATTTGGCATACATGTCCCTTGGGTCATCCCAAGACATCCCAGAAGGGGTGCCCAAACAAATCTTAAACAGGAAGTGAGTCATTGACAAAATTGAAAATGACCGCCTTCAGTGTTGTCGATTGACTCAAAAGACAACTAAAGAATCTCATAAAAGCATACAATTTGGCATACATGTCCCTTGGGTCATCCTAAGACATCCTAGAAGGGGTGCCTGAAATTATCTGAAACAGGAAGTGAGTTATTGACTAAATTGAAAATGGCCGTGTACAGTGTTGACAGATGATGCAAAAGACACTCATACAAAATAATCTCATAAAAGCATGAAATTTGGTACAAATGTCCCTTGGGTGATCTGAATGCATCCTAAGGGGTGCCAAAAAAAGTTTTAATTGTCTCTCAATGGAAAACACTCCTCCCACATGGGCTGCACTGCTACAATATTCAAATCGAGCAGCCAATCTGGCATTTGGTCCAGAAGCCTGAAAGCTATGCAATCTCTACCATCTCCTGACAAATATGGATGGATTAAAGTCGCTGATTCGTGGACACCTTTATGGACACTCTTGCCAGAGGCTGCTTAAGTTTGTAGAGAACTCAAGTGTGGCTGCAAAGCTGAGCCCTTCTGTTCGAGAAAGTGTAGATGCCGGGATGCTGGGTTACCTTGCAGAGCATTATGCCAATGTGCTGGTAATTGCGAAATGGCACACATGAATACATGTAGTTACTAAACACTAATCACAAAAAAACAGTAATGATCAAGAAGAAAATACATGAGAAGATGTAAAGTGTAAAACAAGCAAGAAGATGTAGAGTGCAAAATAAATAAGATGCAGAGAGTAAAATAAGAATATGCAGAGTAAGATAAGATGCAGAGTAAAATAAATAAGAATATGCAGAGAGTTAGATAAATAAAGAAGATTCAAAGAGTACAATAAAAAAATAATGCAGAAAGTAAAATAAATAAGTGATGTAGAAATGAAAACAGGAGGTAGACTACAAAATACGGCAGGTTATGCACTGCATAACCTGTCGTATTGAGTCTGCATAATATGCAGACTGCCATGGTCAACTGTTTAAACAGCCATTTAGAATTTCTTCAACATGGTCCCTTCCTAAAAAGTTTAATAAACAAGCAAACAAACAAATAAATAACCCCTTCTAGGATATATTAAGAAGCACTCAATGTACGTACCAAATTATACACTTTTATGACGTCCCTTTATGTTTTCTTTTGTGTCAACTGCTTTAGGCGGTCACTTCCTGTTTAAAACCTTTTTGGGCACCCCTTGTAGGATGCGTTCAGATCACCCAAGGGACATTTGTACCACATTTCATGCTTTTATGAGATTCTTTAGGTATCTTGCATCATCTTTCAACACTGTAGGTGGCCATTTTCAATTTAGTCAATAACTCACTTCCTGTTTCAGATTATTTTGGGCACCCCTTCTAGGATGAGTTAGGATGACCCAAGGGACATATGTGCCAAATTGTATGCTTTTTGGAGATTCTATAGGCTTTTTGAGTCAATCGCCAACACTGTAGGCGGCCATTTTCAATTTAGTCAATAACTCACTTCCTGTTGAAGACTTTTTTGGGCACCCCTTCTAGGATGTCTTAGGATGACCCAAGGGACATGTGTGACACATTTTATACTTTTTGGAGATTCTTTAGTTGTCTTTTGAGTCAATCGACAACACTAGGCGGCCATTTTCAATTTGGTCAATAACTCACTTCCTGTTTCTGATTTTTTTGGGCACCCCTTCTAGGATGTCTTAGGATGACCCAAGGGACACATGTGCCACATTTTATGCTTTTTGGAGATTATTTTGGTGTCTTTTGAGTCAACGGTCAACAGTTTAGGTGGCCATTTTGGATTTTGTCCATAACTCACTTCCTGTTTACGATTTTTTTGGGCACCCCTTCTAGGATGTTTTAGGATGACCCAAGGGACATCTGTATCAAATTTCATGCTTTTATCCGCCACGTAACGATTTTTCACTTAGTGCCCCCTACTACTTATGTTTTAGTGATTAATATCCTTTGCAGAATGTTGACTCTCCTTTGACTGATGATTGTTGTAAAGTAGATGTAGTGAATGTTTTGCGAAAAAGCTGTTATTTTCCAACACTTGACTGGAACCTTCTTTTTTCAACTTGAATAGAAAGAACTGTATTGGCAGCCATTGTTTCCAGAAGATTCACTCTTCAGGGAAAGCATCTGGTACAGACATGTTAGAGCTCTCACCCAGGCCCTCACTTGGAGGCCTGGGGGCAATTACAGGTTTTCTTTATAAAAATAAATGTTGAAACCAATTATTTTTCAAGAGTAAAAGTACTCTGATGAAGACCTTCTAGGTCGATGCGCGTTGGTCATAATTTGTTGCCTTGCTCAAAATAAATCCTATATTTTTTTACCAAAGACAGAGTGCCTTGGAATTACATACTTTACGAGTCTGCTGTCCACACCTTTTGGGAATTAACCCATTAAGACCAGGGACGCATCTGTGTCATTTTAAGATTTATTTGGGCTATTCAAAAATAGCAGATATACAAGCTATGTGCTTGTAGATCTGCATTTTTTTTTTATCGTGAAAATATGTGCAAATCTTTGAATATATATATTTTTTAGTTTGAGATGGGGGTCCACTGCCAAATACATATAATTTTGGGTGGTCCTTGCCATGAAAAAGATTTTAAGAACCACTGATATTAAAGCAAAATAAGTTTTTTTTTAACAGTTAGAGATTAAAAAATACATTTGTAGAATCCCCAGAACCAAAGATTTGAGTTACAAATGTTAGCTTTAAAATATATATATATATATTAAAAGATTTGCACACATTTTCACGATTTTCAAAAATAGCAGATCTACAAGCTCATAGTGCGGCACTCGGTGCCGCGCTATGAGCTTGTAGATCTGCTATTTTTGAATAGACAAAGAAATCAAAAAATTACACCGATTCTTTCCCTGTCTAAATGGGTTAAGCAGTACGTCTTTCAAAACCCTTTTTTGTTCACCTTTTCAAGAGTAATTCCGTAAAACAATGTGCAGAGGATACTGCGACTTTCTCAGGCTTACTATTCTTGTCCAGACTAGGAAAACAAAGGTATAGTCATGCTCTGCGAGATGAATCAAACCACATCATGAGCACAGCGTTTTGAATTTTGGATGAACTGCCTCTTGACATTGAACAATGCCTCATTGTCAGAAACATGCCAGCATCGCTATATAAATGTTGCTATGTTGAGAATGTTCTCATTATGACCACTATAGCACAGCAGCATGTCAGCAGAATGACATAAAGAAGACTCATTGTTTTGGGCATTGTGCTTGACATACAGTCTTAACTCAGACCATGTACTCATGCATGCCACATATCGTTGCTGTCGGGTAGAAACCAGCTAACTTTCCACTTTTGCATTTTTTTCCCATAAATCAGTGCTATTGAACACCCTTTACGTCTGTGTGTTGTCCAAAAAAATATTGAACCAATGAAAAGTATTAAATAGCGCTTCTGACAAAATCAACTAACTCCATTTGATCCTCTAACTTTCTGCTAAACCAGCTAACTCCACCAAAGGGGGTGGAGTTAGCTGGTTTTGCTGACTCCAGGCTCCACCCCCTTTTGACCGCCAACCTCATTGTGAGCTTGGAGGTCCATTCAGCTGTTCTTATCAATGATGAACAAAACCTCCTAACTCCACTTTTTGGTTAGTTTTTTTTTCATTTCCTGAAAAATGAACATTTTGGAGTTAGCTGGTTTCTGCCCGACAGCAGAGATATGACACATCCATTTGCAGTGCTTGTCAAAATCCCCCACTGTCCTGGGTATCCATGACAATGTTCATTATAAACTAACCCCAAAAAACATCCTGATCAGAGACTTGTGGGTGGTTTTAACAAGGCTATTTTTGCGTTTGGGTCCAAATAACTAATGTGTGAGTGAGCATGGGACAGTGTGTTAAGTGTGGATGGCTGAGATTAAATTAAAGGTTAATTTCACCATTGTTGTCTGTCTGTCTGTCTGTCTAGGTGCTGAGTCCTACGTATAAGCAGCGCAATGAGGACTTCAGGAAGCTCTTCAAACAGCTCCCCGACACAGAGAGACTCATCGTGGGTGAGTGGAGTGGACTAGGGCTGCAATTATCCATATCCATTTTCTTAGTAATTATAACTGGAGTATTTCCAATATTTCGTACTTCTACTTCTACTATACAAATGATTACATTATGAAACATATTACCACACATTACACACTTTAACCACTTTAGCCCTATGTTATACATACTTAGGCTATTTGAAAATAGCCGATCTACAAGCTCACAACGCATCGCATCGTGACATATTGTGAGCTTGTAGATCTGCTATTTTCAAACATTTTAGTCGTTTTACTTTTAGTACTTTTAAGTACATTTTGATATCAATACTTTTGTACTTTTACTCAAGTCCATTTTTATTTCGGACTTTTACTTGTAACAGACTACTTCTACATTGCAGTATTGATACTTTTACTTAAGTAAAACATTTGAGTACTTTTTCCACCACTGAGAGAGACATAGAGAAGGAGAGACAGAGAGCGAGGGATGCCAGCGATAGCACTCCATACATTTCCAGTTTCTCACATAAATGCCTAAAGCAGTGATTTTCAAAAGTTTGTTCTGGAGACAAATCTTCTCTTATGGGTTCCCTTTCTTTTCAAATGGGGGTTAATACATATGCATATCAATTTGGGGGTCCTTGAAATGAAAATGTTTGAGAATCATTACATTTGAAAAAACCGTGTGTGTGTGTTGAAAAAAACGTGTGTGTGTGTGTGTGTGTGTGTGTGTGTGTGTGTGTGTGTGTGTGTGTGTGTGTGTGTGTGTGTGTGTGTGTGTGTGTGTGTGTGTGTGTGTGTGTGTGTGTGTGTGTGTGTGTGTGTGTGTGTGTGTGTGTGTGTGTGTGTGGTGTCAGACTACTCATGTGCCCTGCAAAGGGACATCCTCCTTCAGGGACGCCTCTACCTCTCGGAGAACTGGATCTGTTTCTACAGCAACATTTTCCGCTGGGAGACTCTGGTAAGCATGTAAAGTTTGTGACACTGTTCTACCTGTTAAAATGTTTACAGCTCTGCTAAATGTAATTTGCTGTGTCGAAGTATTTATGCATGTGTGTGTGTGTGGGTGTATGTGTCTGTAGCTGACAGTGCGGTTAAAAGACATCTGCACCATGACGAAAGAGAAGACCGCTCGCCTCATCCCCAATGCCATGCAGGTCTGCACGGACACTGAGAAGGTAAGGGCCACAGAAATATGATAAAACATAGCAAGGTGGTGTCCACATCACTGCCAGAGTGTCCTTGACCAATGCACTGAAGGTTAACCCATTAAGACCGGGAACGCATCCGTGTCATTTCAGATTTCTTTGGCTGTTCAAAATTAGCAGATATACAAGCTGTGTGTGTATAAAGCCCTTTGAATTGTGTGTGTGTGTGTGTGTGTGTGTGTGTGTGTGTGTGTGTGTGTGTGTGTGTGTGTGTGTGTGTGTGTGTGTGTGTGTGTGTGTGTGTGTGTGTGTGTGTGTGTGTGTGTGTGTGTGTGTGTGTGTGTGTGGGTGCGTGCGTGCGTGCACATAGCGCGGCACCAAGTGCCACGCTATGAGCTTGTAGATCTGCTATTTTTGAAAAATCGTGAAACTTTGTGCAAATCTTTGAATATATATAGGCTATATACATTTTTTTACTCAAATCTTTGCTTCTCCCTGGAACAAAATATTTAGTTTCAGTTTATTCTTAAACTGTTTAGAAGACATTTGTAGAATCCCCAGAAGTAAAGATTTGAGTAAAAAATGTTTGCTTTGATAGAAATATATTCAAAGATTTGCAAAAAAAATTGAATAGCCAAAGAAATCTAAAAATGACACACAGATGCGTTCCCGGTCTTAATGGGTTAAAGTGTGCTGAGGAAAACTTATTGATATCGGCCTGTTTTATTTTTGAAGAATACTCTTGGACTGGATGCATGCATGTTGCTGAAATAGCCTACTACTAAGTTCCTCTTCATTGTTCAATGTCAATATTATGGCAGCCAAGTCTCACATTCTGTTCAATGGGCTTTCATTTTTCACAGCACTTTTTCACCTCATTTGGAGCCAGGGACAGAACGTACATGATGATGTTCAGATTGTGGCAAAATGCTCTGATGGACAAGGTGAGTAAGCCATGACGTTACTTCATGTTTTAAATGATACAGTACATACAGTATATATCAGCCAAAATAGCAGCACTGGACCAGTAAGTCAAATGTACCTCCAGTGGCCATCAGTATTGGCCAAACATGTGTTTATTTCACCGCAGCCTTAGTTACTTGTAAACATGAAATCTAACTATATTCTCCCAGTGTGAAATGTAGCTGTTAAATCTCTCTCTATATATATTTTTAAAAAGTCTGCCATGCATTTGGAGGAATACTATAGGAAAAAAATCCTTTTGTTTTTCTGCCTTTGCAACATACTGTGTTGATATTGTGTTCTATATGTGAACATCAGAATCAGAACATGATTGTTTGATTTGATTGAATACTTTATTAGCAGTTCGCAAAAAAAAAGCAAAGGAAAGTGTAGTTCAATACAAGGTCTGCTAAGAGGATTTAAAACCCAAGAAAGCCTATGGGTCCTTTGTACTCAATTCATAGAGACATTTAATGACAGACAGATATATACTTCTATGCAAAACATCATAAAAACTGTTTGAAAACAGAAAAGCAAAAATATGTACAGTAAACAGTTCGGGGGGAGGGCTTGGCTTTGACTTTTACAGCGGCTAGTTTCGAATTGCAGCCACCAAAGGAGAGTAGGGTTTTACTCTCCTTCACGGCTTTTGGTAGGGCATTCCACATTTTGGTGGCATAGCAGGAAAACGAATTCAAACCCTTGTTGGTGCCAAATCTGGGTTGAACATGATCAGTGGAGCCACATCACATCATTGTTTTTCTAAAGTAACGTTAACATTGATGCATCTCTGACTGGCTCCCGCTTCCTCAGCCTCTGTGCCCCAAAGAGCTGTGGCACTTTGTCCATCAGTGTTACGGCAGTGAGCTGGGCCTGACCAGCGACGACGAGGACTACGTTCCCCCCGACGATGACTTCAACACCATGGGGTGAGTCTGGTTACCGTGGTGGGGTGTAACTGCAAACTGGCAGTTAAGCCATTAAAGGGATATTTCAGTTTAAAAAAAATTAAATTGGTCATCTTATCGTCTACTCAGGCTTTTGGAAGCACAGACAGTTTTGAATTTGCTTTATTCAGTATTTAGATATTTGATATTCATTTTATCAAATATAAAATGTGATACATTTCTTCCTATTCAAATCCATTGTAACTTCAAACTTCATTTTAACCATGATAGATTAATCGGAAACACCCGTCCTTGGTTCTGGTGACTGATATTGTCCTTCTTATACGTGAGGAGACTATGTTTTTTCAATTACCTTTTTTATTTCTTTTTGGGGGGGGGGGGGGAATTATACATAAAAAAATGTAATTAAATACACCCCATTGTGTCCCAGTGCAGCAGTACACTCCCACAACTATATTCACCTTTTCTTGTTGAAACAGTTTTCTGTCTTTGTTCACTATGACCTCTGGAAATGTGTAAGGAAGAAAAAAAGGGGGGGGAAAAAATTGGATTCTTTCAGGATTCATATGAGATTTACAGGGAATTTTTAAATCTTTTTAAGAATTGCTAACTAGAATGCACCAGCTCAGTGGCCTTGTAGTCCGAGTGTCCGCTTTGAGATGGGGAGGTCGGGGGTTTCAATACCACCAGCCGGGGTCATACCAAAGACTGAGGTGCTAGTGAGGGGTACAGACGACCTGTCCTCTGTTGGTGTTTTGTAGGTTCTGTGAAGAAATCCCCAATGAGGAGAACGAGATCATCAACGAGTCCTTCAAGAGCACCGCCAGCCCTCCTCCAGTCCACAACAGCACCAGCCACAGTCCACGGAACGACACTCCCATTACAGTGAGCCACACACACACACACACACACACACACACATACACACACACACACACACACACACACCCCATTAGTCACAGGCTCATCCCAGCAAACGACATCCACCGCAGTCACATTATGCAAGTACATGTGTTCACATTAGTTATTAATACTTAACTTAATTTATTAGGTTTATTGTGGCAGAAAAGGAAAATAAACGTAATTTGTCCAATTCCCATTTGTATGGCTCAATGTCCTACACCAGTGGTTCTCAACCAGTGGTCCGGGGACCACCAGTGGTCCTTGAGGGGGTTCCAGGTGGTCCCCAGCTAAATGATGGAGAGTTTGATTTACTTAATTAAATAATTGTTATTTTTATCAATGTTGGCCTGTTATCTCTCCTATGGTACCAACATCAATACAGCATGGAATTGTGGACAAAATATCTTGTCTTGGGGTCTGAGAGTCTAAAGGTCCTTACACACCGGGGCGATTTTTTTCATGCGAATAATAAGTCAATGCAAGCTTCCACACCAGTTTCGCGGAGCGTAAAAAAGCGTCTTTTAATTATTCGGAACGAGTCCGAATTTTGCGTATATTCGCATATTCGTCGGTGTGTAACCGCCTTGAGTCTCATCAAATGGTGGTCTGTGGCTCAAATACCAAATAAATAATGGACCTTGATATGAAAAGGGTTGAAAACCACTGTCTTACACACACATACACATACACATACACATACATATACACATACACTCACATGCAGTGAGTGGCAGAGGTTAAGTGCAGAGGTGAAATGCACTGCTTGCACAAGAGCTTTCTGAAGGCCTTGAGAATTGATCCATCAATCCCTGACAGAACTGTAAATTGCTTCAGAGACCTTCAGTGAAATCAACACTGGGGCCTCACTGCATCACTTTTCATATTGACGTCTTGACACAGTGGAGCTGTCATCCAACTTGTGTTTTTTTACAGCCTTGTGTAGTTCAGGGAATACTACAATTAGCGTGTGCGTGCGTGCGTGCGTGCGTGCGTGCGTGCGTGCGTGCGTGCGTGCGTGCGTGCGTGCGTGCGTGCGTGCGTGCGTGCGTGCGTGCGTGCGTGCGTGCGTGCGTGCGTGCGTGCGTGCGTGCGTGCGTGCGTGCGTGCGTGCGTGCGTGCGTGCGTGCGTGCGTGCGTGCGTGCGTGCGTGCGTGCGTGCCTGTGTGTGTGTCAAACTTCTCCTGTGCCCAGCTTCTGTTACTGGGTATGTTTGTGTTTATGTGTGCGTTCCATATCGTCGCTGTCGGGTGGAAACCTCATATTATGTCCAAAACTGTACATTTTCTAGATTCAAATTCGATAATAGCGAAAGTAGCAGAGGTTCTAGCTTGTGGATCTGCTACTTCTGATGTTTTTGTGTGACGCTGTAGTATGATTTGCACAAATTTTCCACAATAAAAAACAAAATAGCCAAAGAAATCTTAAAATGACACAGATGCGTTCCCGGTCTTAATGGATTAAAATATGGAGATAGGAGGTTTTTTCCTAACAGTCACAGCAATGATATACATTTTATATATACCTCATGCCCTAGTTAGCAAGACCACCTCACCACTCGAGTCAACACGAAATGCCTTTTGTTTTTCCTCTACCGTTATTAGTAGCACATAGTGGCATGTGGCTTGATATCACATGAACGGCACAAATCAGTTCAAGTCACGCTGTCTGGAACACAGAGCAGACCTCCCTTTGTGGGTCAGGCCTGTCACAAACATTACGCAATCCCCTGATCGCAAGCCCATATACAAGCTCACGACGCGTCGCATCATGATGCGTTGTAAGCTTGTAGATTGTCCGCTATCTTTTATAATTTTTTAAAGTGTAACGTTATTAAATACAGCATGTCAATCATTTCTTTTTTTTATTTCTTATTTGTCATTTCGGCCCTGTGAAATGTTATTATTTGATTATTATCCGGTAAACTGCATAATCCATTAGAGCTTGACGTTACATCGCTTTAACATCAAACATATTAACATGCCTGCATGATTAACTGTGGGACTTGATGCATTGATGCTACACATTCATTCATTCACATGACTTCAAATCATTTGAGGTGTGTGTGTGTGTGTGTGTGTGTGTGTGTGTGTGTGGGTGCGGGTGCGTACAGTGTCATGAATATGGACATCAATCTACTGAGTATAATGAGGAATATATGCATCTATCCACAGTGAAAAACATTTACAGCAGTTTGCCTCTAATAAGGATACCAGTGAGAAGTCCATGAGCAAAAGTGCTAGAGTCCTGAGCTTGAGTCCCCCATGAGTGTTATAACAAACAAACAAACTCCTCTTATCCATCACTCAGGAGAATAGAGTATGTATGTACGATACTGTATGTGAGGGTTATTAATTTTTTTTCTCTCATCTTACACAAAATGTATGTGGAAAATGGCATTACAATGAATTGTATGATATGATTATAACTGCTTACGGCTGCAGGATGGTTTGAATTGCAGAGAACCCATAACGTCTTCATTGACGAAGGCTTCTACAGGGCACTAAACATATTTGGTTGTTTATATGTAATTTCACTCTCCTCTGCCTCTCGCAAATAGTAGGGAATTATTTGATTTATTATTTGATGCCAGCAACAGCACACTCGATTGTTTAAAATACAATATGTGAATGTTATATTAACTGCTGTTATTGATATTTGTCTGTCTGCACTGCGACCGGGAGCGATAGATAAGGGCAGTAAATGAGTTGTTCCATAATCGCAAATTTGATTTGGTTTGGTTATGATGAAGCTCTTGTCATATTTGCCGGGCCGCGGGCTAAATCAAATCAGCCTGAGAAACAACTCATTTTTCTCCTTCTGGATTTAAACCACACTGCCTCAATACCGCATAGCGTGAAGTTAATACATTTTACTCTGTCTCCGAATTTAATAAACTGTCCCTGTGCTCACTCCACTAGGCCGACTTTACTCAAATAAACACTAATATTAACATCGGGGAGTATTAAAGGACAACTTTGTTTTTTTACAACCAAGGTTTATGTTTTAGATTGTAATTAAAGTAAATAAAAGATGAGTGTTAAAAAAAAAAAATGTACTGCTTTCTATAGTTTTAGAAATGTTCGCGATCTTTTTTACAGTGGGCGGGGGCATTCTGTCCGGTGGCTAAATATGTATTTTTTTACACAATAACCCGGTGTTTTCTTTATTATTATTTACAGTAGCTCTTCTAGCCCCCAAAAACTCACATCTGGACATCAAAGACCACAGGACCTTTTTTATTGTGTAAAAAAGGCATATTTAGCCACCGGACAGAATGCCCCCGCCCACTGTAAAAAATATCGCGAAAATTGCTAAAACTATAGAAAGCAGTAAATGAAAAAAAATTAACACTCATATTTTATTTACTTTAATTACAAGCTAAAATATAAACCTTGGTTGTAAAAAACCAAAGTTGTCCTTTAACAGGTGTCATCCACATATTTCGGAACACACATGTGATCACTAGGCTAGGGCATTCCACTATGCATACTGTCAACCAGTGGTAGAAAGTAACTAAGTACAATTACTTAAGTAAAATATTTTGGTATTTGTACTTTACTTGAGTATATCCAATTTCCAATACTTTTACTTCTACTCCACCACATCTCAAGGCAAATGTTTTACTTCACTACAATTATTTGAAATACATTTCAGCCATTTGAAAATAGCCGATCTACAACCTCACAATGCGTCGCATCGCGATGCATTGTGAGCTTGTAGATCTGCTATTTTCGAATGATGTTTATACATTTAAAACTTGAAATGGGACATTCTGCATAATGAGTACTTTTACTTTTGGTACTTTGAGCACATTTTGATGCCAATACTTTTGTACTTTTACCCAAATATATTTTGAATTCCGGACTTTTACTTGTAACAGAGTATTTCTACATTGCAGTATTGATACTTTTACTTAAAGAGGTGGTGCCATGGTTTTGCACTTTTTCTGTTTTTCATGTGTCTATGAGGTTGATAGAACTTAATTAAGCCCCCTGGTGGTGTTTTTATGGTGTTTTATGTCTTCTCTGACTATTTTGAGTTTCTACCTGGAGGCTGAAACCTTGAGGGTCAAACGTGCCAATAGAGAAACAGCGCTTTAGTGACATAGTAAAAACATACCCTCCCCCTCATTATCATAACACAACAGGTGTGGGCATGAGGAGGAGGAGGGACTAGGACAGGTGGGTGGTGCTAAGGTGGTGGAGGAGGTGCTAAGGTGAGAACCAGGTATACTTAATGAACTGGAGGCGTGTCCACATAAAAACATCATTTTAACAATTTCTGTACACTTTTTTGAAAAGAATCTTCCTCCTAGTATAACCATAATACCTGATGATTATGTTTTAGGGGGGGGGGGGGGGATCACTGAAAAGCACGGCACCCCGTCTTTAAGTAAAACATTATAGTATTTTTTTTCCACCACTGCTGTCAACTCATTAAAATGTCCTTGCATGTGAAAGGCAAGGGCTTCGTGAACGAATGACCCATGTTGTATTTTTACATAATAAGTCCATGATGTCACTGAGCCTAATCTCTCTCTGTGTGTGTGTGTTTCTCTCTCAGTTTGACCTGCCGGAGGAGTTTGCAGACTGCCTGCCGGATGGGGAGCTGCTGTTACCACTGGTGGTGGTGGAGGAGGTGGCGGGCGTCCTGGGCGTCCTGGGCGTCCCCGTCACCTCGCCCTCGCTGGACTTCAACGACAACGAAGACATCCCCACCGAGCTTAGCGACTCCTCAGAGACACACGACGAGGGTAAAGCCTAGTCTTTAAATACTCCATGGCACGATGGTGTCCCTTGACAAAAAGAACTGATTAACAACACGACCTGGCTCATAAATAAAAGCTGAAGACCTTGCTGAAGTAAAGTAGGCCTATTTCTCAACACACGCTTGTAACAGGCTCAATTGTAGGACAGACAAAGTCAACGTGTCGCAACTTTTCACCTAAAATCACATGCCCAAAATAGGGATTAATTATTTTATAAAATTATTGATTATTATTTTTATAATTGATTCAATCTATTAGTTCGACTAACTTTTGCAAGCCCTATTTGAGGTTACAAAGTTATTTATTCTGTGAGCTATACAGAAATGAGTGTTGCGCTTGGTGCAGACATGCGCAGAGAAAGTTCTGTCAGGGAACTCAGTGCAGTTGCTGCTGGCCGACTATCGGTCGGTCTCCGCTCCATGCTTCTTTTCTCAACCATACTCACTTCATAATAGAACACCCTATTTAAATGGGGAAGTTGCATTGCTCATTCCTTGCTTGCCTTTTGCTGCTGCTTACTGCATCTATGCTGCTGACGCTTGCTGCTGCTGCTGCTGCTTCAAAACTGCTGCTCACCCTCCACCACCCCAGATACCACCTGTTGTTTTGGATCTTCTTTTATGTAACTGGGGATTCGGAGTCCCTATGGTTGGGAGGTGCGCTTTATCAGAGTACCTAAAAGCAGATCCAATTCATTGCCAAACCATAATAAATATATATTGCTCATTTTATTTTCAATGAAAATATCTTATCCTTCATGAGTTGTCCTTTATCCATGCATGAGTTGTCCTGACAGAATTATAGTACTGCTTACCATGCTGTGGTACTAGAAACTGAATTGTCGGTTGAGTCCCGGCAATGTCTCTTAGGGTGCGTTAGATAATACAGCACTGAGCGCACTGGCACAATAGGCGAGTGTGCTCCAGTGCGTAATTTCCGAACGCACCCTTAGTGAGAGTGCGTGTGACGATGACGATTTACACAAAACGTGGAGGGAAATTATTATTATTATTTCTTTTAAATATACACGTCTAGCATAAGGCTGTGCGGTACACTGAAACAGGCTGCCTGGATCGGTGTCACCTGTATGTTAAACATTCAGCCTGGCGCATTTTTCATTTTGTGTGTGTGTGTGTGTGCGTGTGCGTGCGCGCGTGCGCATGTGTGAGTGCGAGTGTGTTGGAACATGTCAGGCTCAGACCAGATGTCAAAGTCGTACCTTTTCATCTTTATCCCTGTGTGTGTGTGTGTGTGTGTGTGTGTGTGTGTGTGTGTGTGTGTGTGTGTGTGTGTGTGTGTGTGTGTGTGTGTGTGTGTGTGTGTGTGTGTGTGTGTGTGTGTGTGTGTGTGTGTGTGTGTGTGTGTGTGTGTGTGTGTGTGTGTGTGTGTCTAGCAGGCGAGGTGCAGGCCTTCCACGAGGACCTGGGCGGCAGACAGTACATCAACGAGGTGTACAACTTCAGTGTAGACAAGATGTACGACATCCTCTTCACTGAGTCACAGTTCATGAGCGACTTCATGGAGCAGCGTCGATTCTCAGGTCTGTGTATTCCCTCTGGAGATTCTTATTGGAACAGCCATGACATTATTTTTGTGTGTAATAATAAAGGCGGACATGATGAAGAATAATAGCATCGCTTTGAACCTGCGGGAGCCGTGTCACTTTATTGCGACGCCGCGCCTCCGACCAAGTGGAGCTTACTATGTCACCGTGCTTGGGTTGTGTGTGTGTGTCTCTGTCCGTCTGTGTTTAGCTCTCATTGGCTCGCGTCCCCCATGTGACTCGAAACTCCGTGCTGAAATGCCAGCAGCTGCACTGTCTGTATACAGCCTCCAGAGTGCGGCAGAGTGCACTACTACAGTGTGGTTGAAATATAGCAGCCACAGTCAATCTGCGTTCGCTTCCAGCGTTCACGCGTCTTACTTGTTCAACTTACACATCTTGTGAATTTGGTCGCGGCAGCATCAGCGATGTGTACGCAATGGTGGAAGAAGTACTTGCGTGTTTTACTTAAGTAAAAGTACTGGATCAATACTGCAATGTAGAAACACTGTTACAAGTAGAAGTCCCGTATTCAAAATGTACTTGAGTAAAAATACAAAAGTATCGGCATCGGCAACAGCAGTGACAACACAGAAATGTGTGTGGGGAGGAATTAATTGGCATAAAGACTAAATTGGGGAGAAAAAGGGGTACAAAATAATTGTGTACTCTAGATTTTAGACCAAAAATATATTTTTTTAAATCTACAAAGTAACTAAAGTTTTCATATAATTGTAGTGGAGTAAAAGTACAATATTTTCCTTTGAGATGTAGTGGGGTAGAAGTAAAAGTATTGAGCATTGTAAATACTGAAGAAAGTAAAAGAAATACCTCAAGATTTTACTTAACGTTTTCTTTGGCTATTCAAAAATAGTAGATATACTGTACAAGCTCATAGCGCGGCACTCATTGCCGCACTATGAGCTTGTAGATCTGCTATTTTTGAAGAATCGTGAACGTTTGTAAAATATTTTGTTCCAGGGACCCCCAGAAACAAAGATTTGAGTTACAAATGTTCGCTTTAAAAACATATATATTCAAAGTTTTCACGATTAAAAAAAATATTGCAGATCTACAAGCTCATAGCGCGGCACTCGGTGCTGCGCTATGAGCTTGTAGATCTGCTATTTTTGAATAGCCAAAGAAATCTAAAATGACCGAGATGCGTTCCCGGATTGAATGGGTTAATTCAATAGAATACAGTATTGCTATTCCCCAAAGAAGGAAAGTAAAATGAGAAAAAACATAATGCACATACAGTGTACAAAAAATATTCTGTAGGACCGCAATTCAACTGATGTTCAGAAGTAATTCTATGTAAATTACTTCATCTTGACATTTTAGCTTGGCATTGGCGCCTTGTGGCGCCCCCCATAGGGCAACATGTGAAACTGCATTGGCAAAAGCATGTAACACCATCTAAAATGAAAAACAGTAATCCACTGGATCCACAGGATCCATTGGAGTTGAATAGCACCAATCTGAAATACCCAGCATGTTATTTGTGAGTTTCCAATGCCATTTTAGCATGCTGTACAGTAATGTCAGTGGTGGAAAGTACCTAAGTATTTACTTCCATCATTTTGATACTTCTTCTCCATTACATCTCAGAGGCAAATATTGTACTTTTTTACTCCACTCCAAACAACTTTAGTTACTTTGTAAATTTAGATTATTAATACAAATCATACATTAACCACTTAAGCCCTGTTTTATACTTTGGCTATACGAATATAACTGATCTACAAGCTTGATATTATCGAAAAAGTTTGAAAGGTTTTGATGTATAACAATACTTTTGTACTTTTACTCTCAAGTAAAGTTTTGAATACAGGACATTTACTTTTAACCCATCAAGACCGGGAAAGCATCTGTGTCATTTTAAGATTTCTTTGGCTATTCAAAAATAGCAGATCTACAAGCTCATGGCATGGCACAGAGTACCGTGCTATGAGCTTGTAGATCTGCAAAAAAAAAAAAAATCCTGAAAATGTGTGCAAATCTTTGAATATATATATTTTTAAAGCAAACATTTGTAACTCAAATCTAAATCCTAACAGTATGTTGCTATATCAGTGGTGCTCCAAATTTTCCATATCAAGGAGATCGGAGTAAAACTAATTCGCTTTAAAACATATCGTCGGTGTCCAGGACGAACCAGCTAACTCCATTTTCATATATATATATTTTTTCATAAATCAACGCTATTGAACACCCTTTACGTCTGTGTAAAAAATCAAAACATTTGAACCAATGTAAAGTATTAACCCATTGAGACCTGTTGCTACCTATACGTTGTTATACCTTTCAATCCGGATGCCACCTCTATGTCTCATTAGTAGTTGCTATAATATAGTAACATCATTTTTCATTTTTTATTTTTAGTAAGAATTTGAACATTTTCAGAAAACTATGGTTAGGTTTTAGAAGGCGTTTTTAGAATCGGCCTCAGGTCTAAATGGGTAAAGCGCCTCTGACGAAAACTCCCATCTCCATTGGATCCTCAAACTGTCCGTCAAAAACAAACAACTCCCCCCTCTCCTCTCCAGTGCTGCGTTTTCACAGCATGAGTAGAGCGCGGTGCGCAGTGAACGAGGAGTAGGAACGCGGATACAAACTCCCCGTAGTCTGTTAAAACTATGCAGTGTACCTGTTTATCAAACATAGCACTGACGCTAATGTTATGAAAACAAGTAATTATATTTCTAAAATCTATGAAGTGTTTAATGAGGAGAGCAATGTGACAAGAAGAAAGGCGTTCATAGCATTTCTGCCACGCTACTACCTCTTTGCAGAAGTTATTGTAATATTTAAAGTCCTGTTTATTATTGTAGGCTAAGGCTGAACGATTAATCGTTTTCAAACCGAAATCGCGATTTGGAACCACGCGATTAGCTAATTGCAAAGGCCGCGATTTTTTTATTTTTTATTTTATCATAATAAATAATAAGCTTGACTTTAAAAAAAAATAACGTTTTTTTTTTTTAAGAAAAAATCGCAATCAAATCGCAATCGCAATATCAGTCAGAAAAATCGCAATTAGATTTTTTCCCAAAATCGTTCAGCCCTATTGTAGGCCTATATAATAAGTGTCATGAAGCATCAAGGCATTAATTCACACTTTGTTGTGATGCATTGTGAGCTTGGAGATCCATTGTTAGCTTTTGGGAATTTGTACCCTTTTGAAACCTCTCCCTCAGCAGCGAGTGGAGCTATTGTTGTTTGGACACTAACTCCATTTCAGCTTGATTTCTGCTCGTCTGAAACTACTAACTCCACTTGCGCTGGGTAAAGTGTTGATTTACCCGCGATTTGGGTAAAGTGTTGATAATATAATGACACATGCAAGTATCTGACAATATATAAAGTCACTATATCAACTTTGATGAGGCAGTATTGCTTTGTTTTAAAAATATATATATTTTTTCATTTCCTGAAACATTTATATTTTGTTTTTTCGTTTCCTGAACAATGAGCGTTTTGGAGTTAGCAGGTTCGGGCTGGACAGCAGAGATATATTATATCTAGTCAAAGATTTGCAACAAATAAAATGTATAATAATAAAATACAAAAATAGCAGATCTACAAGCTCATAGCGTGGCACTCGGTGCCACGCTATGACCTTCCGGTCTTAATGGGTTAAGCAACATAATCAAGTGTACCTCTTCTAATACTGAGTAAAGTGTGTGTTTATTTGTGTGTCATTGTGCTCTTTGTGTTCAGAGGTGTCGTACCACCCATGGAAGAAAGAAGATGCTGGGAACCAGACCAGAGACATCCTGTACACCATCTCTCTGTCCAACCCTCTGGCCCCCAAAACAGCCACAGTCACAGAGACTCAGGTCAATTCACTTTCTGTGTTTCGTCTCCATATTTTAACTATTTGTGTTTTTTTCGTTAAAAAGTGCGAGGCTATTTTCACAATATTCATCTGTGGAAACGGAATTTATCTGTGGAAGCTAAATGTAATGCCTACAATTCTAAGTGCTTGTCGGGGGTGAGGGTTCCCCAGTTCAAATATGATTGTTTTGGGGGGTCGCGGCCTGAAAAGTTTGGGAACCCTTGCTTTATATAACTAGTTTGCTTGTTCATTGTATAGTCTAATTAAAATGTCTCGGGATAGGGATGATCATCAGACCCAACAACCTGGCATTGGTCTGACTGTAATAATGAGCAGCAGATCAGACTGAAGACTGTCCTCTGTCTTTTGTCATGTGAAACCAGCATGATTTAAACGTCCTTGAAAAACAATCCAGGACTTAGTCTCCGTCTCCATCTCTGTTCCTCAGACCCTGTACAAGGCCAGCCATGAGAGGGAGTGTTACATCGTGGACGCGGAGGTCATCACCCACGACGTGCCGTATCACGACTACTTCTATACGCTTAACCGCTACATGCTCACCAGGGTGGCCAAGAACAAGTGTCGGTTAAGGTGAGCAAATCTAAGTCAGGTGTTTTTTTCTTTTTAAACTTCTTTAAACCTGGAAATCTATTGGCTGGAATTACATAAAATGTAAAACACTGGCCTAGAGCATTGTGAAGCATCTTAAACCTGTAATAAATAAAGTTATACCCAATAATAATATTAAAGCGAGTAGCATGGAAACATTCCAACTAAAGCATTACACAGGTGTTAACACATTGAATGCCAATCGCGTAGATCTACGCGAACCTATTTAAAGCCGCAGCGTGCCAGTCGCGTAGATCTACGCGAACCGCCGATTCCCATGTTAATCGCCCAAGGTGCACTTTCCGAATTTTTTTTATCCATTTCCGTTTCCGGTTTTCGGTCGGAAACGGAATTATTCGGGTTCCGGTTTTTTCGATCGTATCCGCTTCCTGTCTGGGATCCTGTTTAAAACTCGATTTTCTCGGTTTGTTGTTTTTCTCCTCGCTGATCACTGTTTAGCGTGTATCGGCTGTAGCTTCAAGATGGCGGCTCGCATTTGGAAACTGTTTTCGCTGGACGTTTCTCACGGATCCGCTGTGTGTTTAGAACCAAATGAACGCGCACTTTTAACTTATTTAGCGAGGTCTGTGGCGACATGATAAAAACAAAAAAACAACAATAAAACGCTGGCACTGGTGAGTACATTATGAGATTAAACTCTGGCATGGAATGTGTTAAGGAAGCAAAGACAACAAGAATGTCTTTTATCTTTCTAAAGCATTTCTCTTTCCCCCACAGTATGTATTTAACTACTGTATGAGTTCAGAATGACTGTGTCCCTTTTCAACCCGTTCTCACTCCCAAGGCTTCACATTTTGCCGCTCTGTCAGTAGCCCTGAAACGTCAAGTTTTGACATGACTGGATGCCAAAAATATGCCTAATCCTAACCCTAACCTCGACCTCGGGAGGTTGTGGTTTCTAGTCAAGCGCTGCCACCAGGTAAGCCACGAGGCAGCTGTCCAAACTCCAGATTCGAGTAGTAGTCCTACAGTATTAGGGAGTGAAAATGACAGAGCGGCAATAAATGACGTCTATCTGTGAGAATGTGTTGCCCTTTTGCATTTGGGACTTTTTATCCCTTCTCCTTTGGCTCTCTCTTCTGTCACTGACTCCTCTATCCGTCTCTCTCTCTTCTGTCACTGACTCCTCTATCCGTCTCTCTCTTCTGTCACTGACTCCTCTATCCGTCTCTCTCTCTTCTGTCACTGACTCCTCTGTCCCTCTCTCTCTTCCGTCTCTGACTCCTCTATCCCTCTCTCTCTCTTCTGTCACTGACTCCTCTGTCCCTCTCTCTCTCTTCTGTCACTGACTCCTCTGTCCCTCTCTCTCTCTTCTGTCACTGACTCCTCTATCCGTCTCTCTCTTCTGTCACTGACTCCTCTATCCGTCTCTCTCTCTTCTGTCACTGACTCCTCTGTCCCTCTCTCTCTTCCGTCTCTGACTCCTCTATCTCTCTCTCTCTCTTCTGTCACTGACTCCTCTATCCCTCTCTCTCTTCTGTCACTGACTCATCTATCCCTCTCTCTCTCTCTTCTGTCACTGACTCCTCTGTCCCTCTCTCTCTCTTCTGTCACTGACTCCTCTGTCCCTCTCTCTCTTCCGTCTCTGACTCCTCTATCCCTCCCTCCCTCTCTCTCTCTCTCTCTCCTCTGTCACTGACTTCTCTATCCCTCTCTCTTCCGTCTCTGACTCCTCTATCCCCCTCTTTCTCTCCTCTGTCACTGACTTCTCTATCCCTCTCTCTCTCTCTCTCTCAGGGTATCGACTGAGCTGCGGTACAGGAAGCAGCCATGGGGTCTGGTGAAAGGCTTCATTGAGAAGAACTTTTGGAGTGGGCTGGATGAGAACTTCCGCCTTCTTGGTAAGGTCCAGCAGTTAAGTGCTTAATCTGTGACGGGGTGTCCTGGGTGGTGCAGGAGTAAAGTATACCTGTCCACCACTCTGGAGTCTGGGGTTCCATTCCTCCACGGTGCCCCCGGCTTGGCCAGGTACTCCAACGAACACAATTGGCCATTATTGTTTGCGGGTGGGAAGCCGGGCAGGGGGAGTTTGGTCACATCACAGGTTTACAGGTGTAAATCAATGGGTGAAATTAGTTTTCATGCGAGCTTCATCATTTTGTTGTTTTCCTGCCCACTACCCGCTCTACAAGCTCACATCGCGACGCGTTGTGAGCTTGTAGATCTGCTATTTTCAAAAGATGTTTATACATTTGAAAACTTGAAATGGGACATTCTGTGTAAGTACTTTTAGTTTTGGTACTTTAACCCATTAAGACCTGGAACTGTGTCATTTTTTGATTTGAGCTAAAAAGCATTATTTTACACTTTGGCTATTCAAAAATAGCAGATATACAAGCTCATAGCGCGGCACCGAGTGCCGCGCTACGAGCTTGTAGATCTGCTATTTTTGAAAAATCGTGAAAATGTGTGCAATTCTTTGAATATATATATTTTTAAAGCAAACATTTTTAACCCAAATCTTTGCTTCTGGGGGTCTCTGGAACAACATATTTTGATGGGGGTCTGCGGCCAAATACATATAATTTTGGGGGTCCTTGACATGAAAAAGATTGAGCACCACTGATATAGAAACATAGGTTTTTCAGAATACTGTTGAGATTTAGGAGACATGTAGAATTGGCTTCAGGTCTCAATGGGTTAAGTACATTTTGATGCCAATACGTTTGTACTTTTACTCAAGTAAATTCTGAATTTCTGACTTCTACTTGTATTTCTACAATGCAGTATTGATACAGTACGTGTACTTAAGTAAAAAATGTGAGTACTTTTTCAATCAAGAATTGGGAATGTGCCGTATAACATTGCCCCGCCCCCCCTGTCCTATCAGAGATGGAGCTGTCCAAGGTAGAGGACATCCTCATCGAGTCCCGCCACCCGTCCCCCAAGGCCAAGGTGGTGAAGAACTCGCTGCGGAGGAGAAAGAGGACCCTCCCGCACCTGCTCAGCCAGCACCTGGAGGAGGCGCTGAGCCCCGTCACCACGGCCACGGGCCACGAGGAGGTGATCCAGCGGATCAAGCAGGTGGCCGGCTCCACGCAGACCAGACACCAGAGTCCAGAACACCACCACCACCACCTGCCTGCAGGCCTGGCCCTCTACAGCGTCTCCAAGCTGCTGCTCGTCATCAGCATTGTGTGAGTGTTGCACAGCATGCACGCGAACACACACGCACGCACAGACGCACATCCATTGGCAAATCACCAACATGTATGATATAAATTGTTAGACCTGGGTACATTTCCTTTGATGTGTTCCACCTGACATGTAGAAATCTTACTTTGACCGGCAAAACACTGTTTTTGTGTAAAAGAATGTTTTCTACTTTCCCCATGTGCTTCCCAACTTCACAGCCAGGTGTAAATGATGGATGTTTACTAGATTCAAAGTCACATGACAACACAGTTTTCTAGTTTTCTAGATAAAGGGGGGGTGGTTCAACTTGCCCACTGGCTCATTTTACCCCGTAGTGGAGTAAAAAGTACAATATTTACCTCTGAGATGTAGTGGAGTAGAAGTATCAAAACATTGAAATACAATTAAGTAAAGTAAAACAAAATACCTCAAAATTGTACTTACAGTAAGTAGAGTACTTGACTAAATGTACTTAGTTACTTTCCACCACTGCTTGTACTGCATACGGCTATACCAGTGGTTCTCAAACTGTTTTATTTCAAAGACCTCCATAGCTCTGAGCTTGTACAAATGGAACCAAATGGACTCCTAAGGGTCCATTTGGTTCCATTTGTACAAGCTCAGAGTTACAGACCTCCAAGGGTCCATTGGGGAACCCAGAGGGTTACCACCACCAACTCCATCCACAGACATGCATGCAGTAGACATTTACAGTGCATATTGCCATGAACACTCATACTGAAATGTACTCTCACAGAACCCAACATTTTCCCCTGACTTATCCTCATCTCAGTTCTTTAATTGTCTCATCTCGTCAATCCTCTCCTTTTGTAAGCATTTGTTTATGTGGTGTGTGTATTGTGTAACACCCCCCCCCCCTCTCTCTCTCTCTCTCTCTCTCTCTCTCTCTCCCTCTCTCTCTCTCTCTCCCTCTCTCTTTGTCTCTCTCTTTTCATTGCCCTCCATAGGATCTGTCTAAGGTACATACATTCACTGATCAACTATCCTCTCTCAGAACGTACTAGCGCTAGAGTTCTCAACGGGCCTGAAAATTAAGGCCCGGCCCTAACTGGGCCCTACTCGGCCGCCCCGTGACTCGGCCCGGCCCGAGCAATTACCATAATGTTAGGCCAGACCGACAAGTTGTCATTGTGTGCTTAATGTCCTCAAAGTCACGCATCCAACAAGCTTTGAACCGAGCAGATTGGACCTTCCGTTCCAGAGATAATGGTCAAAACATCTTGAAAACGGCCACTTTTGCCGCTTTCGATCGACGATTTTCGATTGAGTTTTGGCCATTGTCGCCCGTTTTCTTTATTAACTCTTTCAGTGCCAAGAGTATTTTCATAAAGTACTCCCAAACTGCCAGGAATTTGCGTTTTTTTTTATTTTGTAATTTTGTAATTTTTCATTCAAATAAATGCTCTGATTGGGGTTTTAAACCCATAATACAGTTCTACCAGTAGAGAGCAACAAATCGACACATTGATGATCTCGCTGGCTCACTCGCCCCCTCCCAAACAGGCTCACGTCATATCCGGTCAGAACCGGATGTTTACATTTTCGACAATCGTTGATCGCGCTAAATTACGATGCGATACACGACTACGATGACTGATCGTCACCCAGACCAAAGAGAGTAGACGTGGACCTCTCCGTTCGCTTTTTATACCGTGTGAAAAACCGTGACTTTCCCTATTCTGGCCGAAAATCACCGGAGAAAAACAACGTGACCCGGAAATGAATTTTTTTTTTTACATCCGGCTCCGGGTCAGTCTGAAGGAGTCAGGAAGCGAAAGTGATCATGAAAAATAAACAGAATAACGCGACCACAGTCAAAAGTAAAAACTCGGGATTTCTCGTGCTGGCACTGAGGGTACTCGGGAAAAACTCGGGATATGTCGGGGCGTGGCACTGAGAGAGTTAACATGGGCTAGGAAAGTCGAACAGCGAGAAAACTAGATACCTGAGTAAAGTTCACTTAGAGCTGCATCCAACACATCTACTGTCATTTCCGTCGGCCTTACCGTTAGGTCACTAGGGGCAGTTCAACTTTATTTTTTGGGGGTAATAGATGTTTTTTTTTTAAAAAAGTATCTCGTTCGGCCCGGCCCTACCAATTAGCATAGATTTTGGGCCCAGCCCGGCCCGAAGACGTTGGGTCGGGTTTGGGCAGAATTTGAGAACTCACACCCACGGTGTCTTCATTGCTAAATAACTCCCAGTACTTCTTGGACTATTATGACTAAACCAGGCACACTGGGCCTCATTCATGTAACGTGCTGTACGATCTTAGTTGATCTTAACACGTTCAATCCGGGAACGCATTTGTGACATTTTTTTTATTTCTTTGGCTATTCAAAAATAGCAGTTAGCACCGAGTGCCGCGCTATGAGCTTGTAGATCTGCTATATTTGAGAAATCGTGTGTGAAAATGTGTGCAATTTGGCCAATTCTACAAATGTTGTCTAAATCCTAAACCGTTTTTTGAAAAACTTATGTTGCTATAATATCAGTTGTTCTCAAAGTTTTCTGATATGTATTTGGCCTCAAAATATTTTGTTCCAGGGACCAAAATCTAAAATGAGACAGTATGCGTTCCCGGATTAAATTACTTGCGTAAGTATTTCCATAAGCGTAGTCTGAGTCATCGTTCTTCTACTTAGCTGAAAATGTTTTGTTGATAAAACACAAAACTCACGTGTGCTCTGAAACATGTGTGAAGGCAATTAGAATGACTTATTTATGCAAAATCAATTACAGTACAGTGCCAAACCTCACAAAAAAAAGATATATGTTAAATGAAAAAAATTAAAAATGTCCTAATACATTTGATGCACCAGATGCACCCCCACCTGTTCATTTCTGATAGCAATTATCGTCTCTTTCGGGTGGAAACCTCATATGTACAAAACTGTCGCTTTTCAAGATTCAAATGCAAAAGTATATCAAAAGTAGCAGATCTACAAGCTCAAAACGCTTCGCGCCGAGTTTCAAGTTTGTGAATCTGCTACTTTTGATACTTTTGTGTGACGCCGGCTGTAGTATTCTCAAATTGGGCGTAAAAAAAATATGAAAATAATGGAGATAAGAGGTTTCTGCCCGACAGCAACGATATAGATGTAGACATTTTTTAAGAGTTGTTGTGAACGAGAGGTGAGCGAGGTGGGTATTGTTTCATCTGCCTCCCTGTGTGTTAACAGCCTGGTCCTGCTGGTGTTTCTGAACATGATGCTGTTCTACAAGCTGTGGATGCTGGAGTACTCTGCTCAGTCCCTCACCACCTGGAAGGGTCTGCGGCTTCATGAAAGGTACTACTACACTTATACTATATGGTCTGTCAGGTGGAAACATTGTATGTCCAAAACCACTCCTTTTTATTATTATCATTATTATTATTATTAATGCAATGTGTTGTGAGCTTGTAGATCTGCTATTTTTACTAGCTTGGGTCCTGGGGAGACATCAAATTTCTTTTTTGGGTCTGGAGCTACAGTAAAAGGTTTGGGAACCAGAAGTCTAGAGCTATAGGCCTACATCATTGAGCTTGTAGATCAGCTAGTTTCACTACTTTTGTGTGACACTCTTGTACAGTATGATGAAGTAGGGCATTAGAAAAACAAAGAGCAACATACAGCTTCAGCTTTATTTGTTTGTTCAGACTCAGGGTCCATTAAAGACGTACAACATGAAACACTACATCATGAATAAAAAAAACACCCAAATACTGAGATTACAAGAGACACTTTCTGTATCATTTAAAACAAAACAAAAAGTGTAATAGAAAAACTAGACAGATTCTAATCATGAGGCTAGGTCTCCCTGTCCAATCTTTAGGTATGGATAGTATGTTATTATGGAAGCAGTTTGTGAACAAACCAGCGCAATTAACATTTCAGTGACCCGATGTACAGGGGAAAATATGGATTATACTATAGATAGCCTCCCCGCATAGACTAACTGGCTGCTTGTGGGCATGTTGACTAATGTGAGCTTCACTTATACGTACAAAACACTTTCGGATCAAAAATATATTTATATTGTATATCGTCTCTTTCGGGTGGAAATGTCCAAAACTGTTACTTTTCAGGATACAAATTCAACAATATCTGTCGGCAGATATGATCGCTCTGAAGTACCGTATATAAAAGGCGCATTTAGGCCAATTGTTCATATTCTGAGAGTTTACGCAATTACATGTCCGTTCCATTTTAATGTAATACTTTATTTCAATAAATAAATGTTTAACATATTTAAGATGACATTGTTTCATTGTTTTCAAAGCTGTCAGCCCTAATTAACACTAACATAATCTTGTATCAATATGGTTCAAATGTAAAACCCATTTTCTCTCACCCTGGCCACCTATTATGTAAGAGACTGAGTCAAACTGTGGTAACACACACATATGCACGTGCGCGCGCACACACGCACACATACACGTCACACACACACACACACACACACACACACACACACACACACACACCATATGGCTGTTGACATAATGTGTCAGGAAAAGACCTCTGCTTATATAATTGCCCCTGAACGATTCTGGACTTACTGAAACAATTTACTAAACATGTTTTGGCAAGATGGTTGTCATGCTTCAGTGGTATCGCACAGTTGTTGATTTTGTGTGTGTGTGTGTGTGTGTGTGCGTGTGCGCGTGTGCGTCTTGCCAGTAAACTGCCGCAGACACAAATGGAGTGGGCCCAGCTGCTAGAGTCTCAGCAGCGGTACCATGACGCTGAGCTCCAGAAGTGGAGAGAGATCATCAAGTCGTCTGTGGTTTTACTGGACCAGGTACAGAGTTACAACCGCACACACACAACCAGTGGTGGAAAAAGTACTCAATTTAAGTATTTAAGTAAACGTATAAATACTGCAATGTAGAAATACTCTGTTACAGGTAAAAGTCCGTAATTCAAAATGTACTTGAGTAAAAGTATTGGCATCAAAATGTACTTAAAGTACCAAAAGTAAAAGTACTAATTATGCAGAATGTCCCATTTTTGAAAATAGCAGATCTACAAGCTCACAATGCGTCGCGATACGACGCATTGTGAGCTTGTAGATCGGCTATTTGCCTATGGCCGAAATGCATATAGCATAGGGCTGAAGTGGGTAATGTATGTTTTGTAATAATAATCAAAATCTACAAAGTAACTAAAGTTTTCAAATAATTGTAGTGGAGTAAAAGTACAATAGGGATGTAGTAGCCTCCACTACATCCCTGAGATGTAGTGGAGTAGAAGTAAAAGTATTGGAACTTGGAAATACTCAAGTAAAGTACAAATACCTCAAAATTGTACTCAAGTACAGTACTTAAGTACATTTACTTAGTTACTTTCCACCACTGCTCACAAGTAGTAGTCCTTGGTATCCTTTTAAGCTTTTAATGCAGCAGCAGTCACAGACACGACCGCGTTTCGGCCTATTGGCCTTCGTCAGCGTATGAACCGCCTCAGCGGAAGTGTTCTTTATTACATAACTTCATCAATTATGTAAGTCACACCGTTGCTTGGAATCTGCACCCGGCTAAGTTCAAAGACTACAGTTCCTGTGTAGTCGAGCGTGTCGAACCTTGAAGTGACAGAGTCACAACCACACACTTTATTGTTAAGTATGCTGTTCACAACGCAAGGGATTTGCTTTGGCACGCAGTTCAGTGTTCAGTGTTTTAAAGCATTACTACTGATTTACCTTACTCGATTCACAAACAACCAGACACTTGATTGACATGATCATAATCAATTGGATTGGTATAGTTCTAATGCAGACAGTAGTAATAATGTTACTACTCCTGTCCATGGATTAATTTTTTAGACTGTTTGTTTACATTTTGTTCAGGTATTAAATTAATACATTAATTTCTAATCAAGGGATTATATTCAGCTAGACACAACATGGCGCGCAAACCAAGTATAAATCGAGCATTATTTCCCCCAGACAGTGAGTGGGCTGCACTCAGACTAGTTCACATAGAGGGTCTATTGAAAGGTCTACGATTGCATCAAAGGTCTATGATTTTATCAGCAACGCCTCCATTCCGTTCACTATTCCACAACCTAACTTTGTTCTATGCACTATCCTAGATGAAGGACTCTTTGCTGAACCTGCAGCGGGGCATCGGTTTAAGGGACTACAGCTCTGAGGCCGAGGAGAAACGAAGTCGCTACCACTGACACATCGCCTGCTAGGCCAACGAGGGCATGCCGTGCAATATAGGACCTGTTGTGTTCGTGTACCCGTATGCAGACAACAGCCAGGGAGAGGAGAACGGGAGTGTGAGAGAGGGGGAAGATAAGATGAGACCAGCAGCGAGCTGGCCCAGTACCGAAAAAACAAGCTACACCAAGGGCAGGGACCGTGGCAAGCACCCCCCCCCCCACCCCTTACCTCCACAGGGTCACAGAGGTTGCAACCCACCCGCCTGGAGGGGGTTAACCGTGGACAGGAATAGCCCCCTCTTTCAGTCAGGAAGTGAGGTGTGTCCCCCAGCAGCACTGCTGGACCATTGTGGGAAGGTGCTCGGCCGCCACACCTTGACCACACACACTTACACACACACACACACTCACGCCCCAACGTCGACGGGGCCCCTTCTTCTTTCCGTAGTTCCTCGGATGTTTCGTTTTGTTTTGTATTTAGTTTCCTTTCACCCCACCAGGAACAACACTCGTGTCGTAAGCCATGACGTCGTCAGCCTATAAGTTAGCGTCCCGTGTTTTCAATCCTTGTCCGTTGCGTGTCAAAGAAGAAAAAAAAAGAAAGAAGAGGAACAGAACAGGAGGGGGAGATAGTCAAAGAAAAGAAAGGCTTTCGACGCTCTCGACTGTTCCGAACCAATCGTCCCCTAGAGGTCCTCTCTGCAGTGTCCCTTTTTTTTTTAACTGTACTGTGTTGTAAGGTGACTACTGAGTCTCTGCTGCCTTGTTGTAACCTGTCCTGTATGGTCTGTATCAGGGCTGGTTCCCTGCAGAGCCTGTGGGCAGGGAGATGTGTTAAATATTATTTATATTAGCGCGCTCCGGTACCTCACCTGGTAGAGCATGTACTATATCAAGGCTGAGTTCTTTCTGCAGCCAGCCCGGGTTCAAATCCGACCCAAAAGCCCTGTGCTGCATGTCATCCCCCCCCCCCTCTCTCCCTTTCTCTCCTGCCATTCCTGTCTCTCTACTCACTGTCAAAATGAAGCAGAAAATGCTTACAAAATATTGATATTAATATATACCTAGACTGTGCTCTGGTGTAGTAGAATCTTAGGATTTTGAAGGACATACAGTAATGGTATGGAGACCCGACCCATTGCATGTTATTGTTTTGTTACCTCCAAACATGCCACAGGAAGCTGTTTGAACAATAAACCTGTTGGCCATGTCATAAGGAGGAATGATCTATCGAGACACATCATGAAATTCACAGGAATTCTGTTTCACCATCATCATCATGTCCAGCAATTTGCGGGTATCAATTCTGCAAACATTGCTGATATTTTGGCATTTATTTTCAATTTTTTTACACACACAGTGTTAAATCCCTTATATTGCACATTTTCTGTACCTGACCACCTTTCCAAGAGATGAGAATGTATTTTGGCTGGGAAAGCAAAAGAAAACCTAGTGATACTGTAATGAAAAAAAGGGGTACTGCAGCCGGACGAGTAGGGAGACCCATGTTCTTACGTGTTTTATTACTAAACTGTGACTGTATCTCTTTAAAAACGTTTCAAGATAGAAATAAATCTATGAATATATTTGAAATATATAAGTGCATATTTCATTATTTAAAAAATATATTTCAAAATATATAAACTTTACATATATTTATTGTTAATTTATGTATATATGAAAAGTTATCAGAGCTCTAGACTGGTTAAAGAATTTCTAACAAAAAGTGTTTTAAACCTGTGAAACGCATGCCAGATATGTCTGTGACATGTCTAGTGTGCATGAATGAGTGTGTTTTGCGCGAGTGTATTCGCGCATGTGCATGCGTGTATGCGTGCGAGTGTGTGTGCGTGTATGTGTGCTTTCATGTGTAAAGTGGGAAGTTTTTAGCATTCCACAATTGCTCAATATTTCATTTCTGGCACATGTAGCCAAACTGCCTTTGTTTTTAAGCCGCTGTGTTTGGATGCGGCCTTGTGTTGGACCGAACAGGCTAGTTTACAATTGAAGTGTTTCATATCCAAAATGAGCTATCTGACATTTGAATACATTCAGACCTGCTCTTAAAGAAATTACCCGTAGTATGAACCTAAACAAATGATGGTACTTTTTTTGGAAGGATAATACATTACTCAAGTCCTAACCTGACAAAAAAACAATGATAAATAATGGGACCCAATGCATTTTACTTCTATGGAGTAATGATTTATTTCCCCTCAAATGGATATATAGCATTTTTTAGATTATTTTTTCCAACTACCACCATCCCAACCACTCTACTCATGAAAAACTGTGATCATTCCCAAATGCTACTCTTCCTTTCCCCTTTCAAGTGTATGTTGGATGCAACAAAAGCATGAGTATCAACTGTACACATCTAAAATGTAACCAAAAGAGAGGGACTAGACATGTTCCTTCTCAAGATGTTATGCTAGATTTTAAATAAAGTATTTATCGCGGATGTGAGATGCCTACTGGATGAAGTGCCGGAAAGCAGCATCTCTTTAGAATTATCGTCAACAAAGACCGCCCCCTTGATGCTGAGGGCACTCATGAAAGCACTTACAATAAAGAGAGAGAAAAAGACTAGTGCTGTGAGAGTAATGCACTTTATGGACCATTCATACAGAATGAAAAAGAAAGAAATCACAGCACTACAGTCTGGAGGTTTAGAAAAACATTTTCTGAATTTCTTTTGGTGTAATGTCATATTTAATCAGTTACTCCAAAAGATTTGGAACTTGCAGTGTCACTGACAGTTGTTGTATTGAGGCTTTCAGAGTTAAAAAATTATAGAATTCCCCCTGTAATTCTTGACGGTGACATTTTCGTCATACACCAGGTGTTACCTGGCATTCTAGCATATTTCCATTTTGCATTTCTCAAATATTCATATCCCAGAATAGTGGCTTCAGACTGAAAACAGAGTGACTGTTGCTCTCTCCATGGTATATATTTCAGGGCAAGGCAGGAGGGAGTTGTTTGAATGAGGGCATAAGGTAACTGTTTCCACAAAAGTGTGCCAGTGTGTTACTGAGGGATGTTTAGAAACCAGAAAAGGCGTGTGTGTGTGTGTGTGTGTGTGTGTGTGTGTGTGTGTGTGTGTGTGTGTGTGTGTGTGTGTGTGTGTGTGTGTGTGTGTGTGTGTGTGTGTGTGGTAAAATCTGAAGATCTGGAGTTGAAGTGCTTGGAAAATGTTTCTGTTTTATAGAAATCACTTTTCACAATCAGGCTAAAGGCGACACTGAAATGATGCTTTGTGTATATGGGATTGTATTTCATATATATACGGTATATAAAAATGTGAAATGCTTTAAGAGTTTTGTTTTCAAATTGTATGTTTGTTTGCTGTTTTGGAAGTAAATTGCTTGATTGCTATGGATTTAACGTAGGCAATAGGAACATTCTTACTTTGAAAAACGTATGGTCAACTTTCAGTTGGTTAATCATTTAGGGAATCATGTTGTTCATTCCAGTTGGTTATACCTCACCTTCTTAGAATCAGCCCAATCTGGCTTTAATGCCACACTGTTTTATGTTCTTAATTTGTTATTGTTTTGTTGTAATTCCGAAGCCAATTACTATCTATTTATTCATCATGTCATCATAAAGCCTATGCATACATTTGTAACAGTGACCGATTGTTATTATTGTAGGCTACTATAATGGCCGAGCAAACACCTCCTTTTGAAAGGCATTAAAGGTCTCCTTCACGGGTAGATCTATATCTCTGCAGTGATATACAGTAACGTATCACACTTACGTTCACAATCACATCATTTCCTTCAAACCACATTTACTGCTCATCTGATAATCCCAAATGTAAATTCGTTTTTGTTTTCATTATATTCCCTCTTCAATTTCTAGAGTGCACTCACACAGATTTTGGTATTATGCGTATTATTGTACTATTTCTATCCTTTTCAACGCATGATGTCTGAACCCAACTGACCAATGTTGTTATCATAGACACGTAAAGAATCGTGCTCTTCACTGATGACATTAATTGGAAATGGGTTTGCTGTCAGAGATGTAGCAAGGTGACAGCCTCGCATGTACAATTCA
The DNA here is from genome assembly GCF_963280865.1 of Gymnoscopelus braueri. NCBI lineage: Eukaryota > Metazoa > Chordata > Actinopteri > Myctophiformes > Myctophidae > Gymnoscopelus > Gymnoscopelus braueri. Next base: position 12,468,579 of record NC_137606.1, read on the forward strand.
CTACTAACGCTCTTGGTGAAGACATGATAGAAATTGCTCAGACACACACACACACATCCCTGCCGAGCAGTGACTAGTGATCAAACGCATAGCAAATGCTCTTCTTTGTGTGTCTTGACAAAATACGTCCTGGTGTATGTAGCTCTGTTCAAAAATGAAAATGGATTCTACTGTATACGTTTTTTTTTTCCCTCCTTTTTTTAAAATCTGTTTTGATCTTTAGAAAGAATTTTACTGACATTTATACCTGAAATATATACTGCAAGTATATGTTATGTCTATCTACAGTGTACACACACACTGATAAAAGAATTCAGCCTGCGCTGTGCGTGGGTTTTGGGTCATTGAGGACTTTGCCTAATAGAGACTGAGGTGAAAATTGGCTTTCTGGTTCATGTGACGTAGAGACAGGAAGTATGAATAAAGAAAAGTATTGAACAAACTGGTTTTCTCATTTTATTCAATTTTGTACAGATTGGTCAGAATAGGCCTGGACGATGATGTATCAATATTGTGATATGAGACTAGATATAGTCTAGGACTTTGGATATCGTAATATTGTGCTTGAAGCAATGTGCCAAGAGTAGGCCTATTTAACAAAAGTGAATATGCTACTGTACATTCCATACAGTCCATTTTTATATATCAATCTATGGCAATAAATATTAATTGCATTTTTATGGGACTGTTAATCTACTCAGGAACTCTGAGCTATATACAGTAACACCCAGAGGTCATTGAAATGTACTTACGGTAATCTCTTGGAAAAGATTGACCTCAAAGTAAGGATAAAATCCTTACTTTTCGCATATTGGTACACAGCTATTAACAATACATTATGTTAATAGTACAACTCTTTACTCTTTTACTTTCATTGTGGTTTAAATGGAAATGTGAGTCCAATTGTATTTGTTAAGTGTGTGTATATATATATATGCAAACCATTGCCATTTGGGAACACCTATTTGCACAAAATGATCCTGTGACTCCAGGTGAAAGCTTTGATGTATTGATTTTATTTTAAAAGGAGAACAGACAGGCTATTTGTCCTTTTTCTTGGTTGAGTAGTAGAGTAAGAAAACTGGGAGAAGCAGAAGCACACAGGAAGGAAGGAGGGGCTGGTGTAATCCCATCCTACTCCATCAAGGTTCCATGTGGCACCACTGAAGGGTGCAATCCTTTATTGATTTCACTAATAACTCTATATCCACCTCAGTCTGAAAGGGTCACAGTTCATCTGTGCATACAGTACGTCCGTGTGCACCTGTAGATTAATTACTACTTAATGATTCAAGTAATTTATGTGTAAAATATATTTAGCTTGCTTCAAAGGATTTTTGGCTGGATCTAACCTGGATCTGACCTAACAGCCTAAGATCTGTGAATGTCACTGAGTGATGATGTTGTACCATTGATTGGCTGGTCGGCCTTACGGACGAGCCAATCTCTCTTCTTACTACATCCCAAAGCCTGTAGGGACGATTGCTCTGAGCTTGGCTTGTCCATTGTTAGGCGAACCAGCCGACCAATCGTGTATCTTCATTACTCAGTCAAAGACATTCGCTTTTATCGTTTTTTTTTTCTTTTCTTTTCTATTAATTAAGAGCTTGTCCATGTAATGTGATATGCTTCTTCAGTACACTTTGACAACCAATATTACTGGGTCCACTTCAGAAAAATCATGAACACTCGACTTACAATCCCTCTAACAACTTGCCGAACCATGTCACAGCATACAAGGTCCAGCCATGCTGCGTTTTGACCCAGGCTACTGTAAGTGATGTAATTTATTTACACATTGTTTTAACTAGGGAGATGTCCGTTGGGAATGCATGCCCCTTGGTTATGCAATACCCATATTACCCGCTTAGTACTTAGTGCAGCACCCATTATCATAGTAGATTCTTGGAGGTCACTCTATGTTCGGGAGGCATGCCCCTTCGTTTATACAATGCCCATTGTACCCGCCTACTCATTATCATAGTACTTGGAGGCCGGTCTATGACGTCAGTAATCAGTATAATGGTGTTATATTGATGACAGGGTCAGGGATCTCCATATATGGACATATGGACTTTGCCACGTTCAGCAGGGCGACTCGACTCGCTCGGCACGGCGACTCGCTCGCCGGTGCCTCTCGTGGCTCAAGTCCGCTTGAGGCGGCGCACCTCTGTCGTTTTAACAGTTTTGGCCTAACTAGTAGTAGTTCCTAACTTAATTTAAGGAGCTTTAGTCTGTTCTCACCAACTTAATATAAGGGGCTTTAGTCTGTTCTCACCAACTTAACATAAGGGGCTTTAGTCTGTTCTCACCAACTTAATATAAGGGGCTTTAGTCTGTTCTCACCAACTTAATATAAGGGGCTTAAGTCTGTTCTCACCAAGTCGGCCGCTTGTACCGAGCATTCTAGAAAATAATAATATAATTCCTTCTGAAAAACAATTATTTGATCATGGACTCAATTGGGATTCAAACTCTTCTGGACGCGGTCTTGACTTGGTCTTGTCTCCCCCCTCAGTCTTGATCTGGACTTGGGTCTTGCCCCCACGCGGTTTTGGGCTTGATGGCTTGAAGTGCTCAGTATATTATTATGTAACAACAACTGTTAAGTGCAACAATATCATTATTTTCCCCCACACTTAAAGGGGAAATCCACCCATTTTCAATATTTAACTATGTCATTAATATAGCATAAAGGAGTTGTGTGGAAATAAGAAAAAATTAAAAAAAAAATTAACATTGCAAAAAAATTTAACATTGCAAAAAAATTAACATTGCAAATTACACTGTGATGACTCATCATGGTGTAATTTGCAATGTTAATTTTTTTGCAATGTTAAATTTTTTTGCAATGTTAATTTTTTTTTACATTTTTTCTTATTTCCACACAACTCCTTTATGCTATATTAATGACATAGTTAAATATTGAAAATGGGTGGATTTCCCCTTTAACTGTGTGCATGCTGGTCCACATTTATATAGCACCTTATTACAAAGTGATTTTACAGTATTACATTCATTCACAAATGCAGCTAAATGGAGAGTTGGTAACCAAATGGACCCTTACGGTCCCATTTGGTTTCATTTTACGCTCTCAAGAGTTAAATTATTGTTAAATATCTGCATTACTTAATTAAAGAATTGTTATTTTGATCAACGTTTGCCTGTTATCTCTCCTAATGGTACCACATCAATACATCATGGAATTGTGGACAAAATCGTATCCAACAATAACAAAATATTCTACGTTTTGGGGTCTGAAAGTCTAAATCTCATCAAACGGTGGTCCGTGGCTCAAATGCCGCATAAATAATGGACCTTGATATGAAAAGGGTTGAAAACCACTGTGATAGACAAAGAGAACGACATTGTGGAACGTCTTCGATTTTCCTTTTTCTGTTTGGGTTTTTATGTAGGCCTATGTTTTACCTTTTTTTTCTTCAAATATCCAATAAATTTAATGTATTACAATATAACATCACAACCAATAGCTGCTATATATACAAGTATGCTATCTCTTGTATATATGTATTTATTTATATAATAAAGTGCAAGGGATCAGGTATTCAAATTGCCAATGCCATACCTTCCCAACATTGTGCTGTATTGCATATCAATCCATTAATTCCCATTGTTATCAAGTCCTCTGGGGACGTGTTGTTCTCCTTATCCCACCCTGCCCCTGTCCTCAGAAATCTGCCATTGAATTCATAAGAATCTCTGTCAATTGACACCTTGACCTGTCTTTCAGCTCGTCTTCTTTCATGGGTTTCCATTACATAAACGAGCTATTGTTGCCATAATCAGTTTAAAGCACAACAAACACCTCTCGGTTTTCCACCAATATTCATCGTTATACTAAAAGTGGTCCCATTCATTGGCCCCGGAATTAAAGGGTGAGGTCCATAATGAATCAATGGGGGGATGGGACACACGCAGCTCCCTCACAGCCAATGAAAGGGAAGATTTCATTTCCAAGGGGCGGATGAGATGAAATCCACTTTCGTCGTGGACCCCTCGCAGAGGGCGGGGCGCTGCTCTCTGTTTGACAGCTGCGAGATGGAAAATGTATAGCGGCACAGTCTGAGAGTAACCATGCTGCTCAATGGCAACCAGCACGAGAAACGGGATCCGATCATGGCTTACATAGACCACAGAGCTTCAGAATGCTGAACAGGAATTAATTCTGATTATTCACATTTTTTTAAAAACGGCACCCGATTTATTTATTTGTTTTGTCATGCACCGCGCGTTCTCGTTCCCAATGACCGTGGAGCGCAGTCGGACCAAGGAGCGCCTGGAGGCGAGTCTGGCCGGACTGTGTGAGCTGGAGCTCCGCAAGCAGAGGCAGGAGTGCCTGGTCCTCGGGGCGCTGGCCCTGGGTCTGGGATCAGACCCCGGGATGATGCATCATCCACGGGACGAGCTGGCCTGTTTCAGTAGCTGGGGCCAGGAAAACTTGACATTGAGACGTCAGCTGGTAAGAAGTTTTATGGGTTGAGTTTTTGCTACTTTGTTTTGCAGTTGTGTGTGTGTACTGTGGATACTGTTTGGCTCTATGTTGGCCGACCAGTGACCACCCATAATAGGCTATTATCACTCAAATAACAATCCGTTTATATCCCTGGCTTGCCTCGTCCAATTAAATTACCATGAACATAGAATGGTGACCGCAACACTCGCCCTAAAACACGCTCGCCCCCATTTGTTCCCCCGTTTACTGATGTTACCCTTAAGAATAAGGTTAGGTTTAGGCATGGTTTACTGAGGTTACGTTTAGGAATAAGGTTAGGTTTTAGGCATAGTTTACTGAGGTTGCGTCCTAAACTTTAGTTTTACTGAGGTTACGTTTAGGAATAAGGTTTTAGACAGTTTTAATGAGTTGAGGAGGTTATGTTTAGGAATAAGATAAGGTTGGGTTTTAGGCATAGTTTTACTGAGGTTACGTTTAGGAATAAGGTTAGGTTTGTTTTAGGCATAGTAGTTTACTGAGCTGAGGTTACGTTTAGGAATTCCCTGGGAATTCCTGGTGGCGAGTGGCTAGCGTTCCGAGGCCGCCGGATTTGCTCCGGGGCGACCGTGTTTTGGGGCGAGCGTTTTTGGTATTCTCTAGAATACAACGCGGTCTCATTTGTTATCATCTTGACGGTTGGAGGGACACTTGGTGTGGGTGCGCCTTTTGTGTGGCGACCTTTATCTGCAAGAAAAGTTACTTAAGTTGATTAATAGGTGGCCGTGGCCTGTGTCTTTCTCAGAGGATGTAATCTGGAGCCATCGCTCGGGCTGAGATTTATGCCTGGGGGTAACGGAACGAAATCAGGGGGTGGGGCACCCGCCGCTTGTGTAGAGAGAGAGAGGGTCTAAGCTACCATTTAATGGCCCATTGTTCCTTGATCATGGGCTTCTATGGGTTTTTACTACTCCAACAACCTCTTATTTGATGCTCTCTCTCTCACACGAGATCATAAATAAATGAAACATTCGTTTTGATGACGATGGGCTTTTAGCTTATACATGTCATGCCATTTTAATGAGGATATATCTTGTGCATAATTGATGGTTCAGTTTGTAGTTAGTGACGACCTGACTAGTGTGCAAAGATCCACCTAAAAGTGAAAGGAGGTCAGAGATAGATTCCTGTAGAAGTATTAACATTGGTTCTCAAAGGGGGGTCCTGGGGGGGGGGGGGGGGGGGTTCCAGGGGGTCCCCATGCAAAAGTAGTTAACATAGCATCACAATCAATCATCAACCACTGTATCCATTTATATGTTGGCTATTCAAAAATAGCAGATCTACAAGCTCACAGTGCGAGCTTGTACATCTGCAATTTTTTAAAAACATTTGACACAAATCTTCTCCCTCTGGGGGTCCCTGGCACAAAATATTTTTAGATGGGGGTCCGTGGTCAAATATATATCAATTTGGGGGTCCTTGGCACGAAAAAGTTTGAGAAACTACCGGCCTAGTAGGCGTGTTTTTGTCAGACTGTGATTGATATCATAATTAATCCCATGATGATGGGAACTTCTCAAACCAAGAACATTGGTTCAGTGACATCATCATAGCTAGCCCACACGAACGGAAACTTTTACGCATGAATGGTTAGTCTATCTATTCCAAATAGGCTACAGTGCATTATTATTTTCTTTATTGGTGGGCGTGGGCGGGGGTATATCTACTGTCAGTAGCTTTCTCTTGATTGTAAAACTCTGCTTTATTAGGCCTATACTGCCATTTAATGGCCTTTAAGTGCATTTCAATGATGTAGGCCTATTTTAATTGTTAGACCCTGTAGTGTAGGCCTATATTGCTCTAGACTAAAAAATTGGTAGCACTGGCCCGGACCACTGGCGTAGCGGTCCGGGCACCTAGGCTCCAAAGTAGGCTGACAGCGTGTCGTGGGTTCGAGTCCCGATCCCGACGGCCTTTTGCTGCATGTCACTCCCCATCTCTCTCCCCATTTCCTGTCAGCCTACTATCATATCAATAAAGGCACTGTAGCTGCTCTCGCACAGTCGGCTCCCGCTGGTCTCAGACTCGCTCTAGCTACAATAGGCTTCATGAAAAAAAAAAAAAGAGTGAAAAATAAATTAAATCAGCACAGCCTCCTATTGCTCTCATCTCTCCCTCTCCCACCCTCCCTGGCCTGCATGCGCCGGGGCCTTAACAATAGGCGCATATGGAGCGGAATACTAATGATTCACGAGGCCCCCGACGCTGCACCGCCAAGGAAGGAAGGGGGGAGTCGTGCGCGCCAGTCGCCTTGAAAGTGCATCGCCCGGTGAGAGCTGTCAACGCTCCTCTGCACACAGCGGCCCCGTTTCAACGACAGTCACGACGGACAGAACCATTTAGGCCACACACATGCGACATCAAGCTTTCCTACGTGGCTGCATATTTTTCTGTCCGCAGTTCCTCTTCTCTGTGGATTTGAGGCTGTCATTGGATCGATGTTTATCAACTGCGATGCTTATTCGAGCGCGAGGATAATTACACTGTAAATTCCTTGGAGATTTTGTTGCTTGGAGATTTGCCTGACCCTGTCGGTCTCCAAATGAATCCTCAAGATTGAGCTGTCCAAATATCAGGTCACCATATGGGGCCATGGAGCCAAATCCCCAATCTCATCTCCCATGTAGGTTAAAGTGTCTTGAATGTAGAGGGCCTTTAACATGAAAGAGGAGCTACTGACCCATGGCACCATGTTTGTGTGTGTGTGTGTGTGTGTGTGTGTGTGTGTGTGTGTGTGTGTGTGTGTGTGTGTGTGTGTGTGTGTGTGTGTGTGTGTGTGTGTGTGTGTGTGTGTGTGTGTGTGTGTGTGTGTGTGTGTGTGTGTGTGTGGTTTGGAGAGCCTATATAATGTTATGCGAGTACAACTTGGCACATGTAGCAATTCCCCAAAGGCTGCAAACCACTGTGACAGAGACTTTTGGGCTGAGGGCTCTATCTGTGTCTCTCTGTCTCTGTCTCCTGGCCTATACAGTCTCTCTATCTATGGTGTCTGAGGTGTTGACAGCCAATGGAACGCCAGACAGCAGCTGGGAAAGCACAAGGCCGTGTCTTCACTGTCAGCCACCCTGCTGGGTGTGTTTGGTCAGTGTGGGGCAAGTCTGCACTGTCAAAGAATTGCCAATTGTGCGTATGTACAGACAGTGCATAAAAAGCACACAAAAGAATAGTGTCAATAGATCATTTGACCTATTTATACATGGAGTTATAATAGGAAAAGTTGAGGATGTGGGGTGTGTGTGTGTGTGTGTGTGTGTGTGTGTGTGTGTGTGTGTGTGTGTGTGTGTGTGTGTGTGTGTGTGTGTGTGTGTGTGTGTGTGTGTGTGTGCGTGCGTGCGTGCGTGCGTGCGTGCGTGCGTGCGTGCGTGCGTGCGTGCGTGTGTGTGTGCACCTATGCATGCATATTTATCTCCTCATGTTATATGTGCATGTACTAGTGTTTAGGTTAGGGTCGTTATTGGTATACTGTAGCAGCAGTGCATGGTTATTTATGTCTGTGAAGTTTTATGGGCCCTCCACACCATGCACGATAACAATAATTGTAAATATATCATTTTAAATATCATTTCGACTCTAGTGGATGCTGAGTCCACACACCACAACTGTAACGATAACATCAGTGTGGATGCTCACATAATTATCGTTGCTGGCTTTAATGTGTGTGTGCTTGTGATGACACAGCATCACGTGATCATCATTAGTGAGAGTAGTGGTTCAGCACCGACTGTCCACTGGATGGATGGTGGCTCCCTAGTCTTTTATTTACAAGGCACGGACACATGCACACTCAAGCTTATTGCATGCGTGTGTGTGTGTGTGTGTGTGTGTGTGTGTGTGTGTGTGTGTGTGTGTGTGTGTGTGTGTGTGTGTGTGTGTGTGTGTGTGTGTGTGTGTGTGTGTGTGTGTGTGTGTGTGTGTGTGTGTGTGTGCGACTGTGCATGTGTGTGTGTGTGTGTGTGTGCATAAGATTGAATCCATGCATAAGCTTGACATTTAATTAGGACCCCTTGTTGTGCACCCCCCCCCACACACACACACACACACACACACACACACACACACACACACACACACTACTGTACTCTTTTTTTTGTATACCTGATCAAAATAGCATATGCAAATTACCCACGTAGGTGCATACATACACACATACCCAACATTATTTTTACACATTATATAACCACTTTGTGTAGCTTGCCTTTGAGGCTCAAGGCTCTTGAAATCAGCTGTTGGACACCTGAGCACAGACTGAGGGCCTCTATAGTATGTTCAGACTCTATTCACTGCCAGTTCCCTGGTCTGCTACACACTGAATGCAGGGCACCACAGACAGGGCATGCTAATGAATGTTATTCATCGCAATTATACAAACCCTGCGGTCTGACCGTGCGCCCATGTGTGTTGTAAATGTGCATGTTAAACTTGGCTAGTATTCGAATATCACATAAAATATTATTTTATTGAACTCAACTTAAATCTATAAATGAAAGAATGTTTCCGTAAAAAAGTTGAATGGGCAGCAACGCGATGGAGATGGGGGGCTCTCTGTGTGTGTGTGTGTGTGTGTGTGTGTGTGTGTGTGTGTGTGTGTGTGTGTGTGTGTGTGTGTGTGTGTGTGTGTGTGTGTGTGTGTGTGTGTGTGTGTGTGTGTGTGTGTTTCGTCTTGGCCTCTGTGCACGTGAGTGTATGTGTGGCAGTTTCCGGCTTCCCACAGACTCTCTCTCTCACTCTCTCTCTCTGGAGCCAGTCACAACACAGCTTTAATTATAGAGAGGCCAGAAGTTAGCCGGCATGCCTTGTGTGCCTTGTTCCATGGCTGAATATGTTCCAGCTCTAAAGAGCCATGCTGCCCACTCTGAACCACCAAAGCTGGCAGCTGGTAAAGGATTCTTCAGATCCGAGGCCTGATGAGACACTGCATGCGTGGTCCACACACAGCATCAATACATACTGTACTTCCCATCCTGTTGTAAGCCTACACAGTTAAACCCTGAGCGTGTACAAATGTAACATTTGTACACGCTCAGAGGTACAAATGCTTAAATTAACACTGATGATTTTATTGTGTATGCAGGGGAAAAAAACATACAGTGCAGTATAACGTATATTAAAATGTTATTTATTTTATATTATTACATTGTTTTCACAGGGTGTGAAATATCATTAATATTTTCCTTATATTTCGCTGCAGCCGACTTTGGTACGATCCATGCATGCATCACTCATCTCAAGGCTTAAGAAAATTGTTTTTCGGCCCGGTCCCCTGAGCTTCCTCTACTCACTATTCACGACTGAAGTCAATTTAACAGAGGCAATCAATCATAGCTTTCATCTGGTTGGTGTGTTGTCACCGTGAGAGAGGAGGTGGTCCCAATATTTTACACCCTCCGTATCTTTACAGTTTTATGGTTAGGTGTTGCCGGCTTTACTTCCCCTCTCGTCCGTCTCCACCATCGTCCCCCCCCCATCCCCCCCATCCCCTCCAGCAGCCTGGGGGCAGGGGATGCAGTAAAACACTAATGATACAGTGTGCAGGCTGTCTGGCATCCATGGGGGTAGATGCCATTAATAATGAAAGAGAATCAAAAACACAGAAAAAAAGGGGGGCGACCGATACCCCACAGCCAGAGCCAATCCTTATATAGTGGATTTGGTGTTAATATGGTTTTGTGTTTGTGTCTCGAGACGGCACTGGGTTAGCTTGTCGGCCCACAAAGCCATGTTTGTTTTGTGTACCATTTCATTACATTTTAATAAGCGCCACCACAGTGTCCGCAGTCTGCATCTGCTGTGCGTGTGTGCGTGCGTGCGTGTGCGTCTGTGTCTGTGTGTGTTCGTGTGTGCGTACGTTGATGGGTGGGTGTTGCACGCGTGACTGACTGGGCTCGAACGGGGAGGAGGTGAACGATCAATTGTGGTGAAAGTGTGTCATTGATGAATTGATTTCCAATAACCTCGCCTCCCGGCTATATCTTTACCTCACATTGGTAGCTAATGACACAGTGTCCCCAGCCAATCCCCCCCCCCCTCTCATATACAAATGCGCCAGCGATGTAATGATAATGCTCTGTCGGAACAAAAGAAAGCACCCGGTTGTTTTTTTGTGCGTAAAGCAGTTGTGTGATGGCAAGTATAGGTTAGCTTGGGTCAATTGCCCTGGACAGCCACTGTGTGTTATCAGAGCATTGATCCAGCCTTCCAGACAAAGGAGTCCGGAGATCAGGCACTGATAGCAGCGCTGTGCGGTGGCTGAAAAGATCCTTATAAGGAGTCCGGCCTGCTAGTTTACTGTTTATTGTTAGAGCACCAAAACCATATACTGTACTATATATATATACTTAATTTTTTTTCCCACATCCCATACTGTGAGACACACAGTATGTTTCTGTTTTACTAGAGTATAAGAGTGAATGGGCAGCCAGGAGTGACATTTGTGGTTGGAGGACGAAGTTTGGTGTTTTCAATAGAGATGGACACACATTCGCTGTTCTTGTGGCGATCAAACCTTTGAAGGCCTGGTTAATGGATGGTTTCTCTATCCACCAGGCCACCCCATGGCCACTGATTTGATGCTGTCATAAGGATCACTGCTTGCAGCTTATGTTTGGCAATGGAGTGATTGTGTTATGAGCTAAAAACATGAAGTCTGACAAAGCTGTATTCTCAAGTGTTTCGGACCTACTATAGCCCAGTGGTTCACATTGTCAATCCAGGGGAGCCAGAGCAATGCTGGTTTTCATGCTAGTCATCTAATCAGGTACTCATTTATAGAATGTAATTAACTACCAGGACAACTAACTTGTCTGGGTATCCATCACTATAGAGCTGAGTGTTGTGTGCTGTCAGTGTCTTTTGTCATCTTGACTCCTGTGGTCGTGATTAACCCATTAAGACCGGGAACGCATCTGTGTCATTATTAGATTTCTTTGGCTATTAAAAAATAGCAGATCTACAAGCTCATAGCGCGGCACTCAGTGCTTGTAGATCTGCTATTTGTGCAAATCTTTGAATATATATAATTTTTTAAAGCGAACATTTTAACTCAAATCTTTGCTTCTGGGGGGTCCCTGGAACAACATATTTTGAGATGGGGGTCCGTGGCCAAATACATATGATTTTGGGGGTCCTTGACATGAACGTTTTATTTGAAAACTGTTAGGATTTAGAAGACATTTGTAGAATCCCCAGAAGCAAAGATTATTGAGTTATAAATGTTCGCTTTAAAAATATATATATTCAAAGATTTGCACAAATGTTCACGATTTTTCTAAAAACGGCTAAACGAGGCGATACACGATTATTGAATATTATATGCATGAATATTCTTCATCGAAATGATCCGCCATTGATGTAAATTAATTGGCCCGATGGAGTGAATGGAGATGGCACAAGTCTTTCTAGCTCAATGGGGACAAGAGCCAAGAAGACACATGATCTCTCTCTCTCTCTCAGTCACACGCACGCACGCACGCACGCACGCACGCACGCACGCACGCACGCACGCACGCACGCACGCACGCACACAGTGCTGTTGAAGTGGAGATGGCTTGTGCCAGCTGTGTGACAGGCTCTCCATCATTGAGGAGTTTTAACGCTGGAAGTGTCACCTCTTCACAGGGACATGCTCAGTCTTGTGGTAATGAAGTAAATGAGCCAAGAGTGTCTGTAATTTAGCATACAGCAAATTGAAGCAAGTATGTATGTAATATTTCAACGCGTGCGTGCGTGCGTGCGTGCGTGCGTGCGTGCGTGCGTGCGTGCGTGCGTGCGTGCGTGCGTGCGTGCGTGCGTGCGTGTGTGTGTGTGTCAGTGGTGGAAAGTAACTAAGTACATGAACTTACATGAAAGTACTGTACTTATATAACGTTTTTAGGTATGTGTACTTTACTTGAGTATTTCTAATTTACAATACTTTTACTTCTACTCCATTACATGTCAGAGACAAATATTGTACCTTTACTCCACTACAATTATTTGAAAACTTTAGTTACTAGTTACTTTGTAGATTTAGATTATTATTACAAAACATACATTAACCATTTCAGCCCTATATACATTTCGGCCATTTGAAAATAGCCGATCTACAAGCTCACAATACGTCACAAGAGCTTGTAGATCTGCTATTTTCAAAAGAGTTTTATACATTTGAAAACGTGAAATGGAACATTCTGCATAATGAGTACTTTTACTTTTGGTACTTAAGGTACATTTTCATTCCAATACTTTAGTACTTTTACTCAAGTACATTTTGAATTCCGAACTTTTTCTTGTATAACAGAGTATTTCTATATTGCAGTATTGATACTTTTACTTAAGTAAAAGATTTGAATACTTTTTCCACCACTGTGTGTGTGTGTGTGTGTGTGTGTGTGTGTGTGTGTGTGTGTGTGTGTGTGTGTGTGTGTGTGTGTGTGTGCGTGTGTGTGTTTGTTTTAACCCATGCAGACAAGCTTACACACAGACATGTGCTGAATGTAAGTCTGTACATCAGATGACCTCAGACGGGCAGAAATTGTCTCGTTAATTAAACAAGCATGACCAATTTTCCGGTCTTTCTCATGGGTGCGTGACTAGTGAGTGCGTCAGTCTCGGTCAGTGTATGTCAGGTATATATAATCACTGTGTGTGTGTGTGTGTGTGTGTGTGTGTGTGTGCGTGTGTGTGCGTGTGTGTGCGTGCGTGCGTGCGTGCGTGCGTGCGTGCGTGTGTGTGTGTGTGTGTGTGTGTGTGTGTTTTGCACGTGTTCATCCATATAAAAGAACATCTCCACGCACTTTTCAGAGCAGTGAATTATTCATGTTCCAGATGGCTAAGATACAGTAGATGGATACATATAGAGCAACGTGCAGAAGCACAACAGAACTTTGAGGATGTGTGTGTGTGTGTGCGTATATATGTATATGTACATATATACATATAGAATGTAATTAATTACCTGGTACAATAGACCATGTCTATGAATGTGGCTTATTATATACAATGAACTAATCAAATTGGACTCACATTTCCATTTAAACCACAATGAAAGTGAGTTGTACTATGAATATTAATAGCTGTGTACCAATATGCAAAACATAAGGAGTTTATCTGCTCTCTTCTTTTAGGAGCTACAGTACAGCTTACAGTACATAACATTATCTTTGTCTCTGTCTCAGAGTGCACTCCAGAGCTCTCCCTGGGGGTTGATGCAGGCATTGGAACATCAGTTGGGAGACCTGCGGATAGACACGGACGAGGGCAGCTATGAAGGGGTCCACGCTGACACAGGGGACAGCAGACCCAGCTCAGGTAATAACAACAACAACAACAATACTGTCTCCTGCATAACATGCAGCTCTAAGTGCTACAAAGACATCCCTTTAACCCATTAAGACCGGGAACGCATCTGTCATTTTAGATTTTAACCACTTTAACCATTCTTTTTTTACTTTGGGCTATTAAAAAATAGCAGATATACAAGCTCATATGAGCTGGTAGATCTGCAATTCTTTTGAAAAATCGTGAAAATGTGTGCAAATCTTTGGATGTATATATTTTTAAAGGGAACATTTGTAACTCAAATCTTTGCTTCTAGGGATTCTACAAATGTCTTCTAAATCCTAACAGTTTAAAAAAAAAAAGACTTGCTATAATCAGTGGTGCTCAAACGTTTTTATGTCAAGGACCCCCCAAAATGATATGTATTTGGCGCGGACCCCCATCTCAAAATATGCTGTTCCAGGGATTTGAGTTAAAAAATGTTGCTTTAAAAATATATATATTCAAAGATTTGCACACATTTTTACGATTATTAATTTAGCAGATCAACAAGTTCATGAGCTTGTATATCTGCTATTTCTGAATAGCCAAAGTATAAAATAATGGTTAAAGTGGTTACACACATGCGTTCCCTGTCTTAAAGGCATGCAATTTAGAGCCGCTGGAAGCGCACACAATGTTGTTAACTTCATTTACGTTAAGTCCTCACTTTCTGAATGTATAATGCAAACTGCTTTTTCTACTTCTTTGTGTAATGAGTTTGATGTTTACATCCTGTTTGCACAAATGTGGCTTCTCATGCTCCAGTTGCTTGCATTTGTGGTGCTGTTTGTGAAATGTGGGTAGACAATGAAAACAGGTTTATTTTCGAGGAGCCTGGTAGAATCACTGGGATATAGTGTCTGATTTGTCTCCCTCTCACTTTGTCATCATTATTCTATCTTTGTAATTATTTTTTGATATATTTTGGGCTACTACTAACTTTTTTCCCGCTTTCTCTCTGTTCCTCTCTCTCTCTCTGTTCCTCTCTCTCTCTCTCTCTCTCTCTCTCTCTCTCTCTCTCTCTCTCTCTCTCTCTCTCTCTCTCTCTCTCTCTCTCTCTCTCTCTCTCTCTCTCTCTTCCATCTTCCTCTCTCTCTTCATTTCCCTATCTCCCTGTCCTCAGGCTTCTATGAGTCGAGTGAGGGTCAGTCTCCTAAGGGGAGGCCTTATTCTGCTGAGCCCACAGAGGTCACTGTCTCTCCCTGGGCCTACAGCAGTGACAGGCCCAAGTCCCTGGGTAAGGAAAAACCAGCAGACCTGGCAGAAACCACCTCAAGGCAGCTACAGTAGTATATGTGTGACTCAAATGATTAGACAAGTCAGGTCAACCTGAAGAGTAGTTCAGGTTGTTTTTAGCATTCCAAATGTACTGCATGTCGTGTACAGATCTGCTGTTTAAGTGATTGTGCAATTTTAGCATTGCCTTTTAACTGTTTGATGCAGTCTTGGCACTGATGTCCTTACACTGTAAGAAGTGTAAAATGTCAGATGGGCATACTAGGTCTCTATCATTCATTTACCTCAAATATGATAGGCGAGAAAGGTAAAATATTTACTTTCAATTATTGGTTTCATTACCATCATTTAGTCTTGATTATATCTATAATAGGAAGCATTCTTATATACTTATTTTTCTTCTTTTATAAAACAAAATACTAGACTTTAGGTTCTGCACTACTACTACTTCTACTTACTACAGTGTTGTTTCATCTTCTATAGGAGACCCTCTGATGCTGAACGGAGAGCACCTGGATGTGCCCCGTGCCACTCTGCCCCGTTCCTTCTCTGCCCCTTACCCGCCTCTGGAGGGCATCGCCGAGGAGGGCCCGGCCGAGGAGCCCTTTCAGTGGGAACTCGGTGGCTTCGACCAAGCCGACTGGCACCAGCAGCAGGCCACCGAGGAGGACCAGGTGACCAGTGTTGATCTCGTCGACTAAAACTATGACGAAAAATGTTCGCCGACAACCTTTTTTCATTGACGAAAACCAAATTAAAACTAAGCTACGATGACTAAAACTAAGACTAAATATATTGACAATTTCGTCAACAATTAAAAACTAGACTAAATTGTTAGTGAGGGACTAGAGGAGAAGAGATCCAGTAGAACTAAAAGACAAGTCATTTTATTTGGTTGCGCTCAGGTGTTGCGCTCTGCAAATAGCCGATCTACAAGCTCACAACGCGTTGCGCTGCGACGCGTTGTGAGCTTGTAGATCGGCCATTTTCAGCATGCAACCAAGTGTAAAATCAGCCGTTACGACGCCATCAAGGCACCGCCAAGATACGTTTCAGTCGACTAAATCAACTGTAGATTTAGACGACTATAATCTTATGATGTTTAGTCGACTAAAACTAGACAAAAACTAAAACATTTCAGATGACTAAAATATGACTAAAAACTAAAGGGAATTTTATTCAAAAGACTATGACTAAAACTAAATCAAAATTTGCTGTCAAAATCAACGCTGCAGGTGACAGAGGAGGAGGTCTACCAGCACGCCCTGAGGGTCGAAGGTTACATCCTGGGTCTCATCCAGCGCCACACCCACTCCCTGCTGCGGCCGAGTCAGCCTCGCACCACTCTGACCCCCGACCCCTCGTACTGCAGCACCTCCAGCCAGGGCAGCCTGCTCAGGAGGACCCCCTCGCACACCCCGGAGCACTGCCCGCCCGACCCGTACGCTGACCTCCTCGTTGACCCCCGAGGCGACCTCTCGGCAGAGCATGAGATCTGGAGGGGGGGTGATGATCCGCTGGACGAGGAGGCCTGTGGAGGAGAGGCTCCGTCTCTGGAGGAGGACTGCTATCTGGCCCTGCCGCCCTACCCCCACTCCTCCAGGCCTCACTCTCTGGCCGGGGGGCTGCCGCTGCAATCCCTGCCCCCCCTTCTTGACCCCGGCTGTGGTGGTGTCAGGGCTCTGGACCTTTGTTGCGAGCCCACCCAGTTCCCCCAGCCCTACCTCCTAGCTCACTCCCCGGCTCATCATCACAACCAGCACCTTGTCAGCGCTCAGTACATCCCTGGCCAAGGCTGCCAGGCCCCTGTCCACTCCCCCAGGCACTACGCCCCGGATCAGCCCAAACCCGGCCGAGGCGTCGCCTCACCTGACCAGCCCGGCTCCAAGCCCAGAAGCTCTAAAAAGACCCACGATGAGCGGCAGAGCTCAAAGAGACCGAGCAGTAAGACCAGTCGGTCTCAGTCAGAGAACAGTCTCCTGGGCCAGCGAGGGCTGCCCGAGCGCCGATACAGCACCACCGAGAGGCCCCAAAGCCGGAGAGACCCGGCACAATGCCAGGCCGAGACCACGGGTGTCCAAACGGGCACCGGCATCCATAACGGGGGTCGGCGCTGGTGCTCCAACCTGGAGCTCAGCCAGGACGAGGGGGAGGCGGCCCACGCCGGGCAGGCGCACAGACGACCGCCTCGGCGAGCCCGTCAAGGCCATCCTTCATGCCCCCAGACCCAGCCGCATCATTACCGCCAGCACCACCACGGCCAGCCTCGGCTCTTGGACTACCCAGAGAGAGCACCTCTTTGTCGGGCCGAGGAGGGCTACACGGCAGCCGCCCCTGGGGAGTCTGAGTCCAGTATGAGCGAGGTCTACTCCCCGGCCTCCAGTTCGTTGTCCAGTTCCTCAGATGAGAGCGGGGGACTGGTGTGGCCTCAGCAATTGCCCCCACGACTTGCCCCTTCCTCCTCTTCCTCCTCTTCCCCCCCGCAAGTGACTGCCAATGCCTCCTCCCAACCCAAGGCTTTTGTCAAGATCAAAGCCTCCCACGCTCTTAAAAAGAAGATCCTCAGATTCCGTTCCGGTTCCCTCAAAGTCATGACCACCGTGTGAAATGATGGTCAAAAATGACCATCTGAACTGGAACTTTTACTGTAGTTTTTCAACAAATGAATTACCTCTCCAACATATCCGTTCAATTAAAATATCCTGTTTTCATATTCTACCTTCATAATCTACCTCTTTGACCAAGATACAGCTTGGTCAAAGGATCCTATGTCAGTATTATTTGGTTCGTCTGCTAGCTCATAACCCTCAGACAGTAAGGTAATGGGCAATATTCTAATAACACTGCCATGATTAATCGCTATATACAGAAACCCACAGGCATTCCATGTACGTATTGGCTACAAATAACTAACAGTTAGTGACACGTTTAGCATTACAAAGTTGTCATTTGTTATCATCAAACGCTTCAGCCCAATATGTTCCAATTATCATGGCTAAAATCATGTCAGACTAACAAAAATGCAAATTGATGGTGTTTTCCTGCACAGCCGACATAAGTGTACAAACATGAACATACAAAATAATAAATAAAACCCCTGCCACAGTCCGAGTAGCTATTTTCAAATATTATTTTCAAATTTCACATCATGTCAATAAATAGGTTTCACAGCAGACTTGTTTCTCTCCCCATATTTGTCATTATGACAATTCCCCTCGAACAATGAACTAAATAACTACAACACAGGCCCTGTTGCTGCTAGCCCCCACTGTTGTCCTGGGGGTGGTGCAGACCATTGGTTCTCAAAATGGCGTCTGGGGACCCCCAGGGGTCCTTGACAGAGTTCCAGGGGGTCCCCAGCTAAATGATGGATAGATAGGAACCAAATAGACCCTTATGGGTCTGTAACTCTGAGAGTGTACAAACTCTCAGAGTTAAATTAACATTGATTTTACAATATAAATTGGGGTCCCAGAGATAGAAATGCCATTACATGGGGGCCCGTAGCTTAATGCATGTCAAACTGGGGGTCCTTGAAATTAAAATGGTTGAGAATCACTGCTAGAGCCGTAAAAATTGGGGTCGCTGGCATATCTTTTCAAATGGGGGTTCGCGGGCTAATAAGTGTCAATTTGGGGGTTCTTGACATGATAAAGTTTGAGAACCACAGGTGTAGACAACCACATGTGTCCACCAATACATATGGAGTCGCCAGCTGCTTCTTTTGACCTGACACTGAGAAGTTTCACCGTGAGGGCAAAATGTGTGCAGAAGAACACACTATAGAGTTCTGCTCCCCACTGAACAGGTGCTCTGACCAACCAGTAGGAGTCACTAGTGTAGCAACAAAGAACACAATCCCCTGCCAGCCAGGCCACTGTGTTTGATGTTGCGCCAGGCCAATGGAGACAATAGACAGATAGATGCAGCTGAAGGTAATGACAGATTGTGGGTATGTTTCATGCAGTGGTGGAAAAAGTACTCAAATTCTTTACTTCAGTAAAAGTATCAATACTGCTAAATTGAAATACTCTGTTACAATTAAAAGTCCGGAATTCAAAATGTACTTATTAAGTACAAAAGTATCGGCATCAAAATGTACTTATAGTACCAAAAATAAAAGTACTCATTATGCAGAATGTCCCCATTTCAAGTTTTCAATTGTATATATATATATTTTAAATAGCAGATCTACAAGCTCACAATGCGTCGCAAGTTTGTAGATCGGCTATTTTCAAATGGCCGAAATGTATTGTTAAAGAAGTGGTTAATGTATGTTTCGTAATAATAATCAAAATCTACAAAGTAACTAGTAACTAAAGATTTCGAATAACTGTAGTCGAGTAAAAGTACAACATTTGCCTCTGAGATGTAATGGAGTAGTAGTAAAAGTATTGGAAATTGGAAATACTCAAGTAAAGTACAATTACCTAAACATTTTACTTAAGCAGTACTTGAGTAAATGTACTTAGTTACTTTCCACCACTGCATGTAGGTTTGTATGTGTGCCTGCATGGACAGTGTACAGTTAAACTAAAGGAGGATGAAACCCTATAGGCTGATCTTGTAGTTTGTTTGACATTTGATTTAGTGTATACACAAAATAGTTTTTGTTTAGTTTTTTTCGAAACATTTTGGCATTCTGTTGTTAACTCTGTCTCATTTATGATCAATGAAGAGCTCTAAAATATTTTTCATTTGAGCTGGTCTTTAATGCTGTTATTGTAACACCTAAATGAAACACACCCACAATTAACTTTATTGGCTTCATTTGTGTTTATCTGTTAAAATGTCGGCTGTCGAAATGATACTATAGACTCATGTTCCTAATGCTCCTTGTTTTTCTTATTCATTTTGCTTTATTACTTGACTGTCTGCTAAATGTTTAACAGGCAGAACGTGGCTAACTGCAAATATTAACCAATATTACAAACAGTATTTAAGCTAACTTGCCTGTAAATTAAATGACCAGCAAACATATAAACATAACAGACCTTCCTCCTTCTATTTAGTTTGATCTACTTGCAAACAAAAAATATCAACATACGACTCAGATCATAAAACCATTCAAAAGCATTCCGTGGAGCTAAACCCTCACCCAGAATGTGCTGAGGCCGCCAAAATTGATGACCCCCATCACAAAACTAAAATGTCTCTCTGTCTGATAAAACATAAAAGAAAAGGGCATGCCATGAAAGAGCAGCGTGAATCGGTTATGTGTCAAAGGATTGTGCATTTAAAGTCATTTAGTTGTTTTGTCCATGCGGATAAAAGTAGTAGCGGTTGCTGGAGATCACTACTAGGGGCTAGCTGATGTCACTTCCTTTGTGCAGTGTAACAACAGCTAGTTCTTTAGCCTGTAGTTAGTTAAACAATTAGCATTACAATAACAAAAAAGTGTTAGCATAGCAAAGTCATCTAGTCTTGCATTAACAGATCTTCTGATACGTCTGGGGACTTCTAAATAAATGGCAGTTGCTGGAATGACAGTGAGAACAGCCACTAGCAAACCTACGCCTACTGCTTTGGAAACAAACCCTGTCACTGCCCGAATACACCCTAAAGATTTGGGTTGGTTCTGCAATGCAGGGTTTTTTAAACTCTCTTGTTTCCACACCGTTTTTTCAATGACAGCTGGGAGATTGTCCCAGCTGTTGAGTGAAGCCTTTTGAGACTGACTTCGAGTGAGTCGAGTCATCCAGCTCTTTTGACCGCTGCAGTCATTAAAGTCCTCATTTCCACACAAGAAGAGAGAGCCACACTGACCTTAGTGTGCAGAATATAATATCATAATTCCTTAAACACCACAGCAAATATTGAGATTAAACAATAATGCTGCACTGCCACTGGAAAAGTGACAAAAACTGAGAAAAACTTTCAGTTCATTTTCAAAACAATTCAGCTCTAAACGTACTGACACACATGCACCTCCTGTTTCAACAAATAAGAAATCAGTTTATATATGATATGGAAGAAAAGAAAAAAGTACATGCTACAGTTTGGACTCTATCAGCTTATACCCCCCCCCCCCACACCACCACCACCACCACCATTAGCCCCACCCCTCCCTGTGTAAGCCAATAGGGAACACGGAAGTGAATCATTTGCTACCTCTCTTCCTCTGGCAGCCAGCTGCTCCGATACTGTGATGAAAGACCAATGAAGTGAAATGAGCTGCTGTCCCTGAGTCAGCTGTAGGCCATAGTGCGTGCCAAAAATTGGTAGCGGTGGACATCTTTGTGGGGTATTAAACAGGTTGACTTAACATTGCCCCCCACCAGTATGTCTGCAGCTACTATGCCACGCCCCCCGTGGTGACGAGACGTTGGCACGCACTATAGGGTCACACTCTGGGTCCCATGTACATGCATGCATGCACATGTGAATGTGAATGTCAGAGTGCTTCTGAAACGCAGAGGCACACAGACACATTCTCTCTTTCTTTCTGTCACTCACACACACACACACACACACAAACATACATGCATGTGCACACTCGCGTACACGCGCGCACGCACACACACACACACACACACACACACACACACACACACACACACACACACACACACACACACACACACACACACACACACACACACACACACACACACACACACACACACACACACACACACACGCCTGTAAATACCGTTCTGTGGCCTTGTTTGAAATGAATGTAGTTTGTAAATAAAGATTTCCCCTTGTCTTGAATACATTGCCGTGACTATTTAGAATTTGTTAAAACCTTTACGTATAGAGTACAGAAGTTCTGACGTCCATCCCCTGGTTCGTAAGGTAATTTCTCTATGGAGAATAACATTGGGTCATCTTAGAATCGTCTCATATAAGAATTGTGGTCCAAAAATAAACAAACTGTCTCGGCGATATTGTCAGGGAGGAGGTTTTGTATCGTTTATGATAGTCAGTCACTTATATTTGATACAGTCTGTTTCTGGCAAAAATGTAACTAATTCGGTGGAAGTAACATTAGCGTTTTCTCACCGTCAGTTGATGCTTCATATCCATAAGAGTCAAACCGCCGGGATCATTTGTTTATTTTTGGAACACAGTTCTTATTTGACGCGATATTAAACACGTCTATGAGAATTCAGAACGCTGGTGGAAAACCGCGAACCAGGTAGGATGTGTAAATTACGTCAGACTTCGGTGCTCTATAGTTGCCATATAATGAAAGCAAAGAAAACATAAAGGGAAATTATTTCCTTATTGACTGAACCAATGTACTTATAATAAAATAAGTGCTAGTGTAATTAAAGTTATGGTTGGCAAATTTGGAGAAATTAGCACAAGCTAGATTTTGAAAGTAAAGTTAGCAGTAGAGTAGCAGCAGAGGACAAACAAACTTTGAGACAGTTCATTATTTATTTATTTTCAAACAAAGAGAACATAAAACAGCCTCAAACAGGCCTTGTGTAAGGACTTATGAGGGCCTTGTTAACTGTTAATTAATGTGTATTATCACAATAGTGTAAGGATGTGTGGCCAATGTAAACAATGTTATATCACGTTACTGCAATTATACCGACACAGATGGCTGTCTGCTGATTTGAGGTCATCATCACCCACATCTTTAAGTGTCAATATCTTCTCAATCATTTTGAAATATTCAAAATTAGAATCAGATGTAGAGGTTGTTTTTTTTAGATTGTTTTTGGCTTTTATGCTCACAATTCGTTGCTCTGCCTACAGTATATAGCTATAAATTAACCACTTAAACACAAGCATCAGCGAAAGCTTTCCCCACAATAGCAGAAAACCGAAAAGACATTAGCATAGAGCCCTGAGGCACCATGTAGGCCTATGCGGTTTTAAGTGGTTAAGTGCACACCAAGACGCGTCCCTGTCCCTACAGGGCTCTGTGTACAAGTTAGGTCTATATTGTGTCTCCACATCAACTGTTTGTCTAAAAGGCATTCACTGTGGGGAAGACTAATTCATGTTTTACTGTATAATCACACTAAACCACTATGACCAAATATGGCTATTTATTAAATACTTTCCGAAAGTCATGAACATTCTTTTGTTTTTTTTTAAAGATTTGTTTATTGACAGAGTACAATGTACATCCATCCATTTTACATTTTATACAGCAATACAAGAAAAAAAACAATGGAAAACAAAAAGACAGAAAATGAACATTCTTTTGTGATTACATGTCAAAGTTTACGTTATCATTTGCAACAGTGGTGTAAAGTAACTAAGTACATTTACTTAAGTACTGTAGTACAATTTTGAGGTACTTTCACTTTACTGGATTCGTTTTAGTCAAGTACATTTTTAATTCCAGACTTTTACTTGTAACAGAGTATTTCTATATTGCAGTATTGATACTTTGACTTAAGTAAAACAAATTAGTACTTTTTCCAACACTGATTTGCAATGTTTATGATAGAGTGGGCAGTCCATTTGCCTTGTTTAGATTGTCTCTTTGAGACAGAGAGCACAAAAGCTGACAACAGACGAACTTACTCAGCTGAACAAAAGGCTGACATCTTTGCCTGTTCAGCGTCACTATATCAGATATTGAGAGCACAGCTCCCCCGTGTGGCGTAACAGAGGAACATCCAAAACCCAAGAGAGAAAATATAACCAACTGTACAAGTAACACAGAGGTAGAAGAATCAATCAGACTTTATTTATATAGCATAATTTGTACATCATATGATGTAACTCAATGCGCTTCGCAGAAACGAAAGGTTAAAAGAAAGGAAACATTTAAGGAGAGGAAGATAAAAAATCATTTAAAAAAACTGTTCAGTTCTATTAAAAATAAATGTACAGTTGTTATGTTTTTATATTCATTAAAATGAACAAAACTTGGGCCTCAAGATTATTTTTGAGAAATAAGTTGTCAAATTTCTCCAAGTACTCCGGTAAAGTTATTATTAGACTACACGGTGCTGTAGGCTACCCATTATTACTTTATGGAGGCTATAGTCTATGACAGTGGTTCCAGGGGTCCCCACATGATTTTGGGTGTGGGGGGGGGGGGGGGGGGGACAGATGGCAGTGAAGTGACAATGTAAGGACTTTTAAGACCTTTTTTAATAAGAAAAGTCTAAATGAAAAAAAGCATATAGCAATAGCATTACTGCATCAAAAGTAATCAACAAACTGTACCATAAAAACTGGTCAAACACTGGCCAAATTGGCAAATAATATAAGAAAGACCCAGGGTGCTGTGTGCCTATAATTGTTTTTGCAGGGTGCATGGGTGGAGTTGGAGGTAATCAGGGGAAGAAGAGACACCTGGCCACAGTATAAAAAAAACTATCCAGCTATAAAAACCTGCCTTTTTGATGCATGGTTCTCCCTTTTCAGTTGTGTTTGATTGTATTCATAGCCTTAGTTAATTTGGGCAGCAGCATGTTTCCCTGCCAGTTTATGTTGGTTAATAAAATCACCACTTTATTTTTTATTTTTGCATACTCTCTTGTGTGTTTCCCCTTCATGTGGCCTTAGAGCAGGGCCATAACAGGGGATACTGCTGGCTACATCTTGGCTCTGGGTTCCCAGATTGAAACATGCCTAGAAGCAGTGATGTAAAGTAACTATGTACATGTACTCAAGTACAATTTTGAGGTATTTTTACTTTAATGGAGTATTTACAATGTTCAGTACTTTTACTTCTACTCCACTACATCAGAGGCAAATATTGTACTTTTACTCCACTATAATTATTTGAACATTTTAGTTACTTTGCAGATCTAAATTATTATATTATAAAACATACATTAACCACTTTAGCCCTATTTTATAAATAGGCTATTTGAAAATAGCCAATCTAAAAGCTCATAACGCGTCGTGAGCTTGTAGATCGGCTATTTTCAAACATTTTGGTACTTTTGCTTTTGGTACTTTAAGAATATTTTAATGCCAATACTTTTGTACTTTTACTCAAGTAACATTTTGAACACAGGCCTTTTACTTTTATATTGTGGTTTTATACTTTTACTTAAGTAAAATATCTGAGTACTTTCTTCAGAGTGGTATGAGACAAAACTGCATGCCGGTGCCTCAACCATCTCAGAAATTAACCGTGTGACACCATAGGCTCGGAAATAAATACTAAAAGAACTATATATGTACATTTTTAACAAGTCGAGTACATAAAAAAATCAAGAGGGTTTATTTGTTTCTCACTTACAGGTACAATCATTTTTTTATTTGCGTTTTGAGTTCTTTTTTGTTTTGTTTTGTATTGTCCATGTCCGTGTTCAGGGTTCTGACAGCATATGGGACACGTGTTCTGACAGCACATTATGGTTACGTTACGGTTGTTTTTGTACATGCAAGTTCATGTTGCAATAGTTTTTGGGACCCATTAACCACAAAACAGAAGTGGAAATTTCACCAGACCTGAGGAAGGCGTGCACACATGCGCTGCTTGTAAGCCAAATTGTGTAATATGAAGCTGTCACCACAGAGGCACACATACAGTGCATATATATTTGATAAGTGCACTAGACATTTAAGAAACCATTGTGATGTTTACAAATGAACACATCAACAGAACTGCAGTGATTTAGTGCAAACTTTGTTGGATTGAGTCAAAAATGTTATGTATAACAATCAAGTGTTCAGAATGCTGAGGATTGGGGTGGGGGTGTTATTCCATCAGACAAGAGCTATTGAGATAGAGAGAGAGACTATCGACACTCCATAGCTTTCCGTTGTAAACAAAGAATATTCATATAATATTCTAAATTCAATAACTTCTTTCCAAAACCAACTTACAGTTGATTTGGAATTTGTTTAGGTGTGTTCAAGGATAACAGCAAGAACAATGCGGAAGCAACGCTTGCCTTCGGGGAAATCACAACAACACTACTGTATTGTTTAGTTCCAAACACTGAATCCTCATAACGGTGCTTGCATCCTAGTGAGATCAAATAGGGTCGTAACTCTCTTTCAACGATTCTTCATCAGACGACAGTCGTTTCATTGATGACTCTCTTGGTGCTCTTGGAGTTGTTATTGGTGATGCTTGGCGTGGCAGCGGAGGGCCCCTCGCTGATGAAGTTGAATACGCTACGCAGGGAGCGTCCAATGGTCTCCTTAAAACCTCGGCCAAGGCACACGTAGAGCAACGGGTTGATGCAGCTGTTTAAGTATGCCAGACAGACCGCCAGGCTATGTGCTAGGTATATGTTGGGAGCATGAGCAGAGGATAGAGGGGTCCCCAGCCTTAGGAAGTCCAACACGTACAGAGGCAGCCAGCACAGGAAGAAGCTCATGGCTACGGCTACAATCACCCGTTTCATTCGTTTGGTACGGGCCCCGCTGGACTTACTAGATGATCCCCCTGGCACTATCTTCTTGTACACCACCCAGTGACTGACCACAATTGCCAGAAAGGGCAAGAGGAATCCAAACAGGAAGCAGAACGAGGTGATGATCCAGGCAGCGCTTGGTGGGGTGTACGATATTACGCACACCCTCTTCAACTCGCCAGCTTTGATCTGGTCGCTGTACGTGAACTGGGGGATGCTGGCGAGCAGGGCCAGCATCCAGACACCGACACACACCATGGACGCCTGCCGGGGCCGCCGGTGATTCTGACTCCACACAGGTTTGATGACTAGCAACAGGCGATCCAAGCTGATCACCACCAGCAGCCCGACACTGCAGTACAGCACCATAAAGAACAGGCCCTTCACCAGGCTACAGGCCACCGCGCCAAAGTGCCAATGGTCATCGTGGGCCAGAGGCACCATGAGCAGCGGGAGCGAGAGGCAGCATAGGAGGTCTGCTACAGCGAGGTTGAGAAACCACACCGAGTTGACAGAGCGAGTCATCTGGAAGCCGGTCACCCACACCACCAGGGCATTCCCGGGAACTCCCAGCAGGAAGACAAGGCCGTAGCTGAATAGCAGCACTATCTGGAACGGTTGAATCTCAGGTCTTGTGAAGTCAGGAAATGGCAGGTGGCTGTCATTGTGAGTGATATTCCAGTTGAAGTCTTCAAAGTTGAAGTCTTCCATGATTTGGGCTGTCGTATGGAAAAAAGATTTGTCAGTAAAATGGCATGACTGAAAGGTTCTACAATTACATTAAATGAGTATTGTTTTAATCATTTCACTTCATTTCAAGTGAAAGGCTTATCCTAATGTTCACTATAGGATAGTGCCATTTATGTGGATGAAAAAAAAGTTTGATTACGATGATCTTACTAGAGCTCAACCTTTTTCTTTCTTTGAATGATGTGTTTTCACTGTAAACTATCCACTTATGGATGAATAACTTCTCTCACGTTTAAAGAACTAACCAACTGTGTTTCACATGTCTTAAACAATACACTGTTTCTGTCTTTTCTAAGGAGAGACCTTGAACCATAAAGAGCTCTATAGTTCAAAAAGGAGTATGACTGTCTGTCTCCAGATAAAATGTTATTTCTTAACTTGGAACAAGTGACTCATTCAAGGTCAAGGATGGGGCCTGCACTAAATGATTACCCAAGCATTTCTGTGTATGCACTTGTAACATCTGATTCCACATGCATTTCTATCAGTAGTTATACAACACCCACACATATCTTTATTAACTTTTATGTAGAACTATTGTTATTATTGTATTTAAGCCGGTTTGTCGCATGTTCCAGGTCCTAAATGATGTGTCTGGCCCACCATCTAACCAAACTGACTTGCCGACCCCTGTGCAGGTCAGCTGCGCATTAGTGAGGACTGATATCCACAAGTGTCCCATGAGGCCTTGCGTGAATTATGGGCATCACTTCCTGTTGTCAGTCATTCAATTCATTTGAGTGATCCGTGTCAGTCAACAATAATATGGAAACACAACCTGACAGAAATTTAAAAAAAAAGAATCAGTGTGCCTACTTATTCTACAAGATCTCCCTCCACACATGACGAAAAATGTTCGTCGACTAGCTTTTTTCACTGACGAAAACGAAATAAAAACAAAATGAAAACTAAGCTACGATGACTAAAACTGAGACTAAATATATTGACAATTTCGTCAACAAATAAAAAACAGACAAAAACTTTAGGGAGGGACTAGTGGAGAAGAGATCCAGTAGAACTAAAAGACAAGTCCTTTTATGTTTGGTTGCGCTCGGGTGTTGCGCTCTGAAAATAGCAGATCTACAAGCTCACAACGCGTCACGCTGCGATGCAGATCTGCTATTTTCAGCATGCAACCAAGTGTAAAATCAGCCATTACGACGCCATCAGGGCACCGCCAAAATACATTTTAGTCAACTAAATCAACTTGAACTCCTACAGAGTTTGACAAAACATCACGCAAATCTCTATAGTCATGTGATCAAGCGGATCTGTGCCTTGTAACTTGTAACTAAGTAGATTTACATAAGTACTGAATTTTGAGGTATTTGTACTTTACTTGAGTACTGTATTTCCAATACTTTAACATTTTGCAATGCGTCGCATTGGGAGCTTGTAGATCGGCAATTTTCAAAAGATTTGTATAGATTTGAAAACTTGAAATGGGACATTCTGCATAATTAGTACTTTCTACTTTTGGTACTTTAAATACATTTTGATGCCTATACTTTTGTACTTTCACTCAAGTCAATTTTGAATTCCAGACTTTTACTTGTAACAGAGTATTTCTAAATATTGCAGTATTGATACTTTTACTTAAGTAATAAATGTGAATACTTTTTCCACCACTGGTGCTTTATTCATCATGATACTTTTTTCTGTGACATACAATATGTTACATACAGCCAGGTCTTTGTCATGCATAATCCCTCTGTAGGAAATTAATGCAATAAGCCACAATAGGTTGTGGTTATACAACTATGATGTTAGTGGTGTTGGGAAATAGCACAACAACAGTGTGCTATTTGGCAGGGCTGTCATGGCCCTATCAGAGGCCCTGTCGTGGTACCATGGTAATATGATACCAATTACCATGGTAACACGTTACCAGCCCTGTCAAAGGGATGTCAGGCCATGTCAAGGGGACATCCCTGTAACAGGGCCTGACATCATGTATCATGGTCAGTAGCATGTCAGTATCATGTCAGTATCATGGTCAGTATCATGTCAGTATCATGGTCAGTATCATGTCAGTATCATGTCAGTATCATGGTCAGTATCATGTCAGTATCATGTCAGTATCATTGTCAGTATCATGTCAGTATCATGGTCAGTATCATGTCAGTATCATGTCAGTATCATGTCAGTATCATGTCAGTATCATGTTAGTATCATGGTCAGTATCATGTCAGTATCATGTCAGTATCATGTCAGTATCATGGTCAGTATCATGTCAGTATCATGTCAGTATCATGTCAGTATCATGTCAGTATTGGGGGTGGCCATAGCTGAGTGGTTAGTGAGCCCGCCTAGGGAGCCAGAGGCCCTTGTTGCCCCAGGTACGATTCCAGGCCACGCCAGCATATGTGTCGATGAAATGAAATTTGTCCCTGAGCAAGACTCTTAACCCCTAATTGCTCACAGGCCCTCATTGGAAACAAGCCCGCAAGGACTTTCATGAACGTCCTGTTGAAAGGAATTATCATGGTCAGTATCATGTCACATGTCACATGTCACACAGTGCTTTTCGGCAAGCAACACCATCGTACGACGGAGTACAAATTAGGCTTTAGTAGCCTTTCCAGACATGCTTCCACCTGTACAAATCTAGTCAATCTTCCATCATCATCATCCCAATAAAAAACATGCTACACACAAGTTAATTGAAAAAAAAGTAGGATGAAATTAAAAAATGTGCACTTGAATATATTAAAAGGCTCCCCCCTAAGAGCACCTAAGAGCACCTCAGTCACAGTGTCCCCTTTAAAAAACATTGTTTCCAGCGCCCCCGAACTTCTCTGTATGCCCCCTGGGGGACTTCCCCTTTGATAAACACTAACATAGATAAAATGTGGTTCATTAGGTCTACAGCTACACCAAGGTGAGTAATCTGAATGAATTAAATAATCACATGAGAAATTCAACAACTTATTTCTCAAAAATAATCTTGAGGCCTAAGTCTTGTTCATTTTAATGAATATAAAAACATAACAACCGTACAATAATTTTGTATAGATTTTGTTAGTTTCTTTTCGGTTACTTTATTTTGGTTTTAGGGTTAGGGTTAGGTTAGGGTTATGTTATCTAATGCTTATTTTGGCCTGATTTTACTGATTTATTATCAAAAAATCTATCTATCTAAATAAACCCCCCCTTCCCCCTCAGGATTTGTGCAACATGGATTTGTGTGTCATAGATGACTGACATCATGACTGATGTCTCAGTCTGGTCACATGAAGTCCAATCTGGGAACCCAGAACCAAATGAGAAGGAAAAACAGCGCCCTCTGCTGTTTGTACTATCTCACTTGGCTCTGGGACAATGACGACGTAGCACCTGTGCGCAAGGAAACCGGGGTTTTGGTCTGCCTTCAGCGTTTCACTTCCGGTGGAGCGACTATGTTTTCATTCCCACTAACAATATTTCTACACGGAACACTAACACCACTTCTCCCAGAGAACATGGATCGTTTTGGTTATAAGCCCACTTGTTTCTATGATGAAAGAGCAAGTTAAAATGTGAATATCTTTCCGTGGTTTTGCCTGCTCCGCGGACGCTATTGTTAAATTAGTTTTGGTTGGTTTCAAGTGGGGAAGGATCGGCGGACACGTAAATCCCGCCCACTACATTTGATTGGGTAAAGCGCGGCCTGCTTCCTGATCTGAAGGCACGCCCACTTGTAGCCCAGTGTGTACACGTTATGACGAACCTTCACGACAGATTCCAACGCAGAGCAGAATCTGTTCTTTAGAGATTACATGAATAGTCCAGGCATTTTAAGCCAAAATGGGGGTCAACCTCCCACTAATTGCAACAAAACCAAACTCAGCTGATTTTGTATCCTCCATATGTCCTGAATCACAGAAAAAAAGTGGCAAGGAATCGTATGAAGGGAAAGTTTTGAAAATGACCTGTAAGTATAATGCTTTTTGGCCCTTTCTGCTAGATTTGACTATGCTGTATTTGTTCCTTGTAGCAAAACAAGGATACAGAATATCAGTGACAAGAATTTATGCGCACACAATATCACACTACAAAATATCAAAATGCTTAAATAGGTGATGTCACAATTTCCCATTGACGCCCATGTTAAAAAAGGATTTGAGCATGTTTTCTTGTCTAATTTCCACAAAAAAGGTTCAATACTGCCCACTATCAACCAGAAACTGTTGGATGCAGTACAGCGCTTGTAAAAAGAAAAAGAAAAAACACCTTAACCCTTCGAGTGCTATTGCTGCATTTTATGCATTGTTATGAACTAATGTTCATTTCATATACATTTTTATGTGAAGCACTTTAAGCTGCATTTTCTGTATGAAAGTGAAATAAAGTTATTATTATTATTGTTATTATTAATATTATTAATATTATTATTATGAAGTGAATAAAAAATATTTTAGAAATCAGAACCTTGATCAGCTGGCTCAGATGACTGAGGAATGGTATTCCGTAAGGGTGTATTCTCTCCTCAATGCTGTTTAACATCTACATCTATGACCTACCAGATACAACATGGGGCGGCAGTGGCTCAGGGGTAGAGTGGCCGGGGTAGAGTCAACTGGAAACCGCAAGGTTCCCAGTTCGATCCCGGGCCGGGGGGCTCCCCCAGAGTTAATGTCGAAGTGTCCTTGAGCAAGACGTTGAACCCCTAATTGCTCTCGATGAGCAGGTTGGTGCCTTGCATGGTTTCCTCCGCCATCGGTGTATGAATGTGTGTGTGAATGGGTGAATGTAATGCACAATCTATGTAAAGCGCTTTGGATAAAAGCGCTATACAAATGCACCATTTAACGTTTACCATTTACAACATTAAAAAAATATGGTTATGTGGACGACCTAGCCATCATGCTCAGATGACTAACATGGAAGCAAAGACCAACAGGATGGCCATAGCTGAATGGCTAGAGAGCCAGCCTCAGAAGCAGAAGGTCTCAAGTTCGATAACCGGCCCTGCCAAGTTGTTGATGTGTCCCGATGACCTGTGCAATACACTGAACACGGGATCAAATAGGTCTAATTATAATTGAAGGTGATGGAAGACTGTCTCAACCAAGACATGGGCACCATGGTACCCTACCTCCACAGGTGGCGTTTGTAGCTCAGCATTGGCAAGACAGTGTCGGTGGCATACCAGCTTCACAACAGAGAAGATGGTACAAAATGCAGTGCTTTTCA
Organism: Gymnoscopelus braueri; assembly: GCF_963280865.1. NCBI lineage: Eukaryota > Metazoa > Chordata > Actinopteri > Myctophiformes > Myctophidae > Gymnoscopelus > Gymnoscopelus braueri. The sequence goes on from NC_137606.1 coordinate 12,500,847, forward strand.
TCAACAAAATCACATGCACATAGTGCTTCACATAAGAATGTATAAGAAATGAACATGAAAACCGAGTGCATACAAATGCATAATGCATAACATACAGAAATGGCACTTGAAGGGTTAAGATTAGTTTCTTCTTCTTTTTTTTTAACAAGCACTGTAATGCATCCAACACAGTTTCTGGTTGATAGTGGACAGTATTGAACCTTTTGTGTGGAAATTAGACATATATATCTTTTAACATGGGCGTCAATAGGAAATTGTGACATCAGCACATCACCTATTTAAGCATTTTTCAATATGTTCCACCACTGGGATTTCTTAGGACTTTTGATATGTTATAACTAACATATTTATGAAACAAAAAAAGTTGAAAGAGTTTCTGTTGCAATTTGTCCTAGGTTAACCCCTTATTATCCATAGAATGCCTATACTTAATATGCCTGTTTTGAATGGGCCACTTAATTGCAGCTTTCTAAAGATCCGCTCATCCAAACAAGTTCAAACTTGATACTGCATTTCCCTGGGTCCCCAGCAACACACCTGACAAATGTCGACTTCATACAGTGTTCGGTTTTCAAGATATATAATTGTATATGTAATAATAGTGTGGATGGCGGCCATTTTGAATTAAAATAATTTCCCTACATGCAATTCCTTGCGACTTTTTTCCTCTCATTCAGGACATATTTAGGACACAAAATCAGCTGAGTTTGTTTTTGTTGCAATTAGTGGGAGGTCAAGTGACAATATTACTGGACTAGAAGTCAGATCCACATTGGAGCCACAGCGTTCCCATGGATCATGAAATCCACATTATTTACTAGTTTATATGTTTATATATCGTTGCTGTCGGGAAGAAACCTCTTATCTCTAAATCCTAACTTGTTGTGTTTATTTATTAGCTACTCAATTTACAAGCTACAATTTTAGGCAATAACATGAAATGAATATATTCATTTTTGATTTACCATTGGTTGCTGTGTTCTTGTACCAGAACCCCCTTTAAATTGCAAGTCACTCATCATCATGATATTGAATTATCCACAGGGAGAGCATGTGGTAAGTTGAAAGTGAGAGAGAAAAGAAGCAAATATCAGACCAGTGCTATTATAACAATTGTAACTTTTAACTAGGTTATTTTTTCAGTATAATCCTAGAATATCAGATTCCTAGTAGTAGGGCACTTTAGAGGCTCCGTGAGCACCCCAAAAACACATCTCTGTAACCTGTTTTTTTAGGACCCTAAAGGTGTCTAGTTATGATTTTTTCTTGTTGCCGTTGTCAACTAATGTCCCATGGGGTTTATTTTTAACCATTTCTGACACCTACCCCCAACCCAAACCATAACATGGAGATAACAGAGAATACCATAACTCTTGAAGTAAACAACCTACAGCGACAAATGAACACATTTTTCTATATCATTTTGACCCAAGGAATTCATTAAAGTGGTTATTATTAAGATTCAAGCAGGTCTTGACTCTATTTCAGGACAGAAACTGAAAAAAAATAACAGAAATTGTCAAAATGTCACATCTATATTAATCCTTGTATTAAATACTTAAGGTGTATTCTACTTTACCCCATGTTTTTAGGACCCTTATGGTGTCTAGTTAAGATTTCTTCTTGTTGCCCAGGTCAACTAATGTCCCATGGGGTTCATTTAGTGACCATTTTAAATCGATGTCCTCAGGAGTGGCGTTTTCATATCTGAACCAGACAACGTACAAAGACAAATAAACCCACTTTTTCATAGAATGTTTACACCAGGAATCTAATGGAAAGGTCACTGACATGGTACAACCATTCTTTATTGGTGAAAAACACACACATATCAAATTCTGGCTTATATTTAGGCATAATATAACTTTCTTAAATAATCAAAACACAATTTCACTGATCAGTATCATCCATCTCATCATGAAACTCCACCTCCCTCTCATCATCATCATCATCACTGATGACACCAGCAGCCAACAGGTCAATGAGAGATTGGGGCAGAATTGGCCCACAAGACCAGACAGGCTCCAAAATCCCTCCTTCCGTCTTCTGCCACCATGACCATCATCGTAGGATTTAGGCCTACAAAAGATTGGCTCAGCTGCTCGCTTGTAACAGGTCACTCTATAGTTCACCCACTGGATGTGGGGGATGAGTGTGTCCTGGCATGGGGGCAAGCGAGCTGGTCCACGCCTCAGCCTCTACTGCGCCTTGATGGAATTCCATCAAGGGCGCAGTAGAGGCTGAGGCGTGGACTTTCGTAGAAATTCATAGTGCAAGGTCCAGCCACCAGGAAACCCCAGGACTTTAAGTTCTTTCTGGGCAATGAGGAAAATAAGCGACAGCTCTGCGAGTTGATGCTCAAGGTCTGGGGGAGTAAGGAGGCAGCATCGCGGCTGGCAAAATGTGAAACAGCTGCTCTCATCGTGGAAGGAACAGCTCATAAACTTGTGGCATTAGATTGAGAAGTGAGTTGATTGATCAATACCTAGATAACTTTGGTGAGTTCTTGTGTTAGCAGATTTGCCAAGAATGATTGTTGATGTTGATGACAACATCAACCTGCTCATCTACCTTGACACTGGCACAGGCAGGCACCGTCAGCTGGTAAATGTCACAGAGCTAGCAACCTCTCTTGGGCAGCCATACTGTAGCACCCTGCGTGGGTACCATCAGGGCTGTACTAGTTCCTTCAAGGGCAAGGTGGCACCACTCAAAAAGCTCCAGAAGAACCCCACATTTCAAAAGGCTTTCAGGTTGGTGTATGATCATCCTAACAATATTTAATGATGATGATGATGATAAGAGGGAAGAGGTTGAGATGGATGATACTGATCAGTGAAATTATGTTTTGATTATTTAAGAAAGTTATATTATGCCTAAATGTAAGCCAGAATTTGATATTTGTGTGTTTTTCACCAATAAAGAATGGTTGTACCATGTCAGTGACCTTTCCATTAGATTCATGGTGTAAACATTCTATGAAAAAGTGGGTTTATTTGTCTTTGTACGTTGTCTGGTTCAGATAAGAAAACGCCACTCCTGTGGACATCGATTTAAAATGGTCACCAAATGATGAACCATGGGACAAGAAATCTTAACTAGACACCATAAGGGTCCTAAAACATGGGGTAAAGTAGAATACGCCTTAAGTATTTAATACAAGGATTAATATAGATGTGATTTGAAAATTCTGTTTAGTTTTTTGCAGTTTCTGTCCTGAAATAGAGTCAAGACCTGCTTGAATCTTAATAATAACCACTTTAATGAATTCCTTAGGTCAAAATCATCTATAGAAATGTGTTAATTTGTCTCTGTTTGATATTTGTTGTTTACTTCAAAAGTTATGGTATTTTCTATTGTCTCCATTGCATGGTTCGGGTTGGGAATAGGTGTAAGAAATGGTTAAAATAAACCCCATGGGACATTATTTGACCAAGGCAACAAGATTAAAACCTAACTAGACACCTTTAGGGTCCTAAAAGACATTATGGTAAAAAATAATATACCTTAAAAATGTAGTACAAAGAGAAATATAGATGTGATTTCAAAATATTCTGCTATTTTTTTTGCTGTTTCTGTCCTGAAATGGAGTCAAAATGTGCTTGAATCTCAATATTAACCACTTTAATGAATTCCTTGGGTCCAAATGATATAGACAAATGTGTTCATTTGTCTTTGTAGGTTGTTTACTTCAAGAGTTATGGCATTTTCTGTTATCTCCATTTAATGGTTTGATTGGGAATAGGTGTCAGAAAGGGTTCAAATGAACCCCATGGGCCATTATTTGACCAGGGCAACAAGAATACTTCTTAACTAGACACCATAAAGGTCCTAAAAAACATGTGGTAAAAAAAAATACACCTTAAAAGTTTAGTACAAAGAGAAATATAGATGTGATAATTGTGATTTGAACATTTTCTGCTAGTTTTTGGCTGTTAATGTCCTGAAATAGAGTCAAGATGTGCTTGAATCTTTAAAATAACCACTTTAATGAATTCCTTGGGTCAAAATGATATAGAAAAATGTGTTCATTTGTCGCTGTATGTTGTTTACTTCAAGAGTTATGGTATTCTCTGTTATCTCCATGTTATGGTTTGGGTTGGGGGTAGGTGTCAGAAAGGGTTAAAAATAAACCCCATGGGACATTAGTTGACAACGGCAACAAGAAGAAATCATAACTAGACACCTTTAGGGTCCTAAAAAAACAGGTTACAGAGATGTGTTTTTGGGGTGCTCACGGAGCCTCTAAAGTGCCCTACTATAACATGTTGCTACAGAGTTGTGTCATACGGACACATAGCCCCTACGGAACCTCTCCCTCCGCTAAGTAGCTCCGAGATGAGGTCCCTCTTTAATTCCTGCCGGCTGCGGTACCCATTTTCGCACATTTTCCACTTTTACATGTTTCTTACCCCTTTCTGCACATCGTATCCAAAAAGCAAAGCAATTGCGCCACTCTCTCAGATGTTTTAAGTTCTAGCGGAACATAACAGCTTCCAACGTGTTGAAGAAAGTATTTAATTTGCATCGGATTTCATCCGGTTCCATGTTTTTAAGACATTGCGCAAGAGTTGCGCCCGTAGAGATAACATTACTTATTACCCTACTGGTCAAATGTTGAATTGCATCTTCGAATGCAAAATATTATGGAACCGGATGAAATCCGATGCAAATTAAATACTTTCTTCAACACGTTGGAAGCTGTTATGTTCCGCTAGAACTTAAAACATCTTGAGAGAGTGGCGCAATTGCTTTGCTTTTTGGATAGGATGTGCAGAAAGGCAGGGACGTGCTCAGATAGACTCTAGGTGGTGCTAGAGCACCTGCCCTTTGCCCTCTTGACCAGAAATGCCCTTTTTTTTTTTTTATAATTTAGAGTATGTAGCCTATGGTGACATCGATCAATTCTGGATTAAAAGCTTTTAATATATTAACAATTCCCCAAAATGTGCATTGCAATTTTCTTCTATAAATCTCACACTACTAGGGCAGCCGGCGGTTCCGCGCGCCGCGCAAGGTGCCCTTTTTTTTTTACTTGAGCACCTGCCCCGCAAAATGTCTGTGCACGCCACTGCAGAAAGGGGTAAGAAACATGTAAAAGTGGAAAATGTGCGAAAATGGGTACCGCAGCCGGCAGGAATTAAAGAGGGACCTCATCTCGGAGCTACTTAGCGGAGGGAGAGGTTCCGTAGGGGCTAACGGACACAAGGACTGAGGTGCACTGCAGAAGGCTCTGAAACATCTCCACTCACTCACAGGCTTAACACAGTTTTGCTTCCCACTGTTTAGGATCTAGCATCTCTCTGACCCCTGTCTCTATCTCCTCTCCAGAGCACATTTTTCCACAAACACAATGAGCAAAGTCTTACACAAGCATAGCCATGGTTCACATGACGCTTGTATACAAGCGTCATGGTGCCGAGTCCCCCTGGTCTAAAGTTGTGTTCGATTTTTTCACATTGCCATCTCTCACATAAACATAAACGTTCAGATTTCAAATATAAAGTGCTTACCACCGAGCCACGGATGTTACAAGGCGACGCGAACCGCGATAAGTACTCGTATCTCCCGTATTGTTCAATAAAAAGCATTTGAATCCCATCGCCAGCCATTTTCTCCAAATTGTCTCCGATACTTTCAGCCATGCGACACTAATGGTTGGGAGGTGTATTGCACTCTGATACATTACAACAAAAAAAAAAAAGAAGAAGAAAATGGCCGGCGATGGGATTAAAATGCTTTTTATTTAACAATACGGGAGATACGGGTACTCATCGCAGTCCGCGTCGCCTTGTAACATCTGTGGCTCGGTGGTAAGCACTTTATATTTGAAATCTGAACGTTTATGTTTATGTGAGAGATGGCAATGTGAAAAAATCGAACACAACTTTAGACCAGGGGGACTCGGCACCATGTTTCAGGGCTAACACAAGCACACCGGAGAGCGCACAGTGAGCCTACCCTGTCAACACAGCGGCACCCCCAGGGTCCTAGGGTCCTAGCGCCCTTCATATACAGCACACAAACACATAGGCAGGCAGACGCACAGATTTTTTTCAGGTGGGTCTAAAATGCTGCCCACGGTGCCCACCTACAGTCTATGGTGCCCACCCAATCAAAATGAATAAATGTTACAGATATATTTTGTGGTATTTTTTCTATTGGCATAAAAAAAAATCCATCCTTATCAGGACCGGTCCTGATAAGGATGGGATAGAGGATATTGTTGACCATAATTATTGTGAGGTTCAATATATGTGAGATGTGTTACTAGACACCTTTTCATTTATTCCAAGATGAATACAAAGAGATCTAGAATGTGAAATAAGCAAAGAGAAATGGTTGAATATAGTTTCCAAGGTTGGTTGGGCCACTAGGGATATTCGAAGCAACTTTACCCATTACAAGATCATATAGATTTTACTATACTCCTGTGAAGCTTTTTAGGATGGGTTTGGTCGAAGACAAAAGGTGTTGGAAGTGTAAAGGAGAAACTGGAACATTTTTGCATGCCTTCTGGGAATGCCCTGTGGTAGTACCTTTTTGGAGAGAAGTTCTGAGGGAAATGGGAGATTGGTTGGGACAAACATTGCCCGAATCTCCACTGTTCTGTCTTCTTGGAGATAGCACACTCTTGCCACAAGGTGTCAGCAAAGGTCAACATGCATTGATTACGGCAGGGCTCATTACTGCAGCTAGGCTGATATTAAGAAATTGGAAGAGCTCATGTACACCAGGGCTGGCAGATTGGACCCAATTTATGACTGAGACTGCATCTTATGAATATCTGATTGCCAGAAAAAACTATGTAAAAGGGAAGTTCCATCTAGTATGGGACGTCTTCTTTTTGTACATAAAGGGTTTGCTGCATTGATGTTGAAAAAGATCGCAATTGATGTATAATCACAACTGATAATAAAGGGGTGTAGGGGGGTGTTGTCCACTTAGCTTTGTTATGACTGCCTGTTTTAGTTATGTTTTATTCATTTTATGTTGTTGTTGTTTAATTTATCTGTACTGTTGTGTTGTTGGTCTTTCTGTTATGTTATGTCATGTTTATCACAACGTTTTCACTTATGGAAAATCCGCTTGCTCACGTCTGTCGGCATAGGTCCAAAGTTCATGTGTAAATCGTTTCGTGCAGATTGCTCAAATAGTCAGGGGATATTAAAAACATCTTGGAATAAATTCCTTACCAAAAAAAATCTTCACCAATGTGTTTGTAAAGGTGTCTAGTAACACATCTCACAAAGACTGAAATGCAGTTTCCCTAGGAGAATTTGTGACAGCTCCTGAAAGTTGGGGTACCCACCATAACCTTATGCGGGTAAAATAAATCACATTTTAATTCTGTTTTAAGTAGCATGTGATGAGTCAAACTAGGGTGTTTTTCTGATTTTGAATCCATTGCAAGCATTTGTTTTGCACCAAAACCACTCCTTGGGCTAAAAATGGCCATAGCCATCCTTTTGTATACTTTTTGTGTAAAAAGCCCATTGAGATTGGGCCGTTTTTAGGAGTGGTTTTGGTTTTATTTGCTTTTAATAACTTACAGGAGTTCTTACTGTATGGTGTGTGTGTGTGTGTGTGTGTGTGTGTGTGTGTGTGTGTGTGTGTGTGTGTGTGTGTGTGTGTGTGTGATATGAAATGTGAGCTTACCATAATCACAGTAATCCTTAATCATATTCCATCATATTCAAACAAAATCACTGTATTTTATTAGATATTATATTGATATTATAGCTATTTTCTCCAGCTCCCTGTGGTGCATGAACCCCCCACCACTATTGTGTGGGGTGGGTCTATGATGGACCCACCACGCACAATAGTGGGGGTCCCCAGGTTGCTCTTAGTCAGGATGGTGGTCCCTGGGTCAAAATTAGTTGAAAACCCCTGCTCTACCATATTGCTTCGAGCCTGATAGGCCTCGAACCCTTAAAAAAAATACTTCCACCATGTTCAGTTTTGAACAGAAACTCTAGACTTTGGACAGACATGGATGTATAATGCAACTGGCTGGTGGAGGCAAACAACTGCAATGCATTATTTGTAGTAAATTACACATTTCGCTTACTCAAATGGGAAGCATTAATGTGTGTCTATCATATTGCTGATACTCAGGATCTGATGCGAGTAGCCCTTGCACTGTTAAGGGTGAGTGCATGTGTAGACTGTGTAATTGGGTGTGTGTGTGTGTGTGTGTGTGTGTGTGTGTGTGTGTGTGTGTGTGTGTGTGTGTGTGTGTGTGTGTGTGTGTGTGTGTGTGTGTGTGTGTGTGTGTGTGTGTGTGTGTGTGCATGTGGGTTGTGGGTTTGTCTTAAACTAAAACAGAATCGTATACAGTATGTTGAAAGATCATTATTTCCAAATTATTGTTTGCAGGAGAGCTGATTGGAATTCTTGACAAGATTTCATAATTAACTTATTTATTAAACAATAAAAGCCATCAGTCATATAGCATTGTTGTATTTTGGGGAATCACTGGGTGATCACTAAAACAGAAGTGGTTTCACAACTTACATTTCACAAGACTTGAGGAAATAGAGCACACACACAGGGTGTGTTCAGAGTCAGACTGATAAAAATAAAAGCTTTTTGGAACGCTTTATCTGTGGAAAATCAAAGACATGACATCCTCTATCCCCGACATTGGGGCATTACAACCTCGTCCAGGAGCTCTGTCTGGAAAAAGCTTGTGTTATAAAGCCTATTAAGAGGCAAGGTGCAATTTAAACTGTTGCAGAAGGTTGAACCAGCAGTCTCTCAAACTCCGCTTGGCCCAAAAAAATCACTTTCTAGTGCCTTTTAAAAGCCTTTTGCACTATGCGGTTGCCATTTGGACATTTCTTATAGGTTTTAGTATAAAAAGGCGGTGCCTAGGTATTTTCTTTTTAGGAGGACAGTGTGCACGTGCACTGAACTAAGCCAATAGAGGGTATGCGTGTGACATCATCATCAAGTAGGAAGTTATGCAGGAATGCCTACTGAGTGTCAAAAAAATACTTTCTGGCCTTGACAGCCCATGCATCCAAACAGAAAAGTCATATCTGATTGCATTAAACAACATTAAACAATGTTAAACTCACTTTGCATGTTGCTTTGCCACTCGCTTTGCCACTCGATGTGCCATTCACTTTAAGCATGCGCATACCCTCTATTGTGCAATATTGTAGTCGTTGTGGAAGGCATAAACCCACACCACAGAGGCATACACACAAGAAATTTGATGAGTGCCGATATCACTTAAGCAACTCTGTGAACTCTGTGAAGTTCCCCAATGAACACACCAACAGAACTGCATGATTCAGTGCCAGGGTCATCAACAGGGGGTCCTCAGATTTACTACAGGGGGTCCGCCAATTTTTTGTGTGATATGATTTCTTTTTTTTCGCATTAACCCTAGCATCCCTACAAGCTATTGTAGATCTGCTATTTTTGGCAAAGAGGTATAGGAGGTATAGGAGCTTGTAGATCTGATATTTTTGGCAAAGAGGTATAGGTGTAGAGGGAAAAAAGAGCAGACCAAGTAAAAAGAAAAGGTTAATCTGAAACACAATTTTATACAATATAGAGGGAATCCCTGCTTCATCTCTCTCAGTCTCAGCTAAAGGGTCCTTGGCCTGAAAAGGTTGAAGACCCCTGATTTAGTGCATGTTTCTTGTTGGATTGAGTCTACAATGTGTATAAAATAATTTGTACAGAATGCTGATGAATGCCAGTTATCCTATGCTTAACACACTGGGTATAAGCTAATCGAGGTGTCTCCCTTCCCCTCGCCCTACTTGACTAATACATCAGACAACAGTCATGATATTACTGGTTCCCGTGCTCTTGGAGTTGTTATTGGTGATGCTTGGCCTGGCAGTGGAGGGCTCCTCGTTGATGAAGTTGAATACGCTACGCAGGGAGCGTCCCATGGTCTCCTTGAAACCGCGGCCAAGGCACACGTAGAGCAACGGGTTGATGCAGCTGTTCAAGTATGCCAGACAGACCGCCAAGGTATGTGTCAGGTAGATACTGGGGTATTTAGCAGAGGATCGAGTGGTCCCCAGTAATATGAAGTCCAACACGTTCAGAGGCAGCCAGCACAGGAAGAAGCTCATGGCTACGGCTACGATCACCCTCACCATACGTTTGGTACGGGCCCCGCTGGACCTGCTAGATGAGCCCCCTCGCACTGCCTTCATGTACACGACCCAGTGGCTGACCACAATCGCCAGGAAAGGCAACAGGAATCCAAACAGGAAGCGAAACGAGGTGATGACCCAGGCTCTTTCTGGGGTGTACGATATTACGCACTCCCTCTTGAACTCGCCGGCTGTGATCTGCTCACTGTGCGCGAACTGGGGGATGCTGGCGAGCAGGGCCAGTATCCAGACACCAACACACACCACGGACGCCTGCCGGGGCCGCCGGTGATTCTGACACCACACGGGTCGGAAAACCAGCAACAGGCGATCCAAGCTGATCACCACCAGCAGCAGGACACTGCAGTACATCACTAGGAAGAACAGGCCCTTCACCAGGCTACAGGCCACCTCACCAAAGTGCCAGTGGTCATCGTGGGCCAGAGGCACCATGAGCAGCGGGAGCGAGAGGCAGCATAGGAGGTCTGCCACAGCGAGGTTGAGAAACCACACCGAGTTGACAGAGCGAGTCATCCGGAAGCCGGTCACCCACACCACCAGAGCATTCCCGGGAACTCCCAACAGGAAGACAAGGCCGTAGCTGAATAGTAGCACTATCTGGAACGGTTGAATCTCAGGTCTTGTGAAGTCAGGAAATGTCACATTAATGTGAGTGAAATTCAAGTCGAAGTCATCGAAGTTGAAGTCTTCGGAGTAGTATTCCATGATCTTATTGAAAAAAGATTTGTTAGTAAAATGGCATGAAAGGTTCTACAATTACATTAAATGAGTGTTGTAAGATGTTTTAGTCATTTCACTTCATTTCAAGTGAAAGGCTTATCCTCATGTTAACTAATAGGATGGTGCCATTTCTGTCTACTTATGTCTCAGTATGTGGATAGTTTGAAATGTTAGTAATTCTTTTTTACCAGGATCTTATCAGTGAGGTTTTCACACCAGATTTTAAACTTCTATTTTTTCTTGATGCAACAACCATGGCTATACGGTTTGATCATACTAATGCAACGGGAAGAGAAATGCCGTACTTTCCATTAACTTGAAATGGCTACTGATAATTTAATCAGCAGGTACATTTTCAAGCTATCAAGCTAAGCCACTGAGATGCAAAGTAGAGAGAAATGGCACCATCCTATAGACGAATCCACAGAGCGCTCCCCTGGCGCAATCATAACTGCGGTGTCAGAATGCACACCGCAGCAGGAGTCAGACACCGCAGCGCTCTGTAGATTTGTCTATAGTGGGGACTGACCATTAGTGAGGACCAATATATCGACAAATTGTCGATGTATTGGTTACTTTTTCAATAGGTAATTTGTCATGGCCCTCAGCTGCATAAAAGTACAATAAAAATAAACTAAACACTACATCTGTGCATGTAGTGATAAATACTACATTTGTGCATGTAGTGGCCATAATACTGCAGTTGCCTTAAAATCAAACTGACCAGCCTTTTCTTTATATCGTGTCAAACCTTTCAGTTTTCCTCTTATGTCTCAATAATACCTCTCCCACATAAAGGCACTACATTAAAGTATTTGTGTTTCATAAACAATAATTTCATTTCAGTCATGCAGCAATTAAAAGACAACAAAAGAAGTCTTATTCTTAATGTTTTAACTTACTGCTTCAAAGTAGTCTTGATGTTGGTTCCTCACAGCACTGCAGAGATTAGGGAACTGTCTTTCTGTTCAGGAACATTTAAACAGACAACACACGCCCCCTTGGATGTTGCTCATTGAGATATAAAGATATAAAGATGTGTTGCAGATAAAGAAACCGCTGAGAGGGCATTAGTAGATGCAAACCAAACAGCAGTAATCTGAGGAGTGCTTCAACACTATAAATATACAACATAACACCCACGGGTGTTCCTCTTTTTCTGCTTCTTTTAGAAGTAATTTCCCCACCTATACCCTAATATTAAAATTGGTGAACCCTCCTAAGGTCTTCGGGTCATTTTGACCTGTTTTTCAATTTTCAACATCAAGGAAATCTCCATGAAACTTCTTCTGCTTGGCTTATTTACTGTACTAAACATGTGATATGAAAATGGCAGTGGTGGAAAATAACTAAGTACATGTACTCAAGTACTGTACTGAAGTAAAATTTTGAGGTATTTCCAACTTTCAGTACTTTTACTTAACTCAGAGGCAAATATTGTACTTTTACTCCACTACAATTATTTGAAAACTTTAGTTACCAGTTACTTTGTAGATTTGTATTATTATTACAAAACGAAAACCACTTCTGCCGATCTACAAGCTCACAATGCAACACGATGCAACGCATTGTGAGCTTGTAGATCGGCTATTTTCAAAAGACTTTTCATACATTTTGAACTTGTGAGAAGGGACATTCTGCACAATGAGTACTTTTACTTTTGGTACTTAAGTACATTTTGAAAACTGGACTTCTACTTGTAACAGAGTATTTCTACATTGCAGTATTGATACTTTTACTTAAAGGTAGGGTAAGTGATTTACTTTGGTTACTATAAGTGTTAAAAAGCTCTATATTCTGATAGTACTCATTGCTATAGAGTGTTTGTTCAGAAAAAGGAGTCTCCCATGTCTCTCCAGTTCTTTAGCTCTGTAGCAATGATTACTATCAGAATAAAGTACTGTAACCTTTTTAACAAAACCACAAAAAACCAAAACAAAATCACTTACCCTAACTTTAAGTAAAGAAATGTAGTACTTTTTCCACCACTGGAAAATGGTACATTTTCAACATATAACACCCAGGGTCTTCGGATCAAAGTGGAGGCTAAAAGGTAACTATTTAGACTATTTCTTTCTGTGAAAATATTAGATATAATTGATATTTTCTAGTTCATAATTTGCTCATCATTACTAACAACATTACTAACAATTCAATCAATGTTTGTTATTATCTCCGCCAGGCCGGGACGGCCGAAAGCGAGGCATTATGTTTTAGCTCCCTCTGTCTGTCTTTGAACAGCTAATCTCAGGCACCGCTGGACCAGTCAGCATGAAACTGTACATGCAAGTGACATGCAAGAGGCCTAGGAAGAACCTCAACCCCAAATGTTTCACATCGGCCTGTTCTTAATAGCACCACCATGAGGCAGATTTGAGCAAAACACAATGGCCCGAAGACCCTGGGTGTGACTAAAAATTGTATTATGAATAATACAACAAAATTAGATGTCTTGGTCAAAGTGCTTTATTCATAATGATAGTCTTTCTGTGACGTACAATATGTTCAGAAATGTGACTCATGTCCATATGTCCATCTGTACATTGTCATTGTGATAAAACAGGCTTATTACACAGAATCTGCCTTATAGCATAGTCATTAGTGTGTTACTGTATATGTACCGGTTGAAAGTCTGAATTGATATCATTCGCTTTGACAATATTTAGATAATACCTTGTACCCTCGCCCAACAAAAGCACAAATTAAAATAAGCCTAAAGTGTGAAGAATATATGCTTGGGACACAATTACTAACCATGTGGAAGAACATGTTTTAACATAGGAAAAAGGATGGTTGTGAATACAGTTATTGCATTGAGCACTCACTAATGCAGAATGATGAGTCCATATCCCATGTTGTGGTAGAGATACAGCATATCGTGACAAAAACCTTATAGTGGGAGAAATATGTGAAAAAGTTGTTCACTTCCGGCAGAAAGTGTGAAATTTTGCACCTAGGGGTATTTATGGGCGCTGAATTCAAAAATTGCCGGATCCAAGAAGTCAGACCAAAGCGTCTGACTTATTAATTAGATAATTAGCATATTTGCTGCAAATATGCTAATTATCTAATTAATTATACACAATACAAAAATGTACATGGCAGAAATGGATTCTACGGGAAAAAACACATAAGAATCAACTGAGAAAAGTTTGGTACACCCTTTTATCGAATTGTTATATATATCATTATGCCAATTGATTCCTCCCCACACACAGTGTGTTGTCACTGCTGTTGTATTCTACTGACTCACCTGCCAGTGAGGAGCCCCCACCGGGAGGACGTTACATTTATTTCTCATTAACTTGTTTATTTAATCTGTCCTACTCTGTTCTTCTTGGAAGCATTGTCCTGAACAGAAACACATAGTTCTGTGCATGGTAGATTAGCCGCAAAACATTTGCATTTTCCAGCACACCGTTTTTTACACATGCATTTGATCAGCTCTCGACACCCTTTAGACGCCACCTCTGCCATCACCGTCCAAAATGGACACCAGCCATCGTCCTAACTTTTCACCCATCCCCAATCTGCAGGTGAAGGAATCTCTGGGTTGGCAATTTGGGACTGTCCCCAGATGTGACCAGCTTGAAATACTGCTCTCTTCACATGTTGACGAAGTGCCTCCTTTGTGGGTGGAATATTTTCCACTTTGCGATTTCCATGAGCAAATAGCTGCTTGCGTGCCTCGTTCACTTTCTTCAGAGTACCCCCGCTGGTAGGCGTGCCAGGCATGTAGCAACATTCGAATCAGCCTCTTCATGTGTATGTACATGGTTGAAGTTGAGAAACATCAGAAGGGGGGCTTCTTCATAGGTTGTGAGAAGTGTTTTCCCATCTGGAACAACCATTGTTTCTAGAGCAGCAGAATAATGTCTTTTTGTTGGAATCTACTCGAAGGAAGCTACTCCAGTTTCGTGGCACGGATGTCTGTTCAGTCACATGGAGTGGTATGCCGATGCCACGACCAAGCCTGGTTCCTTCCTTGAGACTATCCGTTCTGTACGTGTCCCACACCACATCAACACGCATCACAGACTCCTCATTCAACTTTCGTGCAATGTACGGAAGGAACTGTTTGTGTGTTGCAAGGAACGTCTACGGTACGTACGGTACGGTACGGTACAGTACAGTACAGTACAGTACAGTACAGTACAGTACAGTACAGTACGTACTGTACAGTAGAGTACAGTACAGTACGTACAGTACGGTAGAGTACAGTACAGTAGAGTACAGTACAGTACAGTACAGACCGTACAGTACAGTACAGTACCGTACAGTACAGTACCGTACAGTACCGTACAGTACCGTACAGTACAGTACAGTAGAGTAGAGTACAGTACAGTACAGTACAGTACAGTAGAGTACAGTACAGTACAGTAGAGTACAGTACAGTACAGTACAGTAGAGTACAGTACAGTACAGTACAGTAGAGTACAGTACAGACCGTACAGTACAGTACATTACAGTACAGTACGTACAGTACAGTACAGTACAGTACCGTACCGTACCGTACCGTACCGTACCGTACCGTACAGTACGAACTGCGCATGCGTCGCATGTGCCCGTGTGTGTGCGCACACGCTGGCTCTGTGTGTGCGCGCACGAGACGACTCGCGCTAAACGTTGCGTGTGTGTGTGTGTGTGTGTGTTTGCGACGGGACCCGGGGGGTTCCGCGACGGGGGGTGTGTGGGGGGTTGCCCGTGGGGGGGGGGGGGGGTTGCCCGTGGGGAGGGGTGACCGCGGGTGGTGCCGCGGGGGGACCCGCGGGGGGACCGCGCTACAGGACGTGCAATAACCTTCACCGGGTATGGTCTAGTTCTCAGTAATTACAACAATTCCGCCATCACCTTTCACAATAGCGTTCTGCTGTTCATGCATCTGATCGTGTGCCAAAGCAGAGAACTTGTGCAATGACAAAGTTCCCCTTGACAAATTCACGATGGGTATCTGGGGAATCATTTGGAAGTTCCTGAAGGTCCGTTACATGCACTGTCAACCATCTAATATGCTATTTTTGAAGAATGAGTTTTGCTACAAAAATATTAAATAAGTGTGAACCCAGTAATATGATCTCATGTGAAAGAATACCCCTGAAAACATAGGTAGAGACACCAACATCATGAGGCTCAGATGAAGCACTTTGGAGTAACACTGGTTTCAATCAAATTTGCCATAAAAACAGACCGTAATCTGCTAAATTAATCTACAGAAAGTGAAAATGTCAAAGTATTGCTGCATTACAATTTGGATTTCATCAAAACAAACTTGTTTCACATTCAAAAGTGATGAGGTGTCAAAGATTGGAATACAAAACCTAATTGAACCAAAAACGTTGGCGGCCATCTTTAATTCTCATTTTACGACCAGATCCCATGGGAAAAGTGCTTGGATCCGGCAAAATTTGAAATTGGCATACTTCAAACATGCCATATGCAAATTTTCACACTTTCTGCCGGAAGTGAACAACTGAGCCTTTTTTTGTTACATATTTCCCTCACTATTAAGGCACTGACACGATGGATGTGTCAGTGACGCTGTCAGTGTGTATGAGGAAATGAGAAAAAATACATCAGCAAAATTTTGAAAAAACAATGGCAATGACGTTCATACACAGCATGCAGCTCCTCCTCCCTCTGTGTGTGTGTGTGTCCATGTGCGTGCGTGTGTGTGTGTGGTGCGTGTGCGTGTGCGTGTGCGTGCGTGCGTGCGTGTGTGTGTACGTGTGCGCGTGTGTGTGCGTGTACATGTGTGCGCGTGTGTGTGTGTGTACGTGTACATGTGTACGTGTGTGCGCATGTGTGTGCGTGCGCGTGCGCGCGTGTGTGTGTGTGCATGTGCGCATGTCTGTGTGTGTGTGTGTGTGTTTGCGACATGTACATGTCTACGTCTGATTCATTTATGTGCATCCGTGGTTCATAAGATTTGTGCGTTTCCTGTCCAAAAAACATTTTCTTGTGACTTTTGATATGCATCAGTCCGCCGCCTATGTTCCCCACCCACACATACAGTATGGATTTAACATGATACATAACATCTACACTAGTGGTTCTCAAAGTGGGGTCCGGGGACCCCCAGGGGTCCGCCAGGGGGTTCCAGGGGTCACCAGCAAAATTAGTTAATATAGCCTTAACTAAGATCAGTTTAACCACTTTAACCCTATATACTGTGCAGTACAAACTGCAAGCTCGAGTTTGTAGATCTGCTATTAAAAAAAATACTCAAGAATGTGAAAGATTTTGAATATTTTTTTAACATTTTTACAACACAGATCTTGTATGGGGGGTCCCTGGCACAAAACCCTTTCAGATGGGGGTCCTCGGCCAAACGTAATATATATGAATTTCCGGGGTCCTTGACAAGAAAAGGTTTGAGAACCACTGATCTAAAGACTGATATTTGCAGTGGTGTAAAGTAACAAAGTACATTTACTCAAGTACTGTACTTAAGTATAATTTTGAGGAACTTTTACTTTACTGGAGTATTTCCAATTTTCTGAACTTTTACTTCTACTCCTCTACATCTCAGAGGCAAATATTGTACTTTTACTCCACTACAATTATTGAAAACTTTAGTTACTAGTTACTTTGTAGATTTTGATTATTATTACAAAACATACGCTAACCACTTCAGCACTATTTCGTCCTTTTGAAAATAGCCGATCTACAAGATCACAATGCGACGCATTGTGAGCTTGTAGATCGGCTATTTTCAAAATATTTTTTAATACATTTTGAACTTGTGAAATGGGACATTCTGCACACAGTACATTTTGAATTCTGGACTTTTACTTGTAACAGAGTATTTCTGCATTGCAGTACTTGATACTTTTACTTAAGTAAAACATGTGAGTACATTCTCCGCCACTGGCTATTTGTCCATTCTGATTGGGGATCTACTCCATGAGCAACCATTGAACCCATTATGTAAGGAGAGTCCTTGTTGGGATGAAGTCAATCAGTTCAGGGCCGGAGCAGGAGGAAGAGTTGGGGTGTCATCTCTAAACGCATCAGACTGCAGGTCTACAGGGGGAAGAAAAACAGATGAAACACCCTTAATTAATCACTGGACTATTTAACCATATCAATCGATATTTCACTTTGCAAGAACATTTTCATATTTTACACTTTGATATGTATCAGTAGGCTACAATAGCAGTCAACCATCCATCACTAGCTGCCTGCACTTTCTGATCATACTTTCTTATCATAATCATAATCATTTATGAATGAAATTAAATTCAAATGTTATACCTAAGCAAACTATCACTTCGACTGCAAGAACAGCATCAGCGGAAGCTGTAGTTTACACTGGATGTAGAAAATCCCCTCCTGCCCAGGCCCAGCCCTAGGTGGGAGGAGCCAGACTGGGCAGTTGCCTAATTTGTAACACACTTGCACCGATTGTAATTATCACCACCTGCACCCAATTACAGGAGGCCCTTTAAAAAGCACTCACTTGGTGCATTTGTTTGAGAAGCATGCAGTTTAGTTTGTCTAGTTTCCTGTGTTCTATTTTCCTGTGTACTTATTTTGATGCATTACTGAGTAAAGGCCATTTCAGACAGGAAGGGCCGATATGTAATTAATTTTCAATGAGAGGGCAGGTGGGCGATTATTTGGGACGCGCAGAGAAGTTGAGGGGCGGTGAGGCGAGCGGGCGCGGTCCCGTGAAATTTTCCGTGCTCATTTGTGCACACACGCGCGGGTGGCAAGAGCTAGCCTGGTTCCAGACGAATCTGCCATTGCAAAATTGCAGTGTATTTTGCCCTAGGCTAGGGGAAAATGCAATGCAATTTTGCAATGGCAGATTCGTCTGGACTCTGGAACCAGGCTAATTCTAATGTCCAAGTGCTATTCCACTAACCAGCTAACACCCTACGATTACAACACTCGATAAAACTCTTTAAAAATAGAAGAGGGAAACAGAGAGAGGGAAGAGAAAGAAGAGTACTCATAATAGGAATATAAATATAGACACGAGTTGAGTAACAACCATGAGAGAGGTGACTATAGAGCGTGCCAAAAATCCTGAAGGGGGCGTCAACAAGTGTCTTTTGGTAGCTGCGGACATCTTTGAGGGGTAAAAACCAGGTTGACTTAACATTGCCCAATGCCACGCCCAATGCCTCGCCCCCCGTGGTGACGACACGTTGACACGCTCTATAAAGCCAAACGGAGGGAGCACTCCAACGAGTCACGACCCATGTGAATGTTATTTAGTTTTTTAACCTTTTATTTACACTGAATTAACTCACCGATGAGTGTCAGACTTGGCTGGTGGTTGAGGATCACCGAGGAGGAGGTCTTCTCCTCCTCCTCTCCCTCCTCCTCCCCCCAGTCGGCGATGTTGGCCGGCGGGATGCACTGCTCCAGGAACAGGTCCTCGTCCTCCAGGTCCACGTTCTCCGGAGGCCAGCGCAGCTCTCCGCTCTCCACCTCGCTCACGTCCGTGGGCTCCACCACGATGGAGGGCAGGCGCTCCTTGGCGCTGTCGTGCACGGCGTGCGTGAGGCAGTTGGCGGAGCAGCACTCGGAGTCCAGGACCACCTCGATGGGGTCGGGGAAGATCTGGAGATGGTGAAAGGTTGCAATGATTGAGGGTGACATAGGCAGTGGTGTAAAGTAACTAAGTACATTTACTCAAGTACTGTTTTGAAGTAGCCTACTTTTACTTAGTATTTCAAATTTTCAGTACTTTTACTTCTACTCCACTACATCTCAGAGGGAAATATTGTACTTTTACGTAAGTACATTTTGAATTCCGGACTTTTACTTGTAACGGAGTACTTCTACATTGCAGTATTGATACTTTTACTTAAGCAAAACATTTGAGTACTTTTTACACCACTGGACATGGGCCCCATGGTGATTCATATGATGGCATTGGTTGATGTCAAAAACAGATGTTTTGTTTTACTGCCTACATTTACATTGGGCATCAATTTGGTATTGATAGAAGATACCTGTTTTCAAGCAATTCACACGTGCTGATTCAAAGACATTGTTAGTTTTGACATGTAGGACATGAGAATAACAACAAAACAAAAAATCAGTGTAGATGAAACGTACACCAATGCCATATATTGTCATATGTTACGGAAGTGATGGAACTTACTTGAAAGGGCAACATATTGTCTTTCCTGTCCATGTCTTCCATGTATTCTTGTCCAGTCATCTCCATCCCTCTGTAGATGAGACAAGTGCACAGTAGGCTATAGTTAAATTAACACTTTGATTCAATATTTTTATAGTTACATATTATGTACAAGTTTACAAGAGTTGAGTTAGGTTCCTCAGAATTGTAGCAGAAATAACAACAATAACAAAGACATAATAAAAGTTCCCTCTCTCTCTCTCTCTCTCTCTCTCTCTCTCTCTCGCTCTGTCTCTCAACCAAATATTTTGTTGACTTTCCATGGTAACAGATGTCGTGGATATCATTCACCCTTTTTTTAAGTATAATCCCTACTGATCCCTTTGTTTCACACTTCTAGGGAAGAGAGAGGGAGAGAGAGAGAGAGAGAAAGAAGAGTAGTCATAATAGGAATATAAATCGTGGCTGTTTTAGAGTGCTTCACACTCTTTGTCAGTTCCTCTGAAATGAGTTTCCTTACAATTTAAAAGTGTAAAAATGTAATATGCAGTCTGTGTGCTTCACACTTAATGTGTCAGATGGCACTTTGTGAAAGTGGTTTGTTCTGGCTACAAAGGGGGTGTACCCTTTAAGAGAGAGATGGAAGCTAAAAGCAGACTTTATTCTGCCTATCTGTCTGTCCACAGAATTAAATTAGGGTGAGTGAGGACCTAATCCTTGTTGATATGATAAAATTTGACTTCAATTCTAATCTGGGGCTCAAGTGTGTGTGTGTGTGTGTGTGTGTGTGTGTGTGTGTGTGTGACCCAGTCTATTCCACACACACACACACACACACACACACACACACACACACACACACACACACACACACACACTCTCTCTCTCTCTCTCTCTCTCTCTCTCTCTCTCTCTCTCTCTCTCTCTCTCTCTCTCTCTCTCTCTCTCTCTCTCTCTCTCTCTCTCTCTCTCTCTCTCTCTCTCTCTCTCTCTCTCTCTCTCTCTCTCTCTCTCTGCTCACACACACATTGCTCTAAATGTTTGTATCTATACTGAGCATACAATATATCATTGCTTTCAGGTGTAAACCTCATATGTCCAAAACTGTTACTTTTCAGGATTTAAATTCAAAAATAGCAAAAGTAACAGATCTCCAAACGCGTCGCTTCACGCCGTGTTTTGAGCTTGTCGATGCTTATGTGTGACGTTGTAGTATGATCAACCAGGGCACTGATATATGAAAAAAACACAAAAAGTTAGAATATGGAGATGAGAGGTTTCTGCCTGACAGCAACGATATCCTGCACATCTGCACATCATTCCAGATTTACACAATTTCCCCTTCTAGCCTACAGTATACTGTATATCGCAAGGATTTTGCAGCAGAGCTTCCTTGTCGAGAGACAGCCCAGTGTCCGTTACTTCCACACCCCTGTGTTACCAGAGGAGAATATGACAGCAGGGCATTCTGAATCAGTGGCTCTCAAAGTGGTGTCTGGGGACCCCCAGGGGTCCTTGAGGGGGTTCCAGGGGGTGCCAAACCAAATGATTGATAGTTAGGGACCAAATTGACCCTTATGGGTCTGTAACTCTGAGAGTGTACATTTTGTACACTCTCAGAGTCACATTAACACTGATGATACTACAGTGTAGATTGGGGGTCCCAGAGATCAAAATGTTGTCAAATGGGGGGTCCTGAGGCCCTAATGCAGATCAACAAGCTCACAATATGTCGTGGCGTGGCGACACTTTGTGACCTTGTAGATCATCTTTCTATTTCAATCCGTTGTACGATGAAATAGGGCTTGAGTGTCTAAAATGTACTTTTGGTCTTTGCCCCTTGGATTAATTCCCCCATCTTCTCTCTCTTTCTTGTACTTGTGCTTATTTTTGTTTGTTTCTGCCTCTATCCGTCTCACGTCTGTTGTCTGTCTTCTGCCTTTGTTGTCTGAAGCACTTTCACCTTAATTCGAATGGTCAGCATGGAGATTAGTGAACTTGAAGCAGTGGTGGAAAAAGTACTCAAATGTTTTACTTAAGTATAAGTATCAATACTGCAATGTAGAAGAACTCTGTTACAAGTAAAAGTCCGGAATAAAAATAATACTTGAGTAAAAGTATTGTATCAAAATGTACTTAAAGTACCAAAAGTAAAAGTACTAAAATGTTTGAAAATAGCTCACAAATAGTTGAAAAAATAGGCTCACAATGCATCACATTGTGAGCTTGTAGATCTGCTATTTTCAAATAGCCTAGGTATAACATAGGGCTAAAGTGGTTAATGTATGTTTTATAATGTAGTAATTTATATCTGCAAAGTAACTAATAACTAAAGTTTTCAAATACTTAAAAGTAAAAGTACAATATTTGCCTCTGAGATGTAGTGGAGTAGAAAAAGTATTCACCTGTTTCCTAGGCTGTGTGTGTTTCACTTCCTGTCGATTTCATTGGATATCATTGGTCATCTGACCAGTTTCATTGGATTTCATTGGATCAAATCGACAGGAAGTGAAACACACACAGCCTAGGAAACAGGTGAATAGACAATTGGAAATACTCCAGTAAAGTCAAAGTACCTCAAAATTGTACTGAAGTACACTTTTATAGTGCTGAGAGTACAATTTTATAGTGCTGAGAGGGTCTGTGTCAGAACCACACAGGCTCACTACTGGGGTTCCCCAAGGCTCGGTTCTGGGTCCTCTTCTTTTCTCTCTCTACACTACATCTCTTGGTGCTGTCATCCGCTCCCATGACTTTTCCTACCACTGCTATGCCGATGCCCAGCTGATCCTCTCATTCCCCCCCTCTGACACACAAGTGGAGGCACGCATTGCTGCTTGTCTGGCTGACATCTCGGAGTGGATGTCGACGCACCACCTGAAGCTCAACCTGGACAAGACCGAGCTGATGTTCCTCCCGGGGAAGGGCTGTCCGCACCGAGACATGGCCATCACCATTGATAATGCTGTGGTGACGTCAACTCGGACTGCGAAGAGTCTGGGTGTGACCCTGGATGATCAATTGTCGTTCTCGGCAAACATCGCATCGGTGACACAGTCCTGTAGATTCATCCTCTACAACATCAGGAGGATTCGCCCCTTCCTCACGGAGAAGGCAGCCCAGGTGCTCATCCAGGCTCTTGTCATCTCCCGCCTGGACTACTGCAACTCCCTCCTTGCTGGTGCTCCGGCATCTGCCATCAGACCTCTGGAGCTTGTTCAGAAAGCTGCGGCTCGTCTGGTGTTCAACCGCCCCAAGTTCTCCCACACAACTATCCTTCTCCGTTCTCTACACTGGCTCCCCGTAGCGGCTCGCATCCAGTTTAAAACCCTGGTGCTAGCCTATAGGGCAGTGAAAGGAACAGCTCCTTCTTACCTCCGGGCTATGGTCGATGCCTACACCCCTGCCCGACCACTTCGGTCGGCCACCTCGGGGCAACTGATTGCCTCGTGGCTCAAGGGTCCTTCTGGCCGATCTACACGGTCACAACTATTTGCTGTTCTGGCCCCACAGTGGTGGAATGAACTCCCCACTGATGTCAGGACAGCAGAGTCACTGCCCATCTTTCGCCACAGGCTGAAAACCCACCTCTTCAGGAAACACTACCCTTCCTCTTCGCCTTGCCTTCTTGTTAACTAATTGTACAAACTCTTGTTTTATTGTTTTATTGGATCTTGTTTATTCGATACACTTATTTGTTTTAGCTCTTGCTCATTTGATTTTCCTATTTTGTCTCATCGGTTTATGAAATTAGGTAGCTGATATATTGCACTTTTACTTTAGCGCTAGGTACATGTATCCTCTTGGTTGCTTGTTTTAGAAGAGAATGCACTTAATGCTTCTGGTGATTAGTAGTTTCATTCCATACCTATGTTGAATGCACTTATTGTAAGTTGCTTTGGATAAAAGCATCTGCTAAATGACTGTAATGTAATAATGTAATGTAACGTAAGTACAGTACTTAGTTACTTTACACCACTGACTTGAAGTGAACTGAAATGAACTCAACTCAACTAGACTCTATCTTTACCAGAGTGGTAGGCGACTAACAGAATAACGATGTTCTGTTGGGTCACACCGCTTGCTTCATTGCACGACACGTGAATAATTACTAAAGCCAGTTTGTACACTCAACTGAACAAGCATGCCCTTAGTGTTCTCGTTAATGGGATCAGATTTGGGAGAGAGGCAATCATTTTTGACAAACTTGTGCTGTGTATAATGTGAGACCGTCAAACTAAGCTGTTTGTGTGCCACCTGTGATGGCAGCATTCAGCCGCTGCTGTTATAACGTAGTGGCTTAGTCTAGATTGTAATCCCCTGCATGCTGGCCACCTGCACCCATCCCCCACTTTAGAATTTACCATAATCAATCAATTTGTTTGTTTTTTAGTGTTAGTTTTGACAGCAAATTTTTATTCAGTTTTAGTCATAGTCTTTTGAATAAAATTCCATTTAGTTTTAGTCATATTTTAGTCATCTAAAACGTTTTACTGTCAGTCTAGTTTTAGTTGACTAAATATCATAAGATTATAGTCGACTAAATCTACAGTTGATTTAGGCGACTAAAATGTATTTTGGCGGTGCCTTGATGGCGTCGTAATGGCTGACTTTACACTTGGTTGCATGCCGAAAATAGCAGATCTACAAGCGTTGCAGATCGGCTATTTTCAGAGTGCAACACCCCGAGCGCAACCAAGCATAAAATGACTTGTCTTTTAGTTCTACTGGATCTCTTCTCCACTAGTCCTCACTAACATGATAGTCTAGTTTTTAGTTGTTTACGAAATTGTCAATTATATTTAGTCTTAAGTTTTAGTCATCGTAGCTTAGTTTTTATTTAGTTTTCGTCAGTGAAAAAAGGTAGTCGACGTTTTTATTTGTCATAGTTTTAATAGGTATAATAAATACAAATAGGTGTATAAATTACAATAAAACCTAAACAATCCCATTCTATCAATCTCAATTAATGAATCTTGATTTGTAGGCTATCACACTTTTGCATATAAAATGCAATTCAAGATACTTGATTTATTTTAGCCATTGATTTTTTACAAAACAAATTCATAGAAGAACGAATAACGGTGTGGAAATATGGGAGCATAATCTGAACAATGAGGTTGAAAGAATAAAAATAAATAAACATAATCCCTTTGAGGTCTTTAGCAGAACAGCACATTCATCTTCACAGCAACTGAAATGTGGTTTCTTCTAAATTGAAGTTTAAATCACCCTGTCTCTCCATCATAATCTGCAAACAAGCTTACATCCCTCTATTCCCTCAGAAATAAAATGAAAACGCAAAGATGATGAAATCCAATTTCAAACAGCCACCTGGTTGCAACACTGGGCTTGAGTTGTCACTGGGCCACTAACGCTAGTGGGATTAGGGACAGGAAACAGGGTTAGCTGACAAGGTGTTAGCAACCACAGCTAATACTTTGGATCACAGATAATAGCTACTGTATCTGACAATCTTTTCCTTTATACAAATACTGCATTTTCTTTCCTGTGTGACGTGGGGGGGGAAATAAGTGACATTTCTTGCGTTAATCCCCCACCGCCCCAACGTTCCTTTTCCTGTTGTTTGTCATCATAACTATATGGTATTTGATTATGTAATGTGTAAAACTGAAATACCAATACAACTATCAATCTCCCCCACCACCCAACTTATTTCCTACCACAATCCCATTTCCACCACTGATTAAAAATAAAAAAGGGCCTGAATTTCTTCGTCTTTTTTATCTTAGAATTGTTTTGATATTTTCAAAAACAAATTTGTTAGAAACAAAATCTTAATTTTGAGACATAGACATAAATAATTGGAATTGCGAGGGGAAAACTCACAATTCAGGCCTTTTTTTATCAATATTCAGTAATGGGCTTTGAGATCCCCTGTGTATCTTCAAAAATGCTTGACAGTTGGTGTCTCAAAGTTCACATCATGGTCATTGCAGGTCAGCTGATGTTGACCTGCAATGACCACCTCCTACTTTAATGAGACCATACATATGCCAACTTTTAGACACACCCACACATACACACTTACACTCACATACTGTACATACACATGCACACACACATCCACACAGTCAGATTATCCATCGCCCAAATGTTTCCCTTATTTATTTGTCTTCTTGATCTGTATATGTTTGACATGTAGACTGCAGCACATGCTCCAGACTCGTAGCGTACCCAATATGAGAGCAAGCTATAAAATATTTAGCATGAATATATATGATACAATTCCTGTTGTGTTGCTACACAAACACATACACTAAAGTAAGTCAGATCTCACTCACTCTCACATAATGTTATTCTCTGCTCAAATCAAGAGTGCTTGTGTATTCTCTTGAGTTGTCCATTATACTGGTGGGCAAGGTAGTGTGGTTGGAAAACAAGTCCTTGTTAAAATGAATAGTACAACCAACAGTGGTTCTTACGCACGCACGCACACACACACACACACACACACACACACACACACACACACACACACACACACACACACACACACACACACACACACACACACACACACACACACACACACACACATTCCCTTACCCCTCAGTGGTGGTCAGGCAGATGTCTTCTCCATCCTCCTGGTGGAGCATCACGGTGTGGAAGCAGGGAACCTCCACAATGGGTCCTACGTCCGAGGGCAGAGCTGCAGGAGTTGGCATGCAGCTCCCACAGCCCTCACCCTCATCAGAGAGGCTGGTGGCCTCCAGGGCGAAGCCTGGACAAAGGGTTCTCCTTCTGGGAGAGTCCTGGAGAACTCGGCAGGGGCTCAGGAGAGGTGGTGTTCTCCGTATGTCAATGTTTAGCCAAGATGCCACCTCTCTCTTTTTGGGGGTTAGATCAATACAGCTCCATCCACTCAGCAGACATGAAGGATACAGGACTTCCAACCGGCCCACACATGCTGCACGCTCTCTTCCCTGGTCTCTACGATAACCCAACTTCCCTCCTCTTCCGTCTGTCAGTGCTCCTCTCCCGCTCCCTCTCTTCCCCTCCCAATCTTTGTCTTTCCCACCCCTCCCTCTCCCTCCCTCCCTCTCTCTCTCTCTCTCTCTCTCTCTCTCTCTCTCTCTCCTCCTACTCTCTCTGTCTCTGTCACTCCCTCTATCCTATCCTCCAGCCCCACAGGCTTTGGAGAGAGAAGTGGGATTAGCGTCTCTTTCGATTACGTCGACTCGCTTGCTGCCGTCAGCAGCCGGGCCTCATGGCTGCCCTATACCACCCCTCTGCCGAGCCATCGGCAATCTGTGGAGGGTTGATACATCTGTGAGGGACTATGAACCCAGGGCACACACAGATAGAAAGGGCCGCACGATTATGACTAAAATCATAATCCAGATTATTTTTGCTGAATATTGTGATCACGCAGTGGTCACCGAGTTGGCCATTTGAATTGTTGCAGCTTGTAACACTGCAAAGTTTGGTGCGGATCTGTGTAAAAATATTATTTTATCATATTTTTAGTGCCTTTGTTGCTCATCGTGCGATCTCGTCATATCTTTGGTCAAATAGTATGTGATTGTCTCTGTGATTTGATTTGGTTTTAGTTATTAATCATTGTGTAATGGTGAGGGGATGAGGGCAGGTTGCAACAGTTGACTAAATAAGATGTTTGATTATTTGTGATGTGAAGCCCTATAGCCTTGCTGCTGGCCTGTAGTGGAGAAGATGGGGTTCGGCAGGAGGGTCTTCCCACCAAGGTTAGGGACCCCACTAGAAGGCCCTTTTTTTTAATACTTGCTTTACTTTTATGTATGATGAGTAAAATAGCAGATCTATAAGCTCACAATGAGTCGCGATGCCTCTGAGATCTACATCTCAGAGGCAAATATTATATATATATATTATAGTGGAAGTAAAAGTAACAGAAAATTGGAAATACTCCAGTAAAGTAAAAGAACCTCAAAATTGTACATGTACTTATAGTTACTTTCCATCACTGGTCACGTGATAAGATTTACAGGCCATTTACAGGCCTGAATTGGCTGAGAGCAGGTAAACTCCTTCCCTCTTTCCTATTAGTGCACCTATCTCCTTTCTTTTTTCTCTGTCTTTCCTGCTCATTAAATCTTCCTCTATTTCATTATCTTCCGTCTTTCCCTCCCCAGCCATACAACTGTGTGTGTTGTTACCCGCATTGGTGGATTTGGATTTGGGCGATTCAGGGAATTAGCCCAGGGGATCAAGGGCTCAGGGATGGTCTGGGGATATATATATATAACAGGCAGTGGCCATCGCTTTAATAAACTGAGTGCTGGCAGCATGGTTTAATCTTTTCTATACAGTGTTGTATAGGCGCAGGTCCATGGTCTGCAGGTGGTTGGAAAATATACAAAGTGTTTCAAATGAACAAACTGTTAGGAATACCTTATCATTTCAAATATTTAGTTATTATAGGCTGCATGTAACAGATCAGATAAAGTGATTCTTTTATATATTTTTTTTCATAATTATCTCCTCCATGCCGAAAGGCATGGCGAGAGAGTATGTTTTACACCCAGTCTGTCCGTCTGTCCGTCCGTACTTCTGTCTGTAAACAGCTAATCTCCGGCACCGTTGGCCCAGTCACTGCGAAACTGCGCACACACATTTTTTGCAAAACACATTTTTTGATGGATGCCAAAGCCGAACTTCTGCCCCCCATTTTTCAGATTGGCTTGTTATAGCGCCACCAGGAGGCCTATTTTTGCAAAACACATTTCTTGATATTACTCCAACAGATTTTGTCCAAACTTCACGCAAATCGGTACACAGTATCTCTATAGTCATGTGATCAACACGGATATGTCAGATTTTCCATATTCCATCCTGATTGGCTAAGATTGGGTTTGCAGGATTGGTTCGTTTTGAACAAAATGCCTCAAATCATTAACGCAGCATGCGATTTCCATGAACTTTTGCACGTCCATTCCCATTAGGCCGAGGAAGAAATGCCACCCTTTTCACATTGGCCTGTTATAGCGCAACCAGCAGGTCTAATATATCAAAACACATTTCTGGAACAAAATGCCTGAAATCATGAATGCGGTGTCCGATTACCGTGAAAGGCCCAAAAAGAAATGCCACCCTTTTCACATTGGCCTATTATAGCGCCACCAGGAGGCCACAATGACCTCCGAGGAGCACTTTTTCTAGTTTCAAATAGATCTTGTTTGGTGCAAATGCACTTGACCTGCAAGCGGATATCTGATTGACTTGTGGCTGAGTCCTCATCATGTTTGTGATCTGGGTTTCCGCTGAGAGTGTAGAATCATGGCAACAACAACTACTGTGAAAGAGTCATCTGGGGGACATCATCTGTTATCTTTCTATCTGGTTCCACATTTCTGTTTTCCTTCCCCTCTTTACCAAAATAAAGTGTGTGTGGGTGGGTGGGTGAGACAGAACACTTACTGGTCTTTGCATTAACTGGAAATCTGTCCAATCTGTAGGGACCAGGGGCGTCACTACCGTCACGCAGACAACGCGGTTGCGTTGGGGCCCATGACGTTAGGGGCCCCTCCCCACGCAATTTTTTTTTTAAAATATATATATATATTATATATAAATAAAAAAAATAATGAATTAAAAAATAAACCTGGGTGGGCCCCTTACATTGTAATTGTTAATCAAGGTTGATTTTATGTCGCAACATAATATCTCAAATTCGGACCATGACTGTCACGTTAATTTTATGGGAGGAGGGGATGACCGTTATATAGATGTTTGACTTTTATGGCTTTTTCTGTGTTTTTCTGTGTTTTTCCTTCATTCAGTAGTGTTTGGTCACAGTGATTGACGCTGTGTGGGCAAGTTGAATTGTTTGGGGGGTCACCTGTCTACCCTCTGCAGTGCTGGCAATCCTGTTGATTGGAATGGACCAAGCACTGTAGAGGAGGAGGGGTGTGTTATGTTGGTAATGGTATTATATTTTGTCTTTAGTTAATAATTGGTGAATGAATTGGCGCCTGGGTAACATTGTAATGAACATATTTGAATTACTTCATTATGACATAATTGTGTAAAATATCTCATGGGCCTTAGTTAGCCTTGTTTGAGTATATATAGTTACCAATTAGTAATCATGTGATGGTTTGCCTCACCTATTTAAAAGGCATGCTACAGTGAGGGGAGAGTAGAGTATAAATTCAGTTTGGCTTGAAGCTTGCCATGACAACATCCAGGGGAGTTTCTTAAGTTCCTGATTTGTTTCATTTTTTACCTGTCAAGTGTATATTCCTAAATTCTGTTATTTGGAGCTTTGTTTTGGCCAGTCTTATTTATTTTTGAATTATTTTTAACCCTGCACTGTGAATAATTCTGCACATTCGGAGGTAAATAAAATGCAAAACCCTGCATTGGTGTACTCGTCAACTTTTTGGAGCCTTGGCCGTTCGACCCTTTTCACGTTCCTATTTTGGAAAACTTTTCAAATTGTTTGAAATAAAAGAAAACAAAATAAAACATTTTTCAAATATTTTACCAGATCAGATTGTTGATATCAAAGAAACTCCAAGACCAATAACCAGTTGATAAACATTTGTAGTCCCTTGAGAACTGTTTCTAACACTGTATATGAACTCCATCACCCATTTACCCCCAAAAAAGTACAGGGCTACAAGAAATAAAGAGGAAATGGGGGAATGAATCCATGGGGCAAAGTCCAAAGTAAAATCTCACATTGCGAGTATTACAGTCATCACATCAAGCATACTTATTCAAATGTCAGTCCTGTTTTTGTTATTTTATTTGTTATGTTTTAGTATCTTCTGTTCACCCTCAGGCATGAAGAGACCGGAATGGAGGGACTGCACACATTGCGCTGACAGGAACTGCTCAAACTGGAATTGTAACCATCACTTCTGTCCAGTGGTGGAAACAGTACTTGCATGTTTTATTTAAGTAAAAGTATCAATACTGCAATGTAGAAATACAAGTATTCTTTGCGCAGAATGTCCCGTTTCACAAGGTAAAATGTATCAAATGTATTAAAATCTTTTGAAAATAGCCGATCTACAAGCTCACAATGCGTCGATGCGATGCGTTGTGAGCTTGTAGATATTATTATATCTATAGCTATTTTCAAATGGCCAAAGTTTAAATAGGGCTGAAGTGGTAAATGTATGTTTTGTAATAATTCAAATCTACAAAGTAACTACAGTGGTAACTAAAGTTTTCAAATAATTGTAGTGGAGTAAAAGTACAATATTTGTCTCTGAGATGTAGTGGAGCGGAAGTACAAAAATGTGGAAATACTCCAGTAAAGTAAAAAATACCTCAAAACTGTACTTAAGTACAGTATTTGAGTAAATGTACTTAGATACTTTACACCACTCCTTCTCCCCCAGAATGTCATCCTCCTGCCCTGATGCTTACAACACAGCTATAGGCTTTTCAAAACAGGTGCTGATGGTCTTGCAGCAGACTTTTACAATGCCCTGCATGCAGTCATTTTCTCCTCTTGTGAGACAGGGTTGTGCACGAGTATACAAGTAAAGGACACACAGGGCTGTCTCCATGCACAAGGAAGCCTTTTTAGAGCAGTGGTCTTCAAGGTTTTTTAGGCCAAGGACCCCTTAGCTGAGAGAGAGAGATGAAGCAGGGATCCCCACTAAATATTGTACAAAATTGTGTCTTTTTCATAGATTTCATATAGGCTTGTTTGACAGCACTATCATCAGTTAATGTTGGATTCATGTTGATGTGTATTTTCAGACATCAAACCACTGAAACCATCAATAGGCTACTTACTATTAAACCTGACCTTTCACTCTGTACTTGGTCTGCTCTTTTCCCCTCTACACCAAACCTCTTTGCCTAAAATAGCCATACATGCTATAGACACCATACCTACCACCAGCTGAATGTTAGATTGTAGATCGGCTATTTTTGGCTAAAGTTCTCCTCAGAATAGGGATGCTAGGGTTCAAGTGGTTAATGAAAAAAAAATATCCCCTCACAAAAGGATTTGGCGGCCACCCTGTGGTAACTCTGAGGATACCCTAGGGGTCCCGGACCCCCTGCTTTAGAGCAATGCAAGTGATCTGATCAACCTATTTGTAGGACATGCTGCAATAATAAGTATTTTTCTTGAGCAAATTGTATTGTTCTGTGACAATCTTCACCCATCTGTCACAAAAGTAGCTAATGCAAATCTGTATAAACATATTAGCAAATTGCAGAGGGCTGATGCACATACAGTACATTTATAACCATGCTCTGCTCTAATGTCACATTCAACCCTCAGCAACCCGTAGAGGAAGGAACATCACGATAAGATTAAAATAGGAAGTTCACAAGTTTATTTTTGCCTCAGACAGTTGAGAAACAGTCTAAGCTGCGAGGAATTTAGATGAGATCTCTTTTCCAAATAAAGTTTCATTACAGTATGAGCCAGAATTACTGTAGATGTACTTAGTCCATGAGCCAGACAAGATTTCATTATCGAAAGAGTGGGCAAAACCAAACCTATATTAAATTGTTCATAGGGTCAATACGAGTAAATAAATATATGATAACCTCTACACAGGAGCAGCTTTTTCATGGTTATCACACATTTTGTTATTTTCCCCATACGTACATGACAGGAGAAAAAATGACAAGATTTAAAAAAGAGTTATCATAATGAAACTTCCTGAGTTGATTACTTACATGAAGACAATGATTTATCGTATTACAAGTTTTCTGAAATTGTATATTTAAATATGCAAATTAGGCATTTAGTCCATGAGCCAGAGCCCCAAAATTGAGCCAGATATTGAATATTCCCTCGTTAAAAACCTTTGACTCCAACATCTTAACAAAATGAAATAAGTATGTTGATTCTGGCTTTGTCCAATGTTCCAATGTTGATTCTGGAAAGTTATGCAAATGTAGGCATATTTTCCTAATGCCTAATTTGCATATCTAAATATACAATTTCAGAAAACTTGTAATACAATAAATCATTGTCTTCATGTTAGTAATCAACTCAGGAAGTTTCATTATGATAACTCTTTTTTAAATGTTGTAATTTTTTCACCTGTCATGTATGTATGGGGAAAATAACAAAATGTGTGATAACCATGAAAAAGCTGCTCCTGTGGAAAGGTTATCATATATTTATTTACTTGTATTGACCCTATGAACAATTTAATATAGGTTTGGTTTTGCCCACTCTTTCGATAATCATTGCTCAATTTTGGGGCTCTGGCTCATGGACTAACTGTTTCATCACAAGATGCATCTGTGCGGCAACAAAGCATGACACTGAAAGAGAAATAACTAGAAAAGGTGCTCCTCGGAGCAAAGGTCTCCGCCAGGTCAGTTAGGTTATTGTGGCGCTATAATAGGCCAATGTAAAAAGGGTGCCATTTCTTCTTAGGCCTTTCACGGCAATCAGACACTGCATTCATTATTTGAGGCATTTTGTTCCAAAAATGTGTTTTGCTAAATTAGACCTGCTGGTGGCGCTATAACAGGCCAATGTGAAAAGGGTGACATTTTTTCGTCCGCCTAGTGGGAATGTGCGTGCAAAAATACACAGAAATCGTACACTGCATTCATGATTTCAGGCATTTTGTTCAAAACGAACCAATCCTGCAATAGAAAATCGGACAGATCCGTGTTGATCACATGACTATAGAGATACTGTGTACCTATTTGCGTGATGCTTGGACAAAATCTGTAGGAGAAATATCAAAACATTTATTTTGCTGGCGGAGACAATGACACAGAGATAGACTACAGTGACAGAATTATAGAATCATCAGAATGATAGACAGACAGACAGACAGATGGAGAGAGAATGAGGGTGGGGGATCAGACAGATATTAGGCCTACGTCACTTTTTTTTGAAGGCCATAAACCAATTGGGCAGCGAGGACTAAAACAACGTGTCTCCTTTTTGGTTCACAGTGTTTCTTTTCTTTTTTAAGGTTCATACAGACATATTCAGAGTCAGACTTATAATGTTTTCTTCTCAGGGTTCATACAAGCACATTCAGGCATAAAGTGTATATTTCACGGCTCATACACATTCAGAGATAAAGTTTGAAGTTACTTTTAAGATTTTATTCTGTTGAGATTGACTGGTAGACAGCTGGGATTTTCAAATGCTTTGGCTACAAAGCACTCCCCTTTACACTAAGAGATGGAAGCTAAAACAGTCTTTCTAATGCCAATCTGTCTGCCGCAAAATTAAATATGAAGGTGATAAAGTACGTAATCCATGTTGATATGATTTATTCTCACAGACCTCATCTGACTTCAATGCTAATCCCAACTCTTGAGCCCCACTCGTGTGTGTGTGTGTGTGTGTGTGTGTGTGTGTGTGTGTGTGTGTGTGTGTGTGTGTGTGTGTGTGTGTGCGTGTGTGTGTGCGTGCGTGCGTGCGTGCGTGCGTGCGTGCGTGCGTGTGTGTGTGTTTAGACTCTGGGTGACTGACAGACAGACACAGACCCGCACGCACGCACGCACGCACACACACACACACACACACACACACACACACACACACACACACACACACACACCTTTACATATAAATAACCTGTAACAGCATAGCAGTAGCTCAGGTAACTGAGGAACTTAAAGAATCTTAATAATGACAGAATGCTGCTTCACAAGTTTGGACTGTACATGTTCACCAATACCGTACATTCAGTTGCATCACTGAAACGTTTGGATATTTCTTGTAGGGTTCTATAGACTACCTTAAATGCAAGAATGTCATTCTTGCATTTAACCTTCTGTTTCCTAATATATTGTGTTGCTATACTATCAGAGAAAATGTGCATCGTGTTACTATATAGTTATCACCATATCAGCGCTGCAGAGCCCCTTAATAGATGCCTCACCATTAGTATTTCATTTGTCTTGGCCAGTAAAGTGATTCTCATTTCTGTCAGTGTAAATCTTTTCATATAGTGACCCCATAGAATTTAGAATTTCAACAGAAACCCAAATATTTGATCTTTCTCACAAAATGTAGCTTACATTCTTGTCATGTTTTGGGGGACCTGCTGAAGCTTGTCTGAAGTTTCATATTTGGGCTTCATGCAACAAACCAGACAAACTACTTATGCTTGTGTCCACTCCTACCTGTCTATCAAGACGTTAAACAACAAGGCTGAAATTTCACACTTCTGCAACTAGGCTGCAACAGGTAAGGACCTCTGTAACCGATAGACTGTTAGATGGAATTATGTAAAGCATGAACTGATAGTTATATCATTATGAGTATTTTTAATTAGAGTATGTTCAATACTTGCCTAAAAGAAATCCTAAGTATTTGTTTTAATCTACGCTAAAGGGGTGGGGTGTGCTCAATCAGGACTCATGAACATTCAGCTGGTGGTAGATATGGTGTCTGTCTATAGCATTTTAGATAGACCCTCAAACGTAGCCCTTTGTTTGCAATTGAAGCAGATCAAAGCAAATAGAAGCATGCAAATACAATTTTGATTTTCAAACTATATGATTGCAATATCACCATGCAAAACCACAGATTTGGACAAATAATTTTGTAATGTTTATGTTATACAAAAGATGTAGGCTACTTATTAATTACTCTAACTATTTACTGAAATCTTGACATGTTTTTCTATCCTTAGAAGTGTATCGTTTATCAAACATCACAGCAATGGATTCCCGCCGTGGAGATACACCTGATGTGACACCTGGTAAATAAATAAATATCAATAACTGAATTTCACTCTTCTAAGTAGGCCTATGTATTGTTTTTACCAATAGTTTGTAAATAGATTGCTTGCTTCTGGGGTGTCAGATAATGCTTTATTATGAACTCAAACATGAAATATGTAACTGATCATGAAAAATATATATATATTAATAGTATCACAGCAAAGCTGGGAAGAAAATAAAACTGTAGTCTACAGTACACGTCTCACCATCTTCTCTCACGTCTAGCTCTCTTGTCTCTGTTCTGGTACTGGCATCTCCCTCTATAATGATCTTAGTTAGGATCATAGTAATGTTGTCTGGCTATGGCTCTGACTCTACTGTTGCACAACACTTGCTCTGGATGAGAGCATCGGCTGAATGAATATGATAATCATTCAATATCATTCAGAGTATAATTCTGTCACTGCGGCCCATCTCTGTCTCATTATTTCTCTTTCAGTGTCATGCTTTGTTGACGCACAGATGCATCTTGTGATGAAACAATACTTCAATTCTGACTCATGCTGTAATGAAACTTTATTAGGAAAAGAGATCTCATCCAAATTCATTGGAGCTTTGACTGTTTCTCAACAGTCAAAGTGAGGCAAAAATTAGCTTGTGAACTTCCTATTTGAATCTTAGCGTGATGTTCCTTCCTTTACGGGTTGCTTAGGGTTGAATGTGACACTAGAGCAGAGCATATCATAGGTTATAAATGTATGTGCATCAGCCCTAGGCTCTACAATTTGCAAATATGTTTATACAGATTTGCATTAGCTACTTTTGTGACAGATGGGTGAAGTTTGTCACAGAACAATGCAATGTGCTGGAGAAAGATGACTTATTATGGCAGCATGTCCTACAAATAATGCAAAAATGATCAGATCACTTGCATTGCTCTAAAGCAGGGGTCTTCAACAGGGGGTCCGGGACCCCTAGGCCTAGGGGGTCCTCAGAGATACTGCGGGGGGGGCACCAAATCTTGTGTGCCATAGGGACTTTATTTTTTTAACTACTTGAACCCTCGCATCCCTATTCCAGGGGGAGCAGAAGAGGTTTGTTGTACAGGGAAAAAAGAGCAGACCAAGTGGTAGTTAGCAAAATATTGAGTGCTTAGTGATTAAATGTCTGAAAACACACATTGAAGATGAATCCAACATGCAGTGGGGCTCCCTGCTTCATCTCTCTCTCAGCTCAGGGGTCCTTGGCCTGAAAAACATTGAAGACCCCTCCCTGTGATAATCTATCCTTTTACATGTGATGACCGATCTCTTGTTTCGCCCTCCTCCACACCGTAGGCAAAGTTGTCGCCTTCACAGCCAAACTGAACATCTCGGACAGCTACCCTTGTCACAGTGGCGTGCTTAAATTTGCCAGTGTGCTGGTCAACGAGGGAGGCGGCTACAGTCCCGACACAGGCCTCTTCACCTGCCCCCGTGAAGGGTTCTACCACTTCGCCGTGCACGTGTCCGTGTACGGAAGGGCTCAGTGCGGCATCTACAAGAATGGCAAGGTCGTCGTCTCGGTGTATGACACCAGTCTTCCGGAGAAATGCAGCCAAGTGGCCAGTATCAGTAGTGTGGTGCGGCTTTCCCAGGGAGATGAGGTCTGGGTTAATTTATGGGGGCCCGATCGACATGACATCTTTGCATCCAAAGATAACGACTCTGTCTTTGTTGGGTTTTATCTGGGGTGATCATCATGCCTGTGGTGTTCCTATCTAATGCAGTCCTTATAGACTGGCCTAGATCACTGGTTCTTTAAGTCAGTAGTTCTCAACCTTTTCAGTCCGCGACCCCCCAAAATAATCATATTTGAACTGGGAACCCCTCCAAAATAATCATATTTGAAGTGGGGACCCCTCCAAAATAATCATATTTGAAGTGGGGACCCCTCCAAAATAATCATATTTCAACTGGGGACCCCTCCAAAATAATCATATTTCAACTGGGGACCCCTCCAAAATAATCATGTTTGATAGCAGATCTAACAACAGCAGATCTGCTATCAAGAGCTTGTAAATCTTGTAGATCTACTATTTTCACAATTGTTGCCTCTTTCATATATTATTTGATTTTTTTTTTGTCCAGTTTTTATAGTATAGTTTGTTGATTACTTTTTGGGGTAGGTATTAAAAAGGTCTCAAAAGTCCTTAAATTGACACTTCACTGTCATCTGGGGACCCCCCTAAAATCGTGTGGGGACCCACCTGGGGGTCCCGACCCACAGGTTGAGAACCACTGCTCTAAGTGGGGTCCAGAGACTCAGGGTTCCTTGAGGGGGTTCCAAATGGACCCTTATAGATCTGTAACTCTGAGAGTGTACAAATGGAACCAAATGGCCCCCTCACAGGTCCATTTGGTTCCATTTGTACACTCTCAGAGTTATGGGGGTCCTTGAAATTAAAAAGATTGAGCACCACTGGCCTAGATCTAAGTCTGCTCAAAAGGCCTGTCAACATAAGTCTATACTTTTGGGTAAAGAATAAATAAAGCAGAATCAAACTTTATGATTATGATTTGTTTGACTGTTTAACTGAAAATGTATTGCTATGTGAAGAAGAGCCAATATTAATGTGAGTGCAATAAAATCACTTCCAACCAGCTGGACTGTCTTCTTGAAGAAATGTTTCGTCTTCCAGCGTGTAGGGGGCGCTAGCTCCAAATAGTGTATTACATTACTAGGATTGCACATGCGCAGATTGTATCGTTTTCAACAGCGTTGCCATGTGCGCTTATTATAAGCGACTTTGGGCTTGTTTTTTCTGTAAAGTTGCTTGTAAATATTGCTAGTTGCGGCAGGTTGCGTTTTTTTTGGGCTTGTTTCTAAAGTGTACTTATTTGGACTTTCCTAAAAAAAATGGTTTAAACCAGTGTTTCTCAAACATGTTCATGTCAAGGAGTAAAGGACCACCAAATTAATATGTATTTGTCCACGGAGTCGGAGTGGACCCCCATCTGAAAATATTTTGTACCAGGGATCCCCCATAAAAGATTTTTCATTTTAAATAGCCGTAGCGTAGGCAGCCTAGTCGCTTCTTTTTGGGCTTGTTTTCATAGACCACCTGGTGGCTTATTTCTCTCACAAAACCTGGCAACGGTGGCACACATGCGCAGACAGTGTTGTTGTTCAAGCGGTAGGAAACGAAGAGAGAGAGACTTTCACACATTTCTTCTTCCAGTTGTTCAGATTTATTGTGTTTTAGTCTCTTAATTCACTTCTAAATGGATCTGGAAGCAGGCTCGTTTGAACCAGGATTTGTCGGGATCCGCTTTTGTCAAGAATGGTACATTTTATTGTATATATACGCATATAACACAACATACGTCCATATAAGTAGAGAGTTTCAGATTAGCCGTGTGTTAACCGTGTGTGTGTGTGTGTGTGTGTGTGTGTGTGTGTGTGTGTGTGTGTGTGTGTGTGTGTGAATACCATAGAGTCTAGACTGTATAAAAGAGAGGTGAATACATGTCTTAGCAGTGGTGGGGAAAAGTACTCGCATTGTTTTACTCAAGTACAGTACTGGAGTCCATGTACTTACCGTCCGGTAGTTACATTCCACCACTGGAAAATGCATGTCTTTTAGTTGGGTCTAAAATAGAATCTGTTAACCACTGAGCTAACTCTGTGTGTGTGTGTGTGTGTGTGTGTGTCTTTCCAGCAACAACATGTTGTATCCCAAGGAAGACAAGGAGAATCGTATCCTGCTCTATGCAGTAAGTTTGCTCTTTGAAATTGAAATGATGATTGATTGAATACTTTATTAACAGTTTGCCAAAAAAGAGCACAAAGTACATTTCTATAGAAAAGGATGCTAAAAGGATTAAACCCAAGAAAGCACTATGACTTGTTTCCATTGGGGTCCTCCTGTGTATTCCTGTGTATGCTGCCATTATGTTAACAGTTGAGCCTGGCTTTGCAGCTCTGGTCCTGCTTGTTTATTATTGATTGTCTAGCTCCTAATCATAGAGCTAATATAGATTGTGCACACCATATGAATACATTTGACTTTGACATTTGACAAGTATAAATATATGACTAATTTACGTCTTTCACAGTGCAGGAACTGTGACTACCAACAGGAGGCAGACAACAGCTGTATCTATGTCAATAAGATCACCCACGAGGTCGAGTAAGTACATGTGAATCACAGTGCTATCAATCATGCTGTTGATTTGACCTGTTGTTTGTCCTTCCCTCTATTAGAGAAAGTCATGAAGTTCTCTATATGTAAAGCATGCTAAACTTCGGGTTCCTTGAGAGAGAAGCTGATAAACAGCTAAAAGACACGCACGCACACAGTGCTGGAAAAAGTACTCAAATGTTTTACTTAAGTAAAAGTATCAACACTGCAATGTAAAAACACTCTGTTACAAGTAAAAGTAAGGTATTCAAAATTTACTTGACTAAAAGTACAAAAGTATTGATATCAAAATGAACTTAAAGTACCAAAAGTAAAAGTACTCATTATGCAGAAGGTCCCATTTCACAACTTTATGTGTAAAATGTATAAAAATCCTTTGAAAATAGCAGATCTACAAGTTTACAACACGTCAAGCGACGTGTTGTGAGCTTGTGGATCTGCTATTTTCAAATTGCCAAAGTATATATACTGTATATAAGTGGTTTTGTAATTATAATCAAAATCTACAGAGTAGAAATACTCCAGTAAAGTAAAAGTACCTCAAAATTGTACTTAAGTACAGTACTTGAGTAAATGTACTTAGTTACTTTCCACCACTGCACGCACATCCCAGACCTACTAGGCTGGGTGCTGGTCTGCTGGATCAAAAAAGTTAAACGGTGTATAAGAATAAAAATTCAATGATGCCATTTTACTTAGGTAACATTTCAAACCACCAGGCTCTTCCTCAGACCTTCACACAGTGTGTAGACTAGACAGTCATTTTTATACAGTGTGACATCCTGATCACCACCACACCTG
Source organism: Gymnoscopelus braueri (assembly GCF_963280865.1). Taxonomy (NCBI): domain Eukaryota; kingdom Metazoa; phylum Chordata; class Actinopteri; order Myctophiformes; family Myctophidae; genus Gymnoscopelus; species Gymnoscopelus braueri. The sequence continues at coordinate 12,541,426 of NC_137606.1, forward strand.
TGACCAATCAGCCATCAGTCCCAAATCAGTGCGGAGTGACATTAACAGTTAGTGTACAACACATGTCCCAATACATTACACATCATACATTATGTACATAACAAAACAAACATACACATAATCCTGTTTGCCCAAGATTTACAGACATTGTATACACAAAAGGACTCAGGCTAATAAGCCATCATAATGCTACCTAAAGAGGTGCCTCTTGTCTATTCTAATGTAAGTAAAAAGAAGGGGCAAAATACCTTACGTTAAAAACACAAAGAGAGACTCTTCTATTTGGAGAACAACTGCTACACTGTGTGTGAAGGTCTGAGGAAGAGCCTGGTGGCTCGAAACGTCACCCAAGTGAAATTGCATTTGGGAGCAGCAATACTGGTGTGCAGATTTGTTATTCTTTTACACAAACTTGGGGTTGCTTACCATGCTTTTGGTACTCAAGGAACACACGTTTAGCTATAAATGGCTTTAATCACCCATTGTAGCGTCGGTTGCAAATTTTACTTTCAAAATATAGCTCACAATGGCCTACTTCTTCTAAGTGCCCTTGCAAAAAATACCAGGCTCTGACAAAGTTATGGCAACAAAAAATGGTGTCATTATTGTGTGGTGTCACTGGTGTGGCAATATCTGTATGACAATATATGGGTGGCATCATCATCATAGACATTATATGACTAGGCTGAAAATAGGATTTACACTTACGTTCCATTGCACCATCCCCAAACATGCAATTGGTTGCACATCTTCTTGTCACGCATCACGCTTGTATTTTCGGTGCAAGACCAATTATTGTTTGACCCCTCATGTATAGGGTCTGACTGACTTTTCATTCTCATCTTTTTTTAATATATATATTTGTTTTCAGAGGGAAAGTCTGTTGGGAATGGATGACCATGACAAAGAATAAGAAACCTATTTTCCATGTTACCCTCAACATTAAACACACATTAAACACATTGTCACACACATAGCTGAGCTGTGTAGAGAGGCTGTCTGGGAAACGGAAGGTCTCCAACGGTTTGTGCCCCCTGTGTCCCTTAGCTGCTTAGCAAGTGTAATAATAATTATTGTTATTATTATTCTCCTCTAATACAAGAAATAGAAAATAAATGATACATTTAGGTATAAAGGACACTGACAACAGACATGTGCATGTGTAACCACAGTAATCGGACATTGACTGGATAGTGGGATAGCCTGAAACAAGACCTACTCAGTAATATGTCTTGAGATTTCAGTCCACGGTAGATCGCAGAACCCACTACGAAGCCCTGGCTGTCGTCAATAATATTTCTCATCTCTTTAACAGTGAGCTGACCCAAATCATTGCAGATGTATCTCAAGATCCAACACTACCAAGGACAGAGGATCATCCCTGTCCCAAGTGAGTTTTACTTACTTTGCCTATCATGTCTTGTCATGCATGAACCTCTTGTATTACAAATAACTGTTTGTGTATTTTTATGAAAGACTCGAAAACACAAATTCCCAGTCATGATATAGTAGTTAACTCATTAAGACCGGGGGAAAGCATCTGTGTAATTTTAAGATTTCTTTGATGATTCAAAAATAGCAGATTTAGATCTGCTATTTTTTTTTAAGTCTTGGAAATGTGTGCAAATCTTTCAATATATATATTTTTTTAAGCGAACATTTGTAACTCAAATCTTTGCTTCTGGGGGTTCCCTGGAACAAAATATTTGACAAATATTCGCTTTAAATATATATATTCAAAGATTTGCAATAATTTTCACGATTTTTATTTTTTTTAATAACCAAAGAAATCTAAAATGACAGGGATCCGTTCCCGGTCTTAATGGATTAAGACCCCCATCTCTGGACCGATGTGTATCCCATCTGGCCTTGTGGCATTCTCTCCTGTGCTTCTCTCTCTGTTTACCTCCCATGTGTCTTGTTGTCTCAGTAAATACAAATTACATACTGTATATATGTGGACTGCATGCCCTGTATTTAAAAAAGAAAATCTGAATCACCTTCTTGTCAAGGGGTCTTTCTCTTGGTGTGGTGATGCTGACAGATGAAACCAGTTAGAAACTGTCTGAGCGAAATCTCATATAAATGCCAAACAAACAAAAATGTTTCTCTTTTCAGATGTGGCCACAAGGAGGCAGTGTTCTTCCAGTCTCACAGTATGAAGGCTGAGGTAATATCATACTTCATGATGAGACTGTTAAGGAGTCTCAAATACATGTCTCTATGAAGGAATTTACTACATTTCTGTACTGTGTTCTCTATATCCTTCAGTAGTTGAAGGACTCTTATTAAAGTAATTCTGTATTTGCTGAAAAGGAAAGTGCTCATTGTCAAATATAAGAAAAACCCCAAGCAATGCTGCAATGCAGAATTCATAACACTATAATTGTGACATTTTGATCCTTTCGATGTTGCAAACATCACCTGAATCAAAATCGGAACAAAATGGGAATAGTCGGTTTCAAAATGACTTTGTGTTTAACCCTTTAAGACCGGGAACGTATCTGTGTGTCATTTTTGGGCGGCCCTATAAGTGAGATTTGGAAAAATGTACAAATATCTTGGGCAGTGAAACCGCCCCTAAAAGTGAGGTTTGGAAATTTGTACAATTATCCTGCGCTGTGATTGGCCAATCACAATCTATTCAGGACTGTGATTGGCCAGTGTCACATGACACATGTGCATAGCCCTATATAAGCAACCATAACTTGAAAAAAAACATAAATTGGTTTTTTTCAAGTTATGGTTTTGTCCATCATAAAGAGTGTTTCAATAAATGTATTTATTTTTTGTACATGATTGATCGACTCCATTCAGTATTGTGATTAGCTAGCAAGACACCGCCCACTTCACACAGGGTGTGATTTTTTTATTTCTTTGGCTATTCAAAAATAGCAGATATACGAGTGCCGCGCTATGAGCTTGTATATCTGCTATTTTTGGGGGGAAATTAAAAGATTTTGTGCAAATCTTTGTTTTTTTAAAATAATTTTTAACTCAAATCTTAGCTTCTGGGGATTCTACAAATGGCTTCTAAATCCAAACAGTTTTTTGAAAAAACTTATGTTGCTACAAGTTCATAGCGTGGCACCGAGTGCCGCGCTATGAACTTGTAGATCTGCTATTTTTTAATAGCCAAAGAAATCTTGACATCGAAGCGTTCCCAGTGTTAAAGGGTTAAAATCAACTGCTGTATTTGTTTTGAAACACTCTTGTCAATTTTGCATGTGTTCTTGTACCTTGCAGGATGCAATGAGACTGTACTACGTGTGCACTGCCCCTCACTGTGGACACCGGTGGACAGAATAGAGATTAAGGTGTTAAACATGAACATTGACATCACCTGCTGTTGGCAAACAGAACGTTATGGACCCCTTAAAAAGAAAAAGAAAAACACAGCTGTCCTGATTTAAAAACTTCTTTTGTTTTGTCAGACAGAAAGGTGAAACTGAAATGAAGAGTTCTGTGTATTGTGTAGAGTTCTAGGTAAGCAAATCGTTTTCAGGAAAAGAACTGCTTCTAAAACCCATGTCATTTATGTTAGCGTATGATACATTGTGTGGGCCCTCACCTTGTGAATAGCATGTATTGTATACACTTTTAACTGAATTAATTGTACTTTTTGTATAATTAAAAGTTTTTTTTTACAAATACCTCCTATGTTATTTAACAAGAGATTTATTTTATGATTTAATGAAAGGTACATACTGAATGTTAACTTTATTATTCATAACGAAAAAACATCACATGGATGCACCTGGGACGTATCATCAGTGTTGTAGCCTGGGGTCATAGGATGTTTCGGGTCTCGCAACATACACCCTCGCCCAGGTGACCCAGCCAGGGTTGATCAAGCCCCGACTTACGTCCCAGGTAGCTACCCACGGTCAGTCCTAAATAGGGAAAGACAGGGCCACTCAATACGCTTGTCCGAAACTACTCTGCCAGGAATGGGGGAGAGGAGATACTCTGGCACGTGGAGGGACTAGGCTCTGTGGATGGCCTCCTCCTCGGTCTCACCAGGTCCAGGACCTGAGCGTTGCACCAGACTCCCCCGCTCCAAACTATCCATAGGATATATCAAGCATCACTTTTTTCCATAATGGCAGTTATCATGTTAGCATATTGCATTTCTGAGGCAAATCATTGATGTCAAAATGACACTATCCCATGTGAGCATATAGGCGCCTTTTACTATTTACAACCAGTCTAGTGTCCCTTGAAATTCCCGTATACATCTTCCAGTGAAGGCATGACGTTACCTCATCAAATTATGTAATTATAAGCAGCAACAAAATGGGTATGTGAGTGTGGGGGGGAGGGGCAGCTACCAGTTGGCTGATGGTCTCTCACCATGTTGAGTGTTGGTAGTCCAACACAGTTCTTCTCAAAGTGGGGTCTGGGGACCAGCAAAATGAGTTGATATAGCATCAATTTAGCCACTTTAACCCTATATACATCCGCTGTTTGAAAATACTCCATCTACGAGCTCACATGCGTCACGGTGTGTCACGTGAGCTTGTAGATTGCTATTTTCAAAAATATTTGACATTTATTTTATCTTGTATGGTTTTCAGATGGGGGTCCTCAGCCAATGCATGTTAAATTGGGGGGTCCTTGACATTAAATAGTTTGAGAACCACTGGTCTAACAGCTTCCACTGCAGTACCTGACAACGTAGCCTATATTACGCAATGACCAATTGATAAATTATTCTTTGAAAAGCAGCATGCATAGACATGTGACGGGAACATACATGTGAGGTGAATTGTTCCTTGCCACAACCTCATAACACACAGGCTTCCTCCTTGAAGACTAAACAATTATAACTACTGTCTGCTGTGACTCAATTCATGGACGTATACGGTAGTCCTTTAACCTTTGGTTTCAGCCACAGAATTTTGGCCTGATTATAAACGTTTCAATACATGCTAACAAGCTAATTAACCATACAACTTCATCTTTAGAATATTGACATTCTATTGTCTTGTCAGGTGTTATATAGGCTATGCAAGTATAGGACAGTAATCTACACAATCATTTGGATTTGTCCGGAGCACTTATTTTACTTGAGGGCTGCTTAAGCCTACACAATTTAAGGCAAACATGACTTGTTTTCTGTAGCTACAGGGACATACTGTACCTGACATAGGTCAATATAGGCCAAATCACTGTGCTAGATGTCAGTATAATTCTGCATCGTTGGTTGCTGTAATGATTATAGTAGTTTTCTGCTAATAGTAGGCCTACGTGACATTGTACAAGACAATGGCATTGTTGTTCAGATAACACGGTGAGTACAGAGTCGATGTCTTCGGTCAAACGGCTCCTGCTGTCTGGGGTTTCCCGGGGGTAGGAATAGGCCTGTTTAATCCCCAGCCAGCCAGGTTTGTCCTGTTTGGAAACAGAATGTTCCAGAGAATAGGCTACTGTATGTAATTATATGTGCTACTGTCAAAGACGTTGACACTTTTAACATCTCTCTCGCCATCAAAGGCACTGCATTTGTGGATCATCTCGATGGGATTATTACCTTCCATTTACAATAATAGAGCACCGAATAGAGCACCGAAGTCCTGAGGTCACTTCCGCTAGAGGGCGCTATCCCCCTGTTGAAAATCCCCATAGGGGAATCTTAAATCGCCTCATAAGAACTGTGTTCGAAAAATAGTTTTTACTCGTGGATATGAAGCACCGACTGATGGTGGAAATGTACAAATTTATCGCTAGAAACAAGTCAAACGACCCAAGTTCCCAACGACTACATTTCCCATGAACGTGGCTGCTGTAGGGACAGTGATTTCAGACCCGGAAGTGTAGTTTTTAGACTTTTAAGGCAGAATGAATAAACTTTTCTCCAGAAACGGGTTGTATCAAATATTAATTAATGATAAAGTAGGGTATGTTTCTAGGGTTTTTACTGGTTCTACAGAGTGAAGACCCACCCTCACTGCGGTTTCAGCCAATAGCATTAATTTCCATTTGCATTTCGGACCGGATATCAACCGGATATAGAAAGATGGCAGATTTGAAATCGCTGCAAAATAGGCTTCATTTACAGTTCATTTACGCCATTGGTTTCTGTATAGTGCTTGCCAACGTGTCGTCACCACGGGGGGGCGTGGCATAGTAGCTGCAGACATACTGGTGGGGGACAATGTTAAGTCAACCTGTTAATACCCCACGAAGATGTCCACCGCACCAAATGACTCTTGTTGACGCCCCTTCAGGATTTTTGGCATGCACTATAAACCAATGGCATGGTGCTGTCCATATTTTTTTTACAGCCTATGGCCACGACCCAGGGGAATAGCGCCCTCTAGTGGCAGTGACGTCAGACTTCGGTACTCTATAGCCGAACTTTTCTTCTCCAAAGCATTTAGTTGCACAGCTATTAGTTTCTCATCAGGCAGATGGCGCCACAAAACTGTTCAAATAGGATTGGACAAAACAAGCAGGCCTTTGCCTGAGATTTACAGACAAATCACTGACTGCAAAATAAAATATATTAAAGTAGTTAAAAACTATTCATTTCATTTGTGTGTGTGTGTGTGTGTGTGTGTGTGTGTGTGTGTGTGTGTGTGTGTGTGTGTGTGTGTGTGTGTGTGAGAGAGATTATTATTTATTTTACTATCATTTCTGAGTGTTTCTTCATCATAACAGTATTGGTTTCCCTGTCTCTCTAGCTCTTTACAACAACAGAAAATGCATTTACAGGTCAGGCAGATACCAATTTCATCCAATCAGGAGGATAAACAAGTGAAATTGGAAGAAATGACACCAAGAAATTAGCAGACAAAATTAGAACACAAAGATTTTAATTGATATGGGTAGGCTACTCTTTCATGGCTGAAATTGGCAACCCATCTGAAAATGTATTTTCTGTTTATTAAAGCGCTGGGAGATGAGGAGACCCCTGTTAATGGACAAAAACTCTAGCAATGATTACCATCAGAATATAGAGATTTAACTTTATTTAAAAAACATTTATATATATATATCACCACACTACCTTTAAGTAAACTATCAGTAGAGTTTACAATTGTTAGTTGTATTTTTTCCTCCATAAAACTAAATACATTGTACAAAACAAAATGTTTTCATTATATGCGTATTTTATTTAATAGTCTGTTTTTGTTTTTCTAATGCGCATATAGCACGATAATTTCATAATATGAAAACCGTCTTTATAGGGAAATAATTAAGGATGCTATATATGCTTCCTTTGCGTAAGCTAGTTTACCATGGTGTTTATATTGATAATGAGTTTATGTTCATAATCTTCATCAACATGACACTGCAAAATAAAAAATTAATATAAATATATATACAATCTTTTAGATCAGTGCATGGTTCTCAAAATTTTTAGCTCGAGTCCCAAAAGAGAAATGACGCGACTTGTTGTGAGCTTGTTGATCGGCTATTTTCACTACATTTTGTTTTAAAATTTAAGGAATTTCTTAAATGTTTGGTATTTATTTTATGATTAAAAAAAATTTAAGTATCTGGATTTGTTTTTAATTCATGCAAATCTTAGATTTTTTTTGGGGGGGGGGGGGGTGAAAATCTTTTGAAAAAATAAAATATTAGGAAATGGAAAAAATAAATAAAGGTGATATTTACTTGCGACCCATAAAAATGGGTCCACGACCCAAACATGGGTCCCGACCAAATGTTTGGGAAACAGTGTATTAGAGGAAGTATCTGACAGAAAGAAGCGTGGGGATTACAAGGGTTTCGACAGATCCGTGCGCGTCCTGCAGCGCTAGAACAACATTCCCTACATGTGCGCACAGGTTTGGAAAGCATGGAATTATTATCAAACTAAGAAAAGAGGGTAAAAGGTAAAAGAAAGAATCTATAGCCTATATTCTGTGTGCCTTATGTTACCATATGTCACACACACACACACACACACACACACACACACACACACACACACACACACACACACACACACACCTGTCAACAGCTGTGCACACGCCTGCCCTGCAGGCGGACTTTAAAAGCTGTATACCATGTCCCTCTTTATTCTGTTCTTCAGTGCAGCGCTCTGTTGTTTGTTTACACACATAATCTGACGCCGTTTCTGCTCGATAAGGATTATTTTACAGATCTACAAGCAGTCCTTATTTGGATGGGATGTTTGCCAAGTTATTGTGTCAACAGTAAGGAAAAAGGAAAGAGATGGAGAGGCGGTCCCACAGGGCGATCCGCAGGTGAGAGAGAGAGAGAGAGAGAGAGAGAGAGAGAGAGAGAGAGAGAGAGAGAGAGAGAGAGAGAGAGAGAGAGAGAGAGAGAGAGAGAGAGAGAGGCTTGGGTTACCAGAGCTGCGGAAGTGTTAATTGAACCTGAGAGTTCATCGATCAGTCAGAGAGATTGACTGAGACTAATCACAGGCTAAACTTTCTATACGTCTCGCCTGGGTGACCATGCATCAGTGGTGGAAGAAGTAGGCTACCCACATTTTTTACTTAAGTATCAATACTGCACAGCTGGCACTGCAACGTAGAAATACTCTGTTACAAGTAAAAGTCCGGAATTAAAAATTGACTTGAGTAAAAGTACAAAAGTATTGGCATCAAAATGTACTTAAAGTAGGCTACCAAATGTAGAAAGTGCTCGTTATGCATTGCAGAATGTCCCATTTCACAAGTTTTCAAATGTATAAAATGTATTAACCTCTAGCATAGAGTAGCAGATACAAGCTCGCAATGGGTGCATACAGTATGTGAGCTTGTGGATCAGCTATTTTCAAATAGCCAAAGTATATGTAGGGCTGAAGTGGTTAATGTATGTTTTGTAATAATATTCCAAATCTTCAAAGTTTAAGTAACTAAAGTTTTCATATAATTAATTGTAGTGGAATAGTGGAGTGCAATAGCCTATTTGCCTCTGGTAGAGGAGTAGAAGTAAATAAAGTATTGAAAATTGGAAATACAAAAAAAATCCTCAAAAGCGTACTTAAAGTACAGTAGCCTAGGCTACTTGAGTAAATGTATTTAGTTACTTTCCACCCCTGTGGGTGACCATGCATGCATGCGCTCTTGTTTTCAGGTTGGTGAGCCCAGTGCGCACGTGTGGCGCATAATGTCTCTGAGACTTTGGACCAGCAGCACCTCACTCCGTGGGACTGGGATGCTTTATTAACGCACTCTCTGTCAGAGACGCCTTTGATTGGGGGATTGAGTAAGTTAGTGTGGTTTAAAAACATGGAGGATTTGAAAAGTCCCGTCCGATTCTTCCACAAGTCCTCGTTCAGCATCAGCAGCTTGTTGTTCAGGCGAGAGGGAGTGATGGGAGAGCCACCGGCTCTGGAAAAGATGTCCCCCTCAACCCAAAAACAATGCTCCGCAGACCCAGCGATAATAAAGCCTCGAGAGGAAGAAGAAGACCGCAACGACAGAAAAGAAGAACTTAAAACGGTGTCCATCACAAACCACGCCACCAAACGAGAAGGAACTATTAAAGACGACGTGAAGAAAGGTGGTAGGGGATCGCCGGAGGAAAAAGCCAAACCGGAGAAACCTCCGTTCAGCTACAACGCGCTCATCATGATGGCCATCCGACAGAGCCCGGAGCGACGGCTCACTCTCAACGGCATCTACGAGTACATCATGGGGAACTTCCCGTACTACCGGGAGAACCGGCAGGGCTGGCAGAACTCCATCAGGCACAACCTGAGTCTGAACAAGTGTTTCGTCAAGGTGCCGCGCCACTACGACGACCCGGGCAAGGGCAACTACTGGATGCTGGACCCGTCGAGCGACGACGTCTTCATCGGCGGCACGTCGGGCAAACTGCGGCGCCGCACCACGGCGAGCTCCCGGGCCAAGCTGGCCATCAAGAGAGGGACCCGTCTGGCGTCCAGCACCGCGGCCAGTCTGGCCTTCGCCACGGGCTCCTTTTACTGGCCGGTGCCGTCGTTTCTCTCGCTCCAGCCGCCCGCTGTGCGAACGCACCTTCCCGGGTCATATCTGGGTCCACATCATCACTCCAATTACGCGGCGTCTGTCGCGGTGTCACAGCGGTCACGCCATCACCAGGTCAGCGCGACCACTGTGACCGGGGCTGACCGGTACCTCCATCATCAGACCAACCAGGAGACCTCTTACTTTGGGATTAGTTGCGCGCAGTCCCGTCGCCATCATCATCATCAGATAAGCGCAGCCGCCGCCGCGTTCTCGTCCACGTCCTCCATGCCATGCACTCTGTCTCTGCCCAGTCCCTGCTCTCTGAACATGCTCTCCGGACAGGCCAGTTACTTTTACTCGCAACAGATGCCTTATTCCGCCACGTTTAACCCGTGCCAAGAGGACTGTCCCGCTGTGCCCATGAAGACCCCAGGGGGACAGTGTCTGTCAAAGAGTGACTTTGGGAGCTGCAATGAGTTTCTGAATTATTATCCTCAAGCCAGCAGCACGAGTCCTCTCTCCTGAAATGTTACTAGGCTAATTGGTGTAATTAATGAAGCCATTTGTTTCAAAAGTCACAATGCGTATGTGTGCGCTCATTGCGTCACATGTCCGTTTGGTGTACCGTGTAGCTTAGGCCAGTGGTTCCCAAACTTTTTAGCTCAAGACCCAAAAGAGAAATTAATTGCCCGTACACAGTAAAGTCCTGAGTGTTAATTTAACTCTGAGAGTGTACAAATGGAACCACATGGACCTGTAAGGTCATTTATACTCTTTCAGAGTTACAAATGGATAAATTAAGGATTTTACTGTACCCAAACTAGTCAAAATCTACAAGCTCAAGCTCACCGTGTTGTGAGCTTGTAGATCTGCTATTTTCACCAGCCCTACTTTAATGATAATTTATAGAATTTCTTAGATTTTTGGCATTTATTTATGAAATTATTTTTGAAAAATGCCAGAATTTGTTTTTAATTCATGAAAAAAAAGATTCATAATTTATTTATTTTTTAAACGTAAGAAATGAAAAAAATAAAGGGGATATTTACTCACGACCCATGCATAAAAATAGACCCGCGACCCACAAGTGGCTTAGACTGATATGTAGCCTACTTTTTATTCTTGTTAAGAAGTCAAGCTACACATAAGGCCAAAGAAAAACTAAATTAAATAGCTAATTCATTTTGTGCAAAATCATTTGAGTTACCATATAGGCTAATTGTGACAATCTCTCCTCTGTATGACAAAAATCCCGCTATAGGCCTACATATATGTTTTTTTCTTTTTTGAGGGGAAAAAAAAAAACCGGTGTTTTAAGAAAATGAAAATGTTTGCACTGGCCTAAAGGCCTGAGCTTTTCATCAAACGTTCATTGTGCCATTTACAGCTAATTAGATATTATATATGCACACAGGACCTTTGTCAGAACAGCCTTAATAAATTGCATTCATCATTGTTATAGTAGGCCTAGGCCATACTTTTACGCATAAAACCCATGCAATGTCGCAGAAATGCATGAAACAGTTTTTATGCATTTGAATGATACAATGGAAAAGTCAATGTAATTTTAACAAATGTCGCAAATTGATATTGACACTTGACAGCCTTTTAAATATGGGAAAATATTTTTATGGAACATATTATAGCCTATAGGCATATATGCATAACATCATGTATTTGTTAGGCTATATATACATAAACGGACTGTAGTTGTTCACTCTTTTGTTAGTGTCGGACTTTTGCTTTCTTTCAAAACATTTCACCAGTCCCTTTCTGCACAAATTGTCACAATACGTTTTCTGTTTTGCGTGCATGACACTGTTTCTGTAGGCCTAATGCCATTGTATGTAATTATAATATATAGCAAATGATACATAATTAAAAGAAAAATCACATTATGACGTTGTTATTATTTTCTTATTACTGTGAACCCATGCCTTAAATATTTTTTACTGATTGCAAAATGCAACATGCATTAATGGTGTTGTAATTCGGCCAGGGTTCATAAAAATGACCATCTCTTGCAACTCCCTCTAATAATTATCCTATTCAAAATATATATTTTTTATTTTAGAGCTAGATTAACCTGGATTGATTATAGGCCTACGTAGGCAATCAAATAGCACCAATTAGTTAAATAATCCCATTCCATTTACTTTTAAAATGCATTGAGTAGGTTACAAAACTGGAACATTTGAAATGTAACTGTAGTCTGACATTATTAAGGATATAGACCCATATCAGGCCAGCTAGGTGTAAAAACTGATTTAGCCACCTGGAGCCAGTTGCACCACCTAGCTATAACTTTAACCTAGTTATAGCTTAAATGGTTTTTAAAAAGCCATTTAAGCTATAACTAGGCTAAGTGTGAGGAGCAATTAGTGTGAGGTGGTGGAACTGAGAAAACAGAGCAATCATTTATATTTCCAAGTCAAATCATGTTGTGATTATTAATTATTGTATCGGTTAAAGTTACCTTAGTAAAGTAGTAAAGTTAGTTTTCTGTAGTTCGGAGACGGATTTTCTGCTAAATGAAAATTTAATATAAATTAGTGTGTCTAGGCCCAGACCCCTTAACAGATGACGTCACACTGAGAAGAACCATGAAACCCATTCTATCAGGTCTCGCTAGGACGCGCCTCACTAGCCAACACACAAAGAGGGGGTTGGGGTGTGCTGAAACCAGCGCACCCCGAAACAACAGGTTGGGAATTGATTGCGTGAAACAATCACCTGTGCGTCCAGTCTCAATGTTAGTAAACAAATAATTGGTATAATGCAGTTGCGCTAAATTGAATTAATTCGGAGATTAATGTAACGTGAAAACAAAAGTGTGGAGACTTTTTCCCAACAAATCCAGAATCTTGCTTGCCTGCTTTATACCCACCCACACTGTAAATGGGACACAACTCCGTGCATGTCATGAACTCATGATGATCATATACTTGCTGAAATGCTCAAATTACAGGCAGTTGGTGATTTTAAAGATAATCAAAAGTTCAAATGTGCAACAGCAGAAGATTCTGTCGCGACTCGCGAGAGACCGTGCTGCTGTGTAGGTGAAACAGCAGGTAGCAGCCTGGAGGCTGCAGACTGTGATGTAAGAGAGAGAGATAGACATCACATCTCAGTCCATCTTATTGATCTAACGTCTACGGTTTCACCCAGCCATATGACATCACCTGCCCGCTGAACTCTGTCTCACCTTTCCTTTCCTCTTGGTTCCTCTGAGATATTATATAGGCTATAGCACATTAATAAAAATAGGTGTTCGAGTAGGTGTTTGCGTGCGTGCGTGGGTGCGTGGCGTGCACGCGCGCGTGTGTTAGAGATTAGAACAGCTCTCTGGAAGGGTGCCTCCATTAAACAAAGGAGGCTTTTATCAAAAGTCTCCAGTCAGCCAGCCAGCCACCTCTCCTCCCAGCCCTGTCTCATTCATGCAGTCGCTTGTGGTTGGAGGAGACATGGGCTGGATCAGGTAACTTTACACACACACAAGCGACAGTGTTGGCAAACTCAGGGTCTAGATAGATACAAAGATAATAACAATATTTTCATCACTGCCATGAATGAATAATTGTGGTTGAGACACTAAGAGGGTGATGGAGCTGTGAATCAACAGGTTTGGCCCTAAACGGTATGACTTCAGGCAGGTGTAAAGTGATACTGTTTTGCTGCTAATGTAATAAATAAGTTCCTCCTTTGACAGACACCATGCTAATAACCCTAGAGCTCTAAATCACCACACCGTGTGCTGCAGAGGTAGTGAACTACCACAGGGTACAAGGGAATAAATCAGCATATGGACAGGTCTCATTATGTGATTTTCAAGACACCAGACACTCGGGGGTCAGAATAGTTTTGATGTAGAGAGCCCACAGAGAGACCACACACACACACACACACACACACACACACACACATCCATGTACCCACACACACCCACACGCTCGCTCGCATGCACACACACACACACACACACACACACACACACACACACACACACACACACACACACACACACACACACACACACACACACACACACACACACACACACACACACACACACACACACACACACACACACACACCCTACTTTCAGATTGTCTTAACTCTGGAATTTACGTTTTTACATTAAAATATAGATATTGGAGCCTGTTCATTTATAATCATTTTAATGAGCAAAAATAAATGAACGAGGCCAATTGTATAATTCGTCATTCAGTTTCGAGATATTGTTACAAAGTAAGTCATAAAATGCATTTTTCCCCTAGTGTCTGTAATCTGATGTCTGTATCCGTCTTTCTTCCTCAGTATAAAGGCGGCTTTCCATATACATGGACTTACCTAGCCCCACCCCACACCGCCCACCACAGCGACGGTTTCCACTACAATGAAGTGGGTAGAGTGGTGTGTAAGTGGTACTAAACTGGTGCCTAAAAAGTACCCAGTCTTGGGTAGGTCTGAGCTGGGCTAAGCAGGGCTAAAGCTGTGATAAAGCTGATTGGTCGGCTCACAGCTGTGTCTGACCACTCAGGTCTCTGTAAAATGTAAACACTACGGTTGCAGTGTTGCCATGTCCACTTATTATAAGCGACATTGGGCTTATTTTTCTGTAAAGTTGCTTGTAAATATTGGTAGTACTTTTACTCCACTACAATTATCTGAAAACGTATTAGTTACTAGTTACTAGTTACTTTTCAGCTATAAATGATTACATTATAAAACATACATTAACCACTTAAGCCCTATTTTATACCTAGGCTATTTGAAAATAGCCGATCTACAAGCTCACAACGCATCGCATCATTGTAGATCTGCTATTTTCAAACATTTTAGTACTTACTTTTGGTACCTTAAGTACATTTTGATACCAATAGTTTTTGTACTTTTACTCAAGTAATTCCAGACTTTCACTTGTAGAGTGCTTCTACATTGCAGTATTGATACTTTTACTTAAGTAAAACATTTGAGTACTTTTTCCACCACTGCTTGTTTCTAAAATGTAGTTGATTATTTGGGGCTTGTTTCCATATGTTGTTGAAACCAGTGGTTCTTAAACATTTTCATGTCAAAGACCCCCAAATTAATATGTATTTGTCAACATTATATATGTATATATATTTTTTAAATAGCAGATGCACACACTCACAATGCGTAGCATCGCTACGTGTTGTGAGTTTGTAGATCTGCTATTTTCAATTGGCCGTAGATAGTCGCTTCTTTTGGGATTGTTTTCATAGACCTGATTGCTTATTTTTTTCTGCTAAACCTGGCAACAATGAATGTGCGACGATACACGCTAATAATGTTTTTTATATAAGTGATGGCAACGTGTTTAGACACCACACAGGTCTTCCCAACAATAGCGAAGATTAAAGTCAGGGTGAACATGGCCAAATAATAACTTAAGAGCCAAACTAGCTCTGAGGAAGCACGCTAGCATTTAGGCTAACCCTGTAGCCTGAGGCTAAGTTGGTGTGTTAAAGAAAGGGGCGTTGATTTCCTTCGGGAGGGGAGGGGAGGGTGGGGATTTTGCGAGTGGGGACTTTTGTGCAATGGAAACGCAAGACATTTTGAAGCGGTGCGGTGCGGTTCTGGACTGTACTGGACAGTGTCGTGCTTAAGCTGTGATGGAAAAGAGGCTTTTGTGAACAACTACAGATACCACTGATAATCAGATTAAGGCAATCCCATTACAAGTAATTCATTACTCTCCAAACACACACACACACACACACACACACACACACACACACACACACACACACACACACACACACACACACACACACACACACACACACACACACACACACACACACACACAGTGACAAAGCTATATAGAGAAGCTCATTTTACAAGCATGCTGCATCAGAGCCTTCTTGAGGAATGTATCTGTGACTTATGGCAGGCCCCCCCATTAAAGTTAGAGAAGGGAGTGAAGAGGGGCAAGTGTAAGGCTTAATTTATACACCGTGGTACGACGAAGTATAAATCAGACTTTAAGGCTTCTGTCTGAATAAGGTGCGGTTCATAAAGATAGGCCTTATGGAAATCAATCCTACTCCCTGGGCCCTCTCGGCAGCACAGAGGATGCAATTATCCCCTAGCTAGAAGTGGCCTCCACAGGTAGATTCGCCACCCTGTGAAATAAGGTTCGTGGGCTGTAGAACCCTCAGGCGTCTGCCTGTCTCTTGTCGGAAAGCCAATCTCTCAATGACTCATTGCTGCTGTGGAGATAATGTAGGCCACATCTATGTCTCTCTCTCTCTCTCTCTCTCTCTCTCTCTCTCTCTCTCTCTCTCTCTCTCTCTCTCTCTCTCTCTCTCTCTCTCTCTCTCTCTTCTCACATGTACACCTTTCCTTCTTTCTTGTTGTGTCTGTATAAAACACCAATACAAAGACCTGTCTGTTTGGTCTTCCAACACACTGTACCCCCTGGGCTGTCTCTTCTTCCATCACCGAGTGTCCATCAGCAGCTAAGATACAATGGTCAGTGTTTATCTGTAGATGTCAGTTACCTGCATACAATACAAATAAGGATTAATTACCTGTGTCAAACACTTGGCGGCCTTTTGAACATCTTTAAATACATTTGAGTGTCTTGCTTGAACGACTTTACACTGTAATTTATGATGGTATTCAACTAGGCAGGGGGCCACAATTGTAAAATTACTTGAAGTTGGGGGCCAAGTTCATGGTTTTACCGGAAAACGTTAAGAAATGTGTAACTGGTTCGTTAAACGATTAATTTATTATGTTGTTTTATTTATTTTGTGGTGCAAAGGTACTTCCTCCTAAAGTGACGCCTGGAGGTAGCCGTCTAGCCGCCAAGTGACAAAGCTGCTCCATTATCGCTGCCCAATTCTGCCTTGCAAGTTATAGATAAATAAACTGTGGTTTATAAAGTAGGCTACTTGAAGTCATACTTGAGTAAGAGAACAGATCTTACTTAAAGTACAAATATCAGGTTTTTCATGCAAAGAAACAAAACAGACAGAAATGTGTTTTTTGTTTCTCTCCTCGCTTTATTAACTGATTTTAACTTTTTGAAAATGTTAAAGCTATAAAGAGACTGGATAATTTGTCCCAGCACCATTCTGTCAGGTGAATGATCTCACACATCACTGTGTCTTACATTTCCAAGTAGCTTGTGACTAGGTTCACTACACTTTCAGAATGATGTAACTTTCAAGTAGCTAGTCTCAACTTTTTTCACCATGTTGGGTACCTTGACAAAATATACATCCCTACATGTTCAGTAGCACATCAACAGGGAAGAGCACAATGTGAGTTTTGAGTGCAGTTCAGTTCACCCATTTCATGCTAGCCTGGTCCAGACGAATCTGCCTTTGCAAAATTGCACCTTGGTAGCAGTGTGTCATGTGAAAAAGTCTGGCCATGTGAGGCTAATTACATGCCATCTCCCTCAATTTGTAGCTAGTACCTATTTGTGAGGTTAGAGTGGGTCCATCACTCTAATCACCCTAATGGTTCATGAAACGCATCATGACTCATGAGAGCTTGTGCTCTCTCTCTCTCTCTCTCTCTCTCTCTCTCTCTCTCTCTCTCTCTCTCTCTCTCTCTCTCTCTCTCTCTCTCTCTCTGAACTGAGCCCTCTTTCTAAGATGAAAATGAAAGTAGGCAGAAATTGACCAATCTTAAAATGAGCATGGTGCTTAAAATCAGTGAAGTGGTCCTTAATTGGTTCCAAAATCCAAAATCAAATCCTGTGCAGTATAAAGGTCTGGCACAGATATTATCTTCTCAAACATCAAAATGCGTAGATGCAGTATGAAGCAGTACGTCACCAAAATGGACATGATATTGTCCATTATTGTATTGGACCTATAGCACATAACAATGGACATGATGTTGTACTATAGCACATAATGGCCGCTTAACCATTAATGAGTTTTGGTTAACAGTGATGAAGGACGTTCAAAATCCTGTGCAACCAACCATCCAAGATTATTTTATATATTTTTTGGAATTTGCCCGCGGGCCGCCAGTTGAATATCACTGTATCCGGTAGGAGACACAAAGAGTCCTTCATGTCTCCTACTGGATACATTAGGCCGGGTCTTTATTATTATCATCAAATTATTGGCTCAGGAAAAATCTCCATGAATGCTTCATGGGGTGTGTAATTTTTTTGGGGGGTGAACTACTCCTTTAATATATGATAACATAATGTATAATTAGGTGCTATAGACCGCCGAAGTCTGACGTCATTTACACATCCTTTGTTTGTCTACCTGGTTCGCAGTTTTCCACCCCCGTTCTGAATCCCATAGACGTATTTAATATCGCGTCAAATAAGAACTGTGTTCCAAAAATAAACAAATGACCACGGCGGGTTGACTCTTATGGATATGAAGCATCAACTGACGGTGAGAAAACGCTAATGTTACTTCCGCCAAATTAGTTACATTTTCGCCAGAAACAGACTGTATCAAATATAAGTGACTGACTATCATAAACTATACAGAACCTCCTCCCTGACAATAACGCCGACACGCGGTGTTTATTTTTGGACCACAATTCTTATATGAGACGATTCTAAGATGACCCAATGTTATTCTCCATAGAGAAATTACTTCCGCAAACCTGGGGATGAACGAGTGACGTCAGGACTTCGGTGCTCTATTGAATGTTTAACCATAAACAAAAGCATGAAACAGAGACGTTTATAACATTAAATATTAAATTATTATTATTTATTATTGCTATTGCTATTGTTATTATTTTCATTATTAATATTATTGATGAAATTTGTCATTCAAATGTAAATATGCATTGGGAATTTAGTAGCCCTGAAACATGACTGTCATATCATGACACAGACAGTCATGGCGCTACTTGTTCCTGTTTTTTGAAATGTCTACATTTACAACCTGAACATCTACAGTAACATTCACATTTCAAATATAAAGTGCTTAACTCACGGCCACGGATGTAAAAAGCTAAAACGCTTAGGTTTAAGTACCCGTATCTTCCGTATTATCCAATAAAAAGCATTTTACTCATTTTTTCATAGAGTTATAATCTATCAGATTGCAGTACACCTCCCATCCAATAGGGTCGCGTAGTTGAAAGCATATGAGAAAATTCTGAGAAAATGGCCACCAATCAGATTAAAATACTTTTGATTGAACAATACAGAAGATACGGGTACTTAGACCCAGGCGTTCAAACTTTTTACATTTATGGTCGTGGAGTCAGCACTTTATATTTGAAATTTGAACGTTTATGTAGATGTACCAGTTGTAAATGTAGACATTTTAAAAACCAGGAACAAGTAGTGCCATGACGCTTGTGACAGACGAGCGTCATGCGAACCAATGGCTAGGAATTAAGTTACCCGGAAGTCATTCCTGCAATTTCAAGCGCCCACCGTTTGACTCGGAAGCAGTGTTTACATTACAACACGAGTCCGTCGTTGCAGTTGCGTTGAATGAACAACAGACCGAAGCATCCAGAAGAGAAGACAGTGTTCGAACTCTTTACGTTTTAACTTCGAAAACACTGCCTGTTCAAGAGAAATCATGTGAGTATATTTAATAAGTGTGTTTTGTTTTCACGAGTGCAGTGAGAACAACACCCAGACCAGCGACTAGAGAGCTGTAGCTGCTAGTTAGCATGTTAGCATGCTCGTTAGCTAAAGCTAATGTAATGGGAGGGTTGTGTTGTGTTGTTAACATTGCCATTTATCGTCATTCATCAGATAATGCAATTAACGTAACAAACAACCAACCATAACCGGTGTTCACAGAGCATATGAGGCATGTTATTTACTAGCCCAGCATTAGCTGTAGAATACAACTCTCGTAGACGTATTTATGATTCTGACGTTTTCACTCTACGAGAGTTGTAGGGTTCACGCCCCATGGACACAGGGACATTCTGCACTATACCCCGTAAACACTCCAAACATGTACAAATTGAAAATAAAGGTGCTTACCCCCAAGCCCCAAATGTTAACTCTCGCTACGGGGTTGTAGTTTAATGTAATAATCCATATATTTCAATAAAGAAGTGTTTTAATGCCGTCTGTGTCCTAACGCCATTTTTTTACTCTCGTTTACTTCCTGTTTACATTGAGTGTAATTCCGGGTCTCACCAGATGGGCGCGTCACTACCGCACATTTGGAACTTCCGACAGAATCGGCCACAGACGGCATTAAAACACTTCTTTATTGAAAGATATGGATTATTACATTAAACTACTACCCCGTAGCGAGAGTTAACATTTTGGGCGTGGGGGTAAGCACCTTTTATTTTCAATTTGTACATGTTTGGAGTGTCTACGGGGTATAGTGCTGAAAGCCCCTGTGTCCATTGGGGGGGGGAACCCTACAACTCTCGTACGTAGATTGAAAACGCCAGAATCATAAATACGTCTACGAGAGTTGTATTCTACAGCTAGTTGTATGCAGTAGTTCCTGCCTGCTGTTTCCGTTATACCGTCAGGTAGAGGTAGCCTGCTGGTGGCTGGTCATTGAATAAACTGAATATATCGTCCCCTGTTAGTGCCAGTGTTGCCTTATTTTGTGAGAGAAGTAAGCAAACAGGTCTAGTAAAACAAGCCCAAAAGAAGCAACTTAGGTCACATGAGCACTTTAAACCTATATGCGTGGGCTATTCGAAAATAGCAGATCTACAAGCTCACAACGCGTCAAAATGCGACGCGGTGTGAGCTTGTAGATCTGCTAATTTCAAAAACTCGTGGCAATTAAATGTGGAATATTTGGAACGTTTTTGAAACATTCAACACAAATGCTCCCTGGGCATACAACATTTTAATGAAAAATATTTGAGAACCACTGGTTTAAATAATAATAAAAACATTTGGAAGTAAGCCTAAATAAGCAAGTGCACTTTAGAAACAAGCCCAAAGAAACGCAGGCCGCAACTACCAATTTTGACAAGCAACTTTACAGAAAAAGAAGCCCAAAGTCGCTTATTATAAGCCGACATGGCAACACTGGTCAGTGGCCTTGAGTAAGAATAAGAACTGACACAGTACCTACTTCAGGGGTTCAGCTGGCCACATGGATATGCATACATCTGCAATATGCATACATCTCTCCACTGAATATAACACATTGGGAAAGAATATGACCCAGTGACTTAAAATTACACTGGGTAATAAAACAATTTAATTTCCTAATATTTACCCCATGTGCTTTCTAAATGGCACAACTTTGCGTTTCATGATTATTCAATTTATTGTTGTCGTTATGTTTTGTTTTCCAGGAGTCTGTTGACCAAGCCCAAGTCAGAAATGACCCCTGAGGAGCTTCAGAAACGAGAGGAAGAGGAGTTCAACACAGGGCCCCTGTCTGTGCTCACACAGTCGGTGAAGAACAACACACAGGTCCTCATTAACTGCCGCAACAACAAGAAGCTGCTTGGTAGAGTCAAGGCCTTTGACAGGTATGTTCTGGCTTGGGGGTCAATCAGCCATTAATCGATCAAGATGTCAGTCTGATGCTTTACTTGTTGTTCTTTATTTAACCTGAGAAACCACATTGAGATGAATTCTCATTTGCAAGTGAGTCCTGGTCAAAAAGGCAGCATGGTTCAGTTCACTAAATACATAAACTAAATTCTCGATAAAATTGTGCATGAAGGCATACAAGAAGCAAGCAAAAGAACAGATTCCTAAATGGTTCATAAAAAAGTAAGCTTTATAAAAGACCATCCTCATCCAAGCACAGCGAGAGATAAAAACAAGTGCATTCTGAGGTCAACCGTCCTTCAATCTTGGAGGTGTACAGTGTTGGCCTATAATCTGAATTATTTCTTTTAACAATATATATTTAGCTGCAACCTTTTGTATAAAATGTATGACATACAAAAAATGTGGATTCTGGATAACCAAGGAATAATGTGCCAGTGCTTACATTTTGTTTCACGGATAGGCATCTCACCAAATCACATTCCTCTCACCAATAAAAGTCATGAAAAATATCGTTTAAGTCCACATTTTGAATTTCACTCCAAATCAGACATTTCAGAAAGGTGACTCCAAGTTGCAGTGGTGCTTGAAAGTATGTAAACCCTTTAGAATAGTTTATATTTCTTTCGCACATCTCCTGTTTCACAAAAAATACGTCGCAAAGGGCTAACCGGTCAGATTGTAAGTTGTTTATTTTTTGAAAAAAGAAAAAAAAGAATACTGTATGCCTAGATGCATTTCCGCACTGGGATCAGACTCGGAGAGAGACCAAGAATGAAGTAAAATGACCATTATGTAGATTGGACCATTATTTTCGCAAAGAAGAACGATGACAAAGTTATTTGTAAAATTTGTGAGAATGCACTCAAATACAGCACAGGGCGAGAAATACATGTTTTTACTTGGTAGCGCTGGTGCTCCCAATTTACAGTTTGGAGCACCAGCAACATTTTGGATAATTATGTAATATATTTTTGTATTAATAAAAAAGGTGTACATTTGACAAGTAACATAAAATGGTAAAAAATAGCCTTAAAATGCATGATATGCCACCAGTGGGGCTTCATGCAATAATCTGGGGCCAAGATTAAAATGTAGTGTCCTGGCTGTCTGTCCCTCAACCCCCCATCTCTTCACTGATTCCAATCAGTCATATTTTCACCTGTGTTTTCATTTGTTCACCTTGATAGCTCATTTTTAATATAATTCAAATTTGAATTTCTAAGTTATAAAATAATTGCAATAGGGCATAGCAGCGGCGGCCATTTTCTGGTTCCTCTTCAAAATAGTCAATGCATTTTTCCCATTGACATTTCCAAAAATATTTATATCAATGCATTTAAGCCTAGAATCAAGCCATCCAGGGTCCTGGTGAATCATGACCATGAAACATTTTTTTTCTGTGATTTTATATTTAATTATATGATATACTATATTTAATAAATACCCTTTGTTTTGCCGTTTTTCAAAAACGTATTTTCACAGAATCAAACGTTTTATGGTCATGATTCACCAGGACCCTGGATGGCTTGATTCTAGGCTTAAATGAATTGATATAAATATTTTTGGAAATGTCAATGGGAAAAATGCATTGAGTATTTTGAAGTGGAACCAGAAAATGGCTGCCACTGCTATGCCCTATAAATACAGTAACGTGTATGAGGTTGTTTACACAACAGTATATAAGTATAACATTGATTACATTGGCCATAATGCATATACTCACAAACATATTTTTAGTATTGTCATACATTTCTCAATAGGCTACATAATGATTCAGAATATTTAAAACCCTTTCAAGAGAGACATGTGCTGTAAAATGCCAGCCGTGCGTTCTCCTATGACATCTGCCTAGCGATGGCAGTGGGGCACGCACACAGACACGCTTAGCGCAGGAGTGAGATGGAGACAGTTTCTCTCCCCAGTCGGCTCCTATTGTTTCTCAACTTAAATACTCAGGAAAATGTACTTTCTGACACGGTGAGAAGTGAGAACGCGTAATGTTTCGATTACATTGCAAACGCACTGTTAGCTGCAGTCCACCTGCTCTATTGCATGGATTTCCAACCTTTTCAGGCCGCGATCCCCTAAAATAATCATTTTTTACCTGGGGACCCCCTCAAAATAATCATATTTGAACTGGGGACCCCCCACTCTGACAACCTGTTGGAGTTGAGGCATTACGTTTTGTTAGACTGGGTTCCACAGATACATTTTTTTTTAAATAGCAGATCTACAAGCTCACAATGCAAGGCGTTGTGAGCTTTTAGAGCGGCTATTTAAAAAAATGTTGCCTCTTATAATATTTGACAATTTGGCCAATGTTAGACCAGTTTTTATAGTATAGTTTGCTGATTACTTTTGATGCAGTAATTGTCTTTTATTTCTTCCCTTTTGTTTGAGGTATAAAAAAAGCTCTCAAAAGTCCTTAAATTGTCACTTCACTGTCATCTGGGGACTCCCTGGGGGTCCCGACCCACAGGTTGAGAACCAGTGCTCTTATTGTGTACACAGTGCATTGCACCGTTCTCAAACCTAAGCCATTCAAGCTCCTTCAGCCATTCTCTCCTAAAAGTGTAAGCCTTCTTTGGTACAGGTTTGTCTGCATCACCATCACTAATGGTGTCAACATCCACAGCGACCATATCTGTTTTTGTAGCGTTTATGTTACTAAAGAAATCTACAATAGATCACTTCATCTCTCTCGCCCTGATGCATACCGTAACTGTTGGCAATCTTTAATAGAATTAAATGTTTTCAGTTTACTTCCTCTCCACATTTTTCGAGTGCTTGGATCTCCTATTCCTTTCTAAGGTCACTTCATCTTTTGAGCTTTTTATATCACTTTCCATAACTCATGTTATTTTATCTGTTAAGCTCTGTAGCTTAACTTTAGAAGCCTGTGGAGTGCGATGAAAGGAAAAGGCTGGGAGTGACAGAAGGCATATTAACCGATCTAAAAAATCAGCATTAATAGTTGGGGACATGAAAGCTCATGTTTTATTGGTTAGAATAGTCACTGTCAGCTCAATGCACATGCTGACTTCTGGTGAATGCACAGAGGGGTGGGATGTCCAACTGAGAACAGGAAAAAATAAGCATTTAAAAAAATGTCAAACCGTTTTTTTCCCAAATATATTTTGAGGTCACACAGATTACATTTCAGGTGCATATGCGACCAAAAAAGTCGTAATTTCGAGCCCTGCAACAGGAGCATGCTAAATGCACTCATGCTTCCAAGTGATCCATTACGCACAGATGGATACGCAAAGAAGAACACAATGCAGCTGCTCCTTGGACATGGAGTTAAGGAGCTAAGTTATTTGGAGAAAAATGGGCCATGATGGAAGGTAATCAGCCTCCATTTCCCCAGACCTATCAGGCAGACGCTATCTGCGTTTGCTAGGGTTGTCTGGGCCCTCAGAGCGGCTGTACTCCTGGTCTCAGCAGCGAGCCTTATGCTCATCAGACTCCGCACTAGAAAATGTTGACATTTTTATCTACCTGTGCAGAAAGAAAGCTGTTTTAGGCGCTATCTTTCTAATCTCAACGTGCGCAGAAATATTACAATGCACTTCATGTAATTAAATGAGCCGAAATAAATATCTACCGTTTTTAAACGTTAATACATTAGTACATTAAAAACAAAAGTTTGGGCCTGGACCGCTGGCGTAACGGTCCAGGCACCTAGGCTCAGTGTAGCCCGATCCCGACGGCCTTTGCTGCATGTAACTCCCCATCTCTCTCTCCCCATTTCCTGTCAGCCTACTAGGGGTGTGCCGATATATCGTCCCGCGATATATCGCGATACGTTTTCGTGACGATATGCATCGTTTTGGAAAAAATAAATATCGTTTTGAAAAAAATTATAAACACTTTATTTTTATTTTTTTAACAATAATAATAATCAGGCATGCAAACAGCCAGAGGTGAAAAGGGTGACAACATGTTGTTTTTTTTCGGGTCAGGTGTCACACTATTGCCCTATTTGGATTCAAAACGGCTAGTGGAAGCTGAAAAGCTACAAGTTTGCAAGTCTGAATAATGCAAAAACAGATATTTGTTTGCATTTGCTTTTTTTCTCCCCCATATATTTTCATAATAAAGTGCGTATCGTATCGAAGTTGTGTGCCCAATATCGTATCGTTTCGTGAAATTAGAAAAAATCGGCACACCCCTACAGCCTACTGTCCTGTCAATAAAGGCATAAAAGCCCCCAAAATAATGATAAAAAAACATCTTTGGTTAACTGTTAATTAACCGACTGACACTGGCGTATGGTGGGTTCTAACGTTGACCGGGCCACATTCTTAAACCGCACAACAACGGCTGATAAGTCTATTGAGAATTACCGAGCCATTCCGGGTGGAAAACGGAACGCTCGTCCCAAAAAACACTGCCCCATTTTTTTCCGCGGACCGAGGCCGCCGGTTTAGACATGGGGCAGGGTGTTTCAGGACGACGGTTATTCTCTATTACATTTCTGAATGGAGAGGTGCTCGTCTCTACGCAATGGAGAACCGGTTTGACGGCGAAACTGGTTTTCTAATGGACACTCATTAACAATTCGACCGAATGCAAATGAGCCCCATTTGAAAACAAAGGCGACTTAAAGGGTGAGGGGCTGCTAATGTTATGTTGATTTTTTTTGATTTTTTTCCCCCTGGGGGAGCAGGGTTTTACAGACCGGGCCATGGCCTCGTTGGCCCCAATGAGCGTACGCCTCTGCCGACTGATGTTGGTTTCCGGCTGGAACACTATAATGTTTTCACCCTACTCAGAATACCATTTCATGTTGACTTAAATTTGAAGGTGAAATTAGATTCGGATGTTTTCGATCACATAAATAAACAACCCAGTTGGTCTGATAGTAGGCTACATGTGAAAAAAAATTAAACCCAGAACAAGGTGCAAAACAGAAGCAGGTGAACCTAAAAAGGGAGAACTTGAATTACCAGGTCTCACCATAGTGCATACTAAAATTATACATTCTGATGTATAATTGACCCTACTCACCACCTCTAGTATGAGACAATACAACTGCTTGATTTGACCTTTATATGGAACACACACGCACAGTTTTCATACTGTCCATGAGTCACAAGGGGAGAGGACTAACCCCTGACTTGGAAAAACAAACCCCCTCATTTTGTTCCCTGTTCCATCGTTTCAGGCATTGCAACATGGTCCTGGAGAACGTGAAGGAGATGTGGACGGAAGTCCCAAAGAGTGGAAAGGGAAAGAAGAAGTCCAAGCCTGTGAATAAGGACCGCTACATTTCCAAGATGTTCCTCAGAGGCGATTCTGTCATTGTTGTGCTGAGAAATCCCCTCATTACTGGAAAATAAACTCTGTTCGTCCGTTCATCCAAAATATTAGTAGTCACCAACACCTTCCATGTTATGACAGTGTTCTGTCATTGTTGGAAGTTTTTTTTTTTCCTTTTCCTTTTTTAATGACATGTCATCATTATGTGAGGAACATTATATCTGTATGCTTTTGATGGCAAATTTAAGCTCACTGAGTCATGAGCTGTTTTGCTTTGTCTAGAACTTTTTGGTCTTTTTTCATTTTAATAATAAAAGTGACAGGAGTAATGCATATGGTGTTGTGAGAAGATTTTCTTCAATGTGCCAGCCAGTGCATTTGTTCTGTTCTATATCAATATTATGATATACTTAAAGCTGCGTTGTGTGATATGTGGCCCGACCAATTAACAAGGGGAATTACAAGCAGTTGTTTCAAAACGAGCCAGTTTTCTCCCTATGTGGCGTCTCCCCCTGTCTGTCCAAAAAGAATAGGGCAGCCAAAGCAACACAACTTAAGCTAATACACACAGTAGTTTAAATATATCCAGGAATTAAATTGGCACTTTGTATGATGCAACGAGGAAGGCATTTTGCACTGTATAAACTGCCATGATGCGGTAGTGGGAGGCATGGGTATTGGAGCAGATTTCACCTCGGGAAAACACCTTGGGTGACGAGGTGTTTTTTCAACAGGTCTGGCAGGAGCCCGAAGTCTTAAGAGGAACTTAGTACTTTAGGAATGGGGGAAACAGTCTTTTTATTTTTCGTTTTTATGTTTTCCTTGTTGAAACAGCAGTAAAGATGAGGGAGATGGTGTAGGGAAAGAGGAGGTAATGTAATATCAATAAGCAAAAGTGAGACATCTAGACTTCTTGTACAATAACTGTAGTTAGTGCAATGGGTCGCTGCCATGTGAGTTCCCTCACAAATGTAGCTACAGTAAAGAGCCATCATCCCGTTCTCCCTTATCTCGCCTATCCTAATCGGCCTCCAAACCCCCACCATTCCCTCTTGTCATCCCCCCCACCCCCCCTCTCCCATGCCAGCATCTAAGGTGTCGGGGCTTGATTTCAGTCCGCAGCGCTCAATATGCGACAAACTGCCGTTTAAAGGCGTGCTGCATTATTGATGAGACCAGATGTGCTGACTGTCACTTCACACCCTGCTCTCTCTCAATTACAGGCTGTTACTCTCCCGCTCGGCCCATCTTGCCCACTTTGTTAATTGCCTTTAATAGCTTCTAGAATGCTTACTTTTTCCTCAAATGGTGATGGGCACCTAATCTCAATTTGTAGGCGCTGCCAAACTTGGCAATCAAGTGTGTATAACATACATTATACTATATTACTCTTGTCCAGTTATAATGTATAAATGTTATAGAAAGTCGATTGCTATTGATTCCTGCATTTGATTTTAGGCCAGAGGTCATCCTCTTTTGTTACTTTTTAGTCACTTGTACATGATGACAAGGGAGTGTGCATGGTTGGAGCATGGGAGGAGGCACGTGGACTTTTAACTGCAATTTTTGTGGTTGGATTTAACTGGCCTTGCAAAAAGTGCTTATTCACAGACAACCAAATAAATCCTAATAATGTAGCTTCACATAGGAATTTGACTTGGTGCTCTTGACACGTTGAAGTAAAACTGTATATACCTCACAGATAAGAGGGACAACGTATAGAAAGTATGGTATAAAAGTAAAAATCAGTGGTGTAAAGTAAGTACATTTACTCAAGTACAGTTTTTTGGTATTTTTACTTTACTTAAGTATTTCCAATTTCCTATTCTTTTATATCTACTCCACTACATCTCAGAGGCAAATATTGTACTTTCACTCCACTACAATTATTTGAAAACTTTACTATTATTAATATTAATTACTAGATACTTTGTAGATTTGGATTATTATTACAAAACATACATACCCACTTCAGCCCTATATATATTTAGGCCATTTGAAAATAACAGATCTACAAACTCACAATGCGTCGTGATGCGACACATTGTGAGCTTGTAGATCGGCTATTTTCAAAAGGTTTCATACATTTTACACATTTGAAAACTTGTGAAATGGGACATCCTGCATAATGAGTACTTTCTACTTTTGGTACTTTAAGCACATTTTGATACCAATACTTTTGTACTTTTACTCAAGTAAATTTTTAATTCCGAACTTTTTACTTACTTGTAGTATTTCTACATCGCAGTATTGATACTTTTACTGTATATTTTTCTTTTCACTGTATGAAAGTAAAAATAGGAATATAAGGAGTACAGGGTCAGACCAGGTGAACTGCTGGATGTGTATACTGTGATGAGACAAGTCAGGTATCACGTTGCTCAGAATTACTGCATTGCAATAATTTTGCGTGGGTTATGCTACAGTTATTATTGGATATTGCACGTACATATACTGTAGAAATTGCACTTGGTAGGTGCATGGTTGCAGATGGCAAGAACAAGTGTTGTGTGGAGCACTTAACAATCCAATGTTCAATCCAAGCATGCTGTGTGCCTGGCTCAGGAATCGAACCCGGGACACGCTGTCAGCCATCAGAGCTTATGTGTACACGCCTTAACCACTTGTCCGCATACTTCAGGAACATTTTAACCAAGTTGTAAAAAAATATATATATATATAACCACATTTGACCACATCTGTCATACTGCTGTGTGTGTGTGTGTGTGTGTGTGTGTGTGTGTGTGTGTGTGTGTGTGTGTGACTGTGTGTGTGTGTGTGTGTGTGTGTGTGTCTGTCTGTCCACCTCACTGATTTACAGCTCTCTGAGTCTCAGGTGAAGCTTTATGCTATAGCAGTGGTTCATGTCAAGGACCCCCAGAATGGCCGCAGACCCCCATCTCAAAATATTGTATCAGAAGCAAAGATTTGAAAAAGCAAATGTTCGCTTTAAAAATATGCATATTCAAAGGTTTGCACAAATTTCCACGATTTTTCAAAAATTGCAGATCTACAAGCTCATAGCGCGGCACTCGGTGCCGCGCTATGAGCTTGTATATCTGCTATTTTTGAATAGCCAAAGTATAAAAGCTTAAAGTGGTTTATTATGCTATTATGCTATATTAACACATTTTGCTGGGAACCCCCCCAAGGACCCCTGGGGGTCCCCGGATCCTACTTTAAGAACCAATGTGCTATAGGACTCCTATCATAGGCGGACAGCATTCATAGGATGTGTGACCCATGTTGTGACCTCCTTCAGATGACTATTTCCTCTAATCAAGTGTAGTTCTGGTGTATTTTGACTACTGCTTTAGGCATATCCTTGCCTTGTTATGAGGAAAAGTTTATGAGGGAGATCAAGTAGCAAAGGGGCTGGGTTTATCTCAAGAAATATCCTGGGGCCCTAACACACCCATTTACCACACACACACACACACACACACACACACACACACACACACACACACACACACACACACACAAGAGAAACAGCACTTCCTTGTGCCAAATAGTGATTGACAAAGTGCATAGTGAAAGGGCAGGTGCACTGACTGACATCCAGACAAACGTGTTAAAGTATTCAAGTTGAAAATCAAAGTTCTCCTGAGGGTAGGCCTACTCATAAAGACACTTGGAGAAGTCCCATTTCCCTCCAGATTTCGGGATGAGTGATCCACACAGCAGGAAGGGAGATGTTTTATTCAGAAGGCACGATAAGAGGGGAAGTGTGATTATGATAGCGATCGGCCACGCGTCGATACCCGACCCCCACGAGCAATGCGACACCTTATGAGCCCACCATCGATCGTGGCCGGTAACCGGAGCCACCGCAGTTTGTTTCCAAGCAGATCCCCGGTCCCGGTGTCAAAAGCTGTGAGGCCAGGTGGAGAGAGAGTGGCAGAGTAGGTATAAACACACACTCAGTCACTCGTCTCTCTGTGTGATTGTGAATGACAAAGTGCCGTAATGCTGCAAGGACAAGTTCACTGACAGCCAAAACAAAACAGATCAAGTACCCAGCAATTTACAGGTAGCTATTTACAAACAGCTGATGATGGCTGGGCACAGGCATGTGCGGATTATTACGGACCGGGGCCAACAGGGCCAATGGTGCCCAGGGGCCTTTGCTTTGACTACCAGAGCTGACAAGTATTTTACAGATTATTTTTTCAGGTAAAAAAAAAAGCTATCCAAATGGCAAAAATTTAGAGTATGTCTATATACGTACATCTGGCCCAGTGCTGGTCTGACTGTAAAGTTTGAGTTGCATATCTGTGCTATATTTGGGCCAGATATTTACTTGTTTTTTGCTAACCTGGGCCTAATGGCTAAAAATTTGAGTATGTCTATATACGTACATCTGGTCCAGTGCTGGTCTGACTTTAAAGATTTGAGTTGCGTATCTGTGCTATATTTGGGCCAGATATTTACTTGTTTTTTTGCTATCCTGGGCCAGCTCTAGCCCGAAACTGTTCCGGACCTGTAATGAGACTCCACACCAGATTTGGCCCATTGTGCAGAAAGACAGTGGGCCGGATCAGTTCTACACATTTGGACCGGATTTTGGCATACATCTGGCCCGGATCCGGTCCAATCAAATCTGGGAAAAGTACTGAAAATTTGAACTACTCCGGTTAAGTAAAAAATACCTCAAAATTGTACTTAAGTAAATGTACTTTGTTACTTTCCACCACTGGTAAATAGCCTACTCGAAGTTATAGACTGTAAATCCTGTATGATAAAAAAAAAGTCTACAGTCTAACTTTCCTGTTACCCCAGATTTGAACCCAAGTCTTCTGCGCAAGTGCTGACATTTAACCACTGAGCTAACTCCATAGGTTAAAATTTGTGTCAAACCGGAAAAATATGTTGTGTCAAAGGTCATGTCCAACCTAGACACAGGATCTAAATGTCTCAATAGAAGAGCAGGGAGACCAAAAACAAGCACCCCAATTGTATAAGTTATATACATACTCTCTACCACTGCACAGATTGTACAAATGAAATGAATGAATTATGTACATATAATGTATGTACATAATAGTTTTAATGTAATTCAATTGTTCTGTATTCTGTCTGTATAATTAAATAAAACAGCAGTTATGCATGTTATTTATTTATTTAACTGAAAGTAAAAGAAAAGAAAAGGAAAAGGTATTTTTGTATGTTGCTTAGCTACTGCTGCTTTTAGAGAGCGCTCTGTAGAAGTTGTTAGTATCATACCTCCATCTACAGGAATTCATCAGTAATACATGTACTTATTGTCTCATAAAGGACAGGTACACTGTAGAACCTTATGTGAAAAGACAACGATCTCTCTCACTCTCTGCACAAATACGGTCAGGATTAGGAACATTACCGTTAGACTGGCAGGTTTAATGCCACTCCAGATCAAGAGAGATACCGTTTTTATTGCTCTAAATATGATGATATAAGAGAGGTATTTGTTAGCAAGATGTCTTCTTATTTGTGGTGATTTCCTTGAGGTAGATGATTATGAAAAACTCTGATATGTTTTGTTAAAGGAGCTTTTGTTGTGGCAGATTTGTCAAGCTTGGGAAAGAAGACAGAACACTCTGTATAATTCTGAGATGTAATTGAATGTATTATGTGAATACATTGTAAACATGCTGTAAGTGTAAAATGGTGTCTTATAAACGAACCCATGAGGGTTGGGCACTTTGTGTGCAGGACCCAAACAAAAATCTATCTGTACATTATTATTACATGAAGTACCCAGTAGAGGGCGTGCCGATACTTGAGGATGGATACAGGCAGCGGTGGAAGAAGTACTCAATACTATCAGAATGTAGTACTTTAACCCTTTTTTTTTTAAACAAAATACAAAAAATATATATGTCACTTACCCTACCTTTAAAGTACCAAAAGTAAGTACTAAAATGTTTGAAAATAGCAGATCGTCTCTATTTTCAAATAGCCTAAAATAGGGCTAAAGTGGTTAATATTTGTTTTATAATATAAAAAATAGAACTAGTAACTAAATTTTTCAAATAATTGTAGTGGAGTAAAAGTACAATATTTGCTTCTGAGATGTAGTAGAGTGGAAGTAGGCTATAAAGTATTGAAAATTTGATATACTCCAGTGAAGTAAAAGTAGCCTACCTCAAAATTGTATTCAATTCAGTGAAGTGCAGTTCAGTGAGTAAATGTACTTAGTCACTTTACACCACTGGATACAGTACAGGTGTCTCGCGAGCCATACTGTTTCATTTTCAAATGCCTCCGTCATATTCGGAGATTGTGGAATTGATGTCTGGCTACGCGAGACTAGTGGACAACCGGAACAGTGGGCCCCTGAGAACAATGGGCACCATTTGATTTTTTAAATATTTTATCATATATTTAGGCTGCATTTATTTTACAAATGTATATATTTGGTATACAACTTATACAATTGGGGTGGTTGTTTCTGGTCTCCCTGATCTTGTGTCTAAGTTGGACACGACCTTTGACACAATATGTTTTTCCGGTTTGACACAAATTTTGACCTGAGGGCTGAGGGTCAAAATTAAATTCAAGCAGGCACATTACATTTAAGGCCCACTTCTACAACTGCTACAAATTGCTACAAAACCTGTGATAGCAGTCATTTAACAACAATAAGTTGAAGGGTAAATTTTATGATGTACTGTACCGTGCATGTTCAAATGGCTACTTTACATTACTTCCGACCATTTTCCAAAGCATACATTTATTCGTTCTTTTTGTTGTTGTTTTTTTTTTCACATTTTGGTAAAAGCAGCCAATGTAACGTTGAGGTGCCCACATTGTTTTAGGGTCCAGTGGGCACCTAGGATCACTTCTCAGTGTAGTGAATGGACCCAGAAGTACTCCAAGAAGGACACTGTCACTCAAAGCTTGTGTGACACACGATGATGCATTTTCTCATGAACATGTTTCATTCTAAGTTTTTCATTTTTATAGCCTACTTGGCCTGTGTCATCGTCACAAGGACCTTCATTTCTGACCATGTCACTTGGAGTTATCTGGACAGCAGCCCAGGCCTCTTAAAACACAGTCATGACCCTCTCCCCCTCACACACCCTATCCTCTCCAAACACATTCCTTTCCTTTCAAGAAAGATGGAATGCAATACTGAAAATGTAAATGGTACAAAGGCCAGACTCTTACATTACTTAAAGACGGGGTGCCGTGATTTTCTGACCCTCAAGGTTTCAGCCTCCAGGAAGAAACTCAAAATAGTCAGAGAAGACATAAAACACCATAAAAACAACACCAGGGGGCTTAATGAAGTTCTATCAACCTCATAGACACATGAAAAACTGAAAAAGTGCAAAACCATGGCACCACCTCTTTAAGGTTAAGTCACTTTGTCTAGTGACTGTAGTTGATGACATCTTGCCCAGTCTGTGTGCATAACATTTCTTGTAAAAATACAATTTCTACTTTCAAATTTCTGTGTTTGTCTGCAAAGCAGACATGTGAAAGAATGTGAAAGTTTGTTTCACGTTCATCTCTAGTAACACCTAAGCTCATGCCTCCAACTCATGTGTATTGTTTTCTTGACCATGCAAGTTTACTCTCAAAATTCCCTTTATTCCCTGGGAGAAACCACTGAACTTGTTGGGCATAAAGCTTAAGGTGGTATGAAGACAACTGGTTGTCATTGTCACTGTCATGTTTAAGTTTAATATTAATATTTGTCTACTGCTCTAAAACTCTGATGATTACTATTGTTGAACGCTGTACGTATAACTAAATATCTGCAACTCTATGCAAACTCATAGCTCCACTGAATGCTCTTTATACCCCTACGGACACAATTATGAGAAAATGCAAATAATGTATCTAAGGGCCTGAGCTGTATGTGTGTGTTTCCTTTTTTTTTATCTAAACAAAATAAAATCCCTTTATACTGTATGTCTTTTCACCATACAGTAAAAACAGATACTTTCAGAGTTTGGCTCTGGACTATTGACGAGATAGGCACTCAGGAGAATCTGTTTACAATGTAAGCTTTACATAGACAAAAAACTACTAAACACTCCAAGAGAGAGACAGAGAGAGAGAGAGAGAGAGAGAGAGAGAGAGAGAGAGAGAGAGAGAGAGAGAGAGAGAGAGAGAGAGAGAGAGAGAGAGAGAGAGAGAGAGAGAGAGAGAGAGAGAGAGAGAAAGAGCTAAAACAAGATTTCAACAAAGGAGTTGTGGTTGGATGACCAGCACACCACTCCTCTCTCTCTTTCTTCACCCACACACTTCAGTCTTGACAAAAGGGATCCTTTACACAGCACCTGTCTATTAGGTCACTGTTTCCTGTACCCTGGCCATAGACTGACTATGTCTGGCCTCAATGGCCACCCTCAAATATATGCATTATGTATCCCATATAAAACCATATAAGTGTTGTCTATTCAACAGGTCTTCTGTCTGAGACAGAGAGATGGGTTGAGTGACTCACGTCAAGCAGTGGAAATAAAGATCAACGGGAGGAAGGATGAGGCCTACAATTAAATTACACTGTGAGCTTCCACTACTTTATGAGCAACTTTCTGGGAATGTCATTGTGTGTGTGTGTGTGTGTGTGTGTGTGTGTGTGTGTGTGTGTGTGTGTGTGTGTGTGTGTGTGTGTGTGTGTGTGTGTGTGTGTGTGTGTGTGTGTGTGTGTCTCTGTCTGTCTGTCTGTCTGTCTGTCTGTCTGTCTGTCTGTCTGTCTGTCTGTCTGTCTGTCTGTCTGTCTGTCTGTGTGTGTGTGTGTGTGTGTGTGTGTGTGTGTGTGTGTGTGTGCAGTGGTGGAAAAAGTACTAAATTTTTTTCAATACCACAATGTAGAAATACTCTGTTACAAGTAAAAGGCCTCTGTTCAAAATATTACTTGAGTAAAAGTACCAAAAGTAAAAGTAACTAAGATGTTTGAAAATAGCAGATCTACAAGCTCACTCGTTGTGAGCTTGTAGATCAGCTATTTTCAAATAGCCTAGGTATAAAATATGGATAAAGTGGTTAATGTATGTTTTATAATATAATAATTTATATCTGCAAAGTAACTAGTAACTAACGTTTTCAAATAATTGTAGTGGAGTAAAAGTACAATATTTTCCTCAGAGATGTAGTGGAGTAGAAGTAAAAGTATAGGAAATTGGCAATACTCCACTAAAGTAAAAAATACCTCAAAATCTTACTTAAGTAGGGTACTTGAGTAAATGTACTTAGTTACTTTACACCACTTCACACGCACGCGCACACACGCGCACACACACACACACACACACACACACACACACACACACACACACACACACACACACACACACACACACACACACACACACACACACACACACATTTTCTCCCAAACTGTACAAGTATAACTTGAATCGAGAATCAAGGTTTTATTCATCACTAACGTACATACACAAGCATACAAGCAGCGAAATGTTGATGAGACTGGAGTTGTTCCGCAAAATTGTGCCACCATGCTAACATAATATAATGCAATAATACAATAAGAAGTCATACAAACAGAAGTAATGATAATAATAAAATATATCCTACAACAACAATAATAGTAGTAGTGCCTTCCTTGAAGGAAAGTGTTGGCAGAAAGCATGGCCCCTCGAAATCTATAGCTGTGACACAGATTAACAGTTGCTCAGAAGGGTCAACTGGTGTGTGTGTGTGTGTGTGTGTGTGTGTGTGTGTGTGTGTGTGTGTGTGTGTGTGTGTGTGTGTGTGTGTGTGTGTGTGTGTGTGTGTGTGTGCGCGCGCGCTGCGTGCGCGTGTGTGTGCTGCGTGCGTGCGTGCGTGCGTGCGTGCGTGCGTGCGTGTGTGTGTGTGTTGTGAAAGCTCAGTGTTTACACATGCCATGCAGACGTAATGCATTCCTCCACTGTCTCCCGTTCTACTTCTTTCCTCATTAGCAGGAAATAGGGCCTTGCAGGAATGCATAGCATATGACGGTGTTGAGAACTTGGCTATTTATGTCATGTAGGCCTATAACTCCTTTCCACAGTTGTTAAAACATTTGTTTTTACTTTACTGGAGTATTTCCAATTGTCTGTACTTTTACTTCTACTCCATACATCTCAGAGGCAAATATTATACTTTTACTGCAATTATTTGAAAACTTTAGTTACTGGTTACTTTGTAGATTTAGATTATTATTACAAAACAAACATTAACCACTCCTATACATTTCGGCCATTTGAAAATAGCAGATCTACAAGCTCCCAATGCTTCGCATTGCGATGCACTGTGAACTTGTAGATCTGCTATTTTCAAAATACTTTTTAAATACATTTCATACATTTGAAAACTTGTGAAATAGGACATTCTGAGTACTTTCTACTTTTGTTACTTTAAGTAATTTTTTTATACCAAACACTTTTGTACTTTTACTCAAGTACATTTTGAATTCAGGACTGAATTCAGTACTTTTTCCACCATTGATACTTTTACTTAAAGTAAAAAAAAAGTAGTACTTTTTCCACCACTGGGTCTATGTATGGAACAAAACCATACAAAACCCATACACCACCCTGACATTACGCAGTCGACCGCTAGGGCGCGGTGTGGTGCGGTTAACCAATAACCACGCAGGGGCGGGGCTATAATACCCTGGGATGAGAGAGCCTAGCCTACTTTGAAGCTGGCGGCGGGTTGGAGGAGGACGGCAATGGATTTACATATTCTACACTCTGCTAGTCGCTAGTACGACGGACCCGGACCGACCGAACCGGGACAAGAGGAGTGTATGTGTGTATGTGTTTGTGTGTGGGGCGAAGCGAAGCGAAACTCCGCATTCAGTGTGAACGTGTAGAAAGGAATCGGGCCGCGATAAAGTGATATCTAGTGGACGAAGTTGTAGTTTTTTGGAGGGGTTGGTCGGTTGGTTTCTAAAAGGAGTGTGGGATAGTGATTGGAGTTGACAAGCAGGCTGCTCCACTACTGTATGCACTCCACTCCCCCCTCCTCCTCCTCCTCCTCCTCCTCTCTCCTACTGCCCTCCTCCCTCCTCCTCCTCCTCCCTACACACACAACCAGGAAACCGTCGAGGTGTGCTCCTTCTTTATTCCCATACTGTGGGGTGGTTTCTGCGGGGGGTTTAGATCAGATGTGTGTCGCCGGTTTTTGTCGTTTTTTCGTCTTTCGCTGTTTCGCTGCTTAATAGTGACCTTCATCCCGGCTCCCCGGGCTTCAGATCTGAAGTGGCTCAAACTGCATTACAAGGAGAGGATCTGATCTCCACTCTGTGGAACAATGAGGTGGGTAAAGCGGGTCAAATGGGATCTCTCTCTCTGTCTTTCATTGTGTTGGAAAAGCTACATTCTGTGTGTTTTTGAACTGCTGCCTGTGCCTGCTGGCTGCTGCTATACAATAGTTTTTTGCATGGAAAACTCTGAACGGTCCACACCACAATGCACAAAGGATGGCCCATTATACAACGTGTTTTATTTGAAGGAAATCATTGGAAATCATATATTTTTTTTACTTAACGATCAGTGGATTTGTTTTAATAATATTTAATCAATGGGGCGTTGTGTGGCTTCTTGTTGTGTCGTTGTGTGTTCTGAAGAACACTTTTTGTTGTGTGTGTGATCCTGGGAATGAATTGAATAGGTGTCTGTCAGCTCCCAGTGCCAGTTAGAAACTTCTGTTTGTGTCGGTACTCCCAGCAGCTCCACCAGTTCACTGTCTGAATCAGAAACATTCAGAGGTCAGGGCAGTGGTGTTAAGTAACTAAGTACATTTACTCAAGTACTGTGCTTGAGTACAATTTTGAGGTGCTTCTACTGAGGCAAATATTGTACTTTTACTCCACTACGATTATTTGAAAACTTTAGTTACTTTGCTGATTTTGTTTATCATTACAAAACATACATGAACCACTTCAGCCCTATTTAAACTTCTGCTATTCTGCTAGACAGTTTAGACATAACTTAGACATATAACCTATAACTTTTAGACATAACTAAATGTCAAACGAGACATTATGCATAATGAGTACTTTCTACTTTTGGTACTTAAGTACATTTTGATACCAATGCTTTTTGTAATTTTACTCGAGTACATTTTTAATTACGGACTTTTACTTGTAACAAAGTATTTCTGCACTGCAGTATTGATACTTTTACTTAAGTAAAAAATAGTACCTTTTCCACCACTGGAGGTGAGGGCAGTAGAGGAGCAGGTCCGATGACAACAACCACATTGTTGTGTATATCTGCTGCAGAACACAGCTTTGAAATGAATGGTGCTGCTGTGTTTTGGCTGCAGAGAACCTGCACATGGGTCTGTGTTTCCCCATACAGTTCAGTTATCACTCTGCTACGTGTGTCTCTCTCTCTCTCCATGTGGGAGTGGGCCAAGAAGGCAGGGCTGCTCTATGTGTGTGGAAAGCTCTCAAGTCCACGAATTCCACATCCTGTCACAGCCTGTGCACTTGGTAATTATTATACTTTGAAGCCACCGCTCTTCACTTGGTTAGATTTCTCTCTCTCTCTCTCGTGTTTTTCCCTCAGTCAGATTCTACGTGGGTGACCCTCCACCTAGGCTAACATGGAACAAATGTGTCACTTTCACTTGGACAATTTAACTATGATGTGCCTCTATAGTATTCAGAGATTCAGGGTTGAATCATAACCCGTACAACTCTTTTATCTCAGCCCTATCGCTGATTCTCCACAACAACCTCTACTAGTTTGTGCCATGGGTTGGTCTAGGACTTTTATTTATTTTAACACCATACTAACATTGACAACAGTAATTTACTACACCCAAGAATACGATAAGAGTCCTATTGTAAGGTCCCTCTAATGTCCTGGCATATTGCCCATTCTGTGTCAGCATGCACATTCTCACCATTGACACAGTTTTAATTGCAATAGCATTGATTCCACCATTTCCCCACCATCAATATAGCCTTTTCCAATGATGGGATTGGGTTTTGCTCATTCTGTGGCTCATTCTGCCCTTCTTTCTGACTGACCCTGTGTTGCATGAATGTCTGGCAATTCAGACGCTGAAACAGGTCACGTCACCTTGCATAATAGGTGAGGAATGGAATGCTGTCACACATTGAAGTTCATTGTCTCCCATGGCCCTGGAATGTAAATGTTGACACAGAAGTGCATTTGATTAAAAAAGGTTTCCACCGTTTTCTCCTGGATGGGAGCAACAGCACAGCGTAGCACCCCAAGTTCCCAACATAACTACATGACTTGGTGCTTCTGTCAATAGAAGCCTCCCTGCTGTTCACACATAGAGTGGCAGCAGTGGAAAGTAACTAAGTACATTTACTCAAGTACTGTACTTAAGTACAATTTTGAGGTATTTGTACTTTCCTTGAGTATCTCCAATTTCCAATACTTTTACTTCTACTCCACTACATCTCAGAGGCAAATATTGTACTTTTACTCCACTACAATTATTTGAAAACTTTAGTTACTAGATACTTTTACTAGATTTTGATTATTATTACAAAACACAACATTAACCACTTGAGCCCTACATACATTTAGGCCATAGTAGCAGATCTACAAGCTCAGATCTACGAGCTTGTAGATCGTCTATTTTCAAAAGAGTTTTATTCATCTGAAAACTTGAAATGGGACATTCTGCATAATGAGTACTTTTACTTTGGTACTTGAAGTACATTTTTATGCCAATACCTTTGTACTTTTACTCAAGTACATTTTGAATTCCGGACTTTTACTTGTAATGGAATATTTCTACATTGCAGTATTGATACTTTTACTTAAGTATTACATTTGAGTACCTTCTCCACCACTGTAGAGTCGGATACTTTTCTTTCAGACAGTCCTGACTGGGCAGCACAGGCTTCTGCAGTGTGACCAGTTTTTACAGCATTGGTCCCTGCAACCTTTTTAAAATGAAACAATAGACTACATATTGAACATGAGCTTCATTTTACTCCGGATCAACCATGTCAATTACCACCACATACTAATTGAACCTTAATTAATGTAGATTATGTTGGAATCTGCTTCGGTATCAGCGTTTCTGACAAAGACGTGTTTCTCCCTGGATGTTTTATCCCTCTCTTATTTGACACAGGAAGTGCATCCGTCTCTTGCAATGATATGATAGCATTATGATTCATTGTTATTGTCAGAGTGGTGACTCTGCTGTGACTCGCCTGCTATGCCTGTCTGCGACTAAATGACTACCTGATTTGGCACAAATGGTACAGGCTGCCTCTGGGTTCAAGAATGCGCACACACACTCAGGTGTAATGCGGCTGTTAGACACCGTGTTTTCCATTTAACAAGTTGTTCTGTGAGTCTCGGGTCTAGAATCATTAGATGCCTGGAAGCAATGCCAAAATGGCTCTGTGAAGCAGTGGATGATGACTGCTCCGCTTCTCCTTTTGCACTCCCGTCTGAGCTTGTTATTGATCCAACTTAAAAGCAGGGAAATGGTCTCCTCCCCAGTCTCCTCTGTGTCTCGCCTCCCACTTTGCTTGCAGATATCCTAAGATATAGTCAGCTACTTTTGCATGGCTACGGGACGGCATTTCCATGACTACTGGAATGTTACTCCCCGGTGGATGATGACACTTGCTACCATCTCTTTTGTCCTTTATCAAAAATGGGCACTTGACCTCATGTTCCCATAGGCCAATAGCTGTTATTTGACTCTATCGTCGACCCTGTCCTTTTTTGGAAGGACCAGCCCTAGTGTTTTGTGCTATCTGGCTTCTTGTGGCAGGTTGTTGTGTAATCTCTATTACAGAATGTGAGTAGATGTTGATATTCATGTCTCCACTTGTCTCCATAATTCCTCATTGAGAGGTTTTCTCTCTTTTAAAGTCAGATTTCAGTGACACTTTTAGGCTACATCACTAGGACTTTTTTCTGTAATGCTTTTTTCCGTTTCTGAATATTACATTGAATAGCATATTACATGGAAGTCTGCACAGGCATTTCTGTCCTCATGAATATGACTATTGCATGATCCAGCATCTTATTGAGATTGTAGCCGGTTGCCATATTTCAAATATGACACGTCTCTTTTGAACAATATTAGCTGTGCAACTGAAAAATTTAATTATGATAATTGTGCACATGGGAATTCCCGGCATACACTCAACAACAATGTATTTATAAACACTGTGAAGGGGATTCACAGGTTGATCTGCACGTCAGAAAGACAGTGTAGCACTTAGCGTTACAGCATGGCTAAGTGTTTACAATACCTCCATGCATCATCATAGCTCATGAATAATTTTTGTCATGTCTTGCCTTGTTATAATTTTTGTCCCACAGTATCTAATGACGGCTACCCCCCCCCCCCCCTGCTACAATTTACCCCCATCGGTCCTCCCTCCTCTCACACGTATAATAAATGGGCCTTTATGCCGGCCTGCCCTTTGGATTAGACGCTGTGCTACAGGAGTTGCTCAACATACAAAACCTTCTATTGTCTCTGTCTGGAGTGACAAATCCAGTTTCCTCAGCGGTGGCTGCTGCTGTTTTTCTTTTATAGCCAGTTTAGGCTGTTTACGCTCACCCTCTGTGGAATTATTGTCTATATTCTCTAGCCTTGACCGTCCCATTACCAGCTTGTTTTTACTCCACAGCCGTCCAACACCCATAACTAGTTGTTCTACAAGCATAACCTTTTGAAACTAGCCCTCTGGGGCTAACCTTTTCTTTGAAGAAATCTTTTGCAATCTTTGAGGGGACATTGTTCATACTCAGTCTGCTAGAGCTAGGACTGGAGATAAACTAGGGCTAGGCTATAGCATGTGTCGTAATGGTAAGGTTGCTTGTTAACATGGCAAACGAGAAGTGAAACAGGGCTTTGGTTATTATTGACCACTGACCAAGTCTTTTTTTCCCACCATGCATTGTATTGAGGATGCTACTGTAAATAGCCTATAAGTCAGCTATGGTCACTCATGACACATGGTCATCTATGCGTCTAGCAGCAAACAAAACATGTAAAAGAGGACACATGGAGGTTAAAGCGGGGACATTTTCCCCTGTATTTCTTTCTACTTTAATTCTTAGACAAAAAAACTAATTGAGAGGAGAGAGGAGAGAAATGCTAGACAGGGCTGGTAGTTGGGATTCGAACACAGGTTCTCTCACGGTTCACAAGGATCACATGGTCTGTGCTGGTTCAGCCTCCAGGCATCCCACTATGTCAGATTCTCACTATAGAATGATAGTATTCATGTTAAAAACAGGCAAAGTTGCGCTGTCGCCTCACAGCTAGAAGGTCCTGGGTTCGATTCCCGCCGGGGACGCCGTGGGCGCTGGGGGCGTGTTCTCTCCTCCACGTCATCAGTGCCCATACCCTAGCTGGGGTTGGCAAAAGGGCCTTTCTGTGTGGAGTTTGCATGTTCTCCCCGTGTCCCCTAGGGTAGGTACCCTCACAAAAAACATGCAGTAATGCTGGTCTCTATACTGCCTCCCCTTGGTCAGCCGGGACGCCTGATTGAGGGGAAAGGAACTGGTTGGAAGAACGTGTTCCTTCCACGCGCTACGTCCTACCGGGGAAACTCCCCTCTGTCAGGTGATAAGAAGCGGCCTGCTCACTCCTCATGCGTTGAAGGAAGCATGAGCTCAGTTCGGGGCTCTCCCCAGGCTGGCAGAGGGAGAGTAGCGCCCAGGATTTCAGCTTAGGCATTGGCACTGGGTGAAAAAAATAGTTAAAAAGTATATTATTTAAAAAAACTAAAACTGTCAAAGTTACCCTCTAAAATGTGAAACATGTTTAATGATATAGGGCTACGTCTTGATATATTAGAGTTACAGAATGATGCAGTATGATTTGAAGTCTATAAACAACGAGAAGCTTCCAGACACCCCGGCTGTGCCATCATTGTCAATGATGGGCAGTCTGACATCATAGTGAAACCAAAGCTCACTGTGGTCAAAGTCAAAGATGCTATAATGATCTAATGTATGGTCAGCATGGGCTGCATCTAATGGACGCTCTCTCACACACACACACACACACACACACACACACACACACACACACACACACACACACACACACACACACACACACACACACACACACACACACACTAGGTTCCTTGGAGAGCCACCCCATAATGGAGTGTAATGGACAGCAGTCTGTGTATAAACTGCTTTGTATTACCAGCCATCTCAAGCACTCTATCTTTCATGTTGTCTTCTGACCTCCACTTCACCCATGTAGGATGATAGTGATCACTGATTACAACAAGGATGCATTAGATGGATGATAGCATGTGTGGATAAATAAGTATTTGCTTTGCAGGTCTATTGGACCAGCAGCTCCGTATATGTTCTATCGGCAGCA
Source organism: Gymnoscopelus braueri (assembly GCF_963280865.1). Classification (NCBI taxonomy): domain Eukaryota; kingdom Metazoa; phylum Chordata; class Actinopteri; order Myctophiformes; family Myctophidae; genus Gymnoscopelus; species Gymnoscopelus braueri. Next base: position 12,585,379 of record NC_137606.1, read on the forward strand.
TTGGTCTGCCAGTTGACCTAACAGTGGACTAGCTAATTGTAACGCAATTATCCTTCAGGCAATGGGATGCAGGATAGCCTCTGTTGGCCTAACTACTAACTAGCCAGTCGCAGATCAATTGTCCCTCTAGCTCCAGGCTATGGGATGTAGTGAGTGAGCGGATTATGACTCTATGGTAGTCTACGGTTTTGTTTACTTTTAGCCATGGTTAGTTCTTACTCAGCGCTGATCATAACAGAACTTGGAGATAAAAAAGCGTTGACAATAAAATTGCAGATAAATACATTCGACATTTAGACAACACTAATGTTTGACATCATGGATTTCATTTTAAATTATCGGATGTTGGTGTCCTGGTTGAGCGATGCAGAGCGGAATATGTTTGGTTTGGTGGTTCTGCCAGACATTAAATGAAATACCTCATGAAATACTCGTAGACTAACCTGATTTGAACGTGTTTTAAGCACATTAGAGCTCAGGTTCTCATCAGACAAATGGTTTTGTGTAAAATACAGACATGGATGCACACTCAGCAAAGCACCTCCATTCATAGAGGAAGCTGGCACAGAGGACTCACGCAGGATGCAGGGTAAACAAGTGAAATGGGACGTGGTGAAACAAACAAATGAGCAGACAAAATTGGAACTGGAGTCTGGAACACTTTCAAATTGAAGCTGATAAAATGATCTTTTTGGGGTTCTCTATCCTGATTGGATCGAATTAGTATCCAATCTGACTATGTATTTAAGAGCTGGAGAGATGGGGAGACCCCTTGGCAACTTGGTTGCTAGGCTAGCTAGCTACATGTATTCCTCATCTTGCATCAAACATGTTGTCAACTCAGTCCTTGTCAATAAGAAGGTTGTCCCGTGTTTTCCTTTCTTGGGCAATATTGACACATTTCTTGAAAATATGTTATTCATAAAAACATGCCCTTGTTGCCTCAGTCAAGTGTGTTCATGTAGGAATAGTGTTCTTAGACTCATGGTTTCATTATCTATAGATGATTTCTACCTGGAATTACTTGCTACCATCATCAAATGTTTCTGTTGGAACCAGAATTAAACAGTAATTTTGCTGATATATTCCTCTGGTTTTTCTTTCCAGCCAGTGGAGTTGAGGGCACCTTCTAAATGTTGTTGATCAGATTTGTTGGATTGGATCATTAGATAAAACAAGGCAAAGGAGACATCAAGATTAAGACGGGATGTGGCTTGTTGCGCAACTGCCATGTCAGGCCAAAGTCTACACAAGCAGCCATATCAGAGTCATTTGTCAATTAAGAAGAGCAAGGAAATCTGATATCAAGTCTGGCCTCTTTTTTTTTTTTCCTTCCCTTCGGCTTCAAATATATACATCCCTCCTGTGAGATATGGAGAGACTGCAGCACAAGTTAGGACAATGCAGGAAAAGGGGAGTTTCTCTGTCATTCTCTTCCTACGCAGGGGTTGTTCTTCGGGAACGGTATGCTTGCTCGCCTATTTCCCCAGCCCTAGTCAGGGGAGGACGTGCTCCAACCTGTAAAAGGAATTGAACTTGCTGAGAAGAGAGGTGGTGATGATGACGACGGTTCCAAATAAGGGCATAAAAGTCTGCCAGTTCTCTCTCTCTCTCCTCTCTCTCTCTCAAACTGTTTTAGAAGAAGGGGAAGAATTCTCCTCCTCAGCTCCATCAAGTAGTCAGACACCACAAAGAACTGAATGAGACCGTGGCTCAAAAATGTCTCTTCATCGTTTCCACAACATTGTGAGGGACGTTTTGCTAAATGATGCCAGAGGATTGTAGGGAGCCCGATGAGTCAGCACGCAAAGAATGCTGAGGGGTTTAGATCTTAAGAGTGGTGGGGGATTTTGAGTGGCTGAAGTAAAAAGAATTGCAGAGTAGAAAAGTTTTGAGTGAACGTGTCTTTATGCCATTCAGACAGACACATTGAGGAAGCTGGCTAAAGAATAACTCATAGACATTGTGTGTGAGACAGACAGACAGGCAGGCAGGCACGCAGTGGCAGAATGCTGTAGCCTGAAGCAGCTGTGTGTGTTAATGTTAGCAGCATGCTAGGACCTGCTGTTTTAGGGGGGGACGGCATGAGGAAGAGGATGGGGAAAGAGAGAGGGAAGTTGCCAGAGGGTATACTGTAGGGCTGGGTGATATGGACAAAATCAAATACCACAATTTTTTTTTGACCAAATATGTGGAAATTGATATAACCAACAACACAAACGGCAGTTTAAATTATTGTGAATTAATCGCACAAAATAAACGCTCCCCAGTGTATACAGACCTTTAATTTCAATACTGTATGTAACTCTTTTTTTTTAAAGAAAATATGTGAAACATGAAATAAATCACTCACATGTTCAAAATATCCAACAGCTTTAGATTTGTTTGTGTTTTACTTATGACATTGATTCGATAATTATATAAGATCAATTGTAAAGACACTGTCACACTCTTACTTTTTTACAATATCAAATAAATCATCAGAACATGGAGAAAAATTACACCTTAATCTGTCCCTGGACCAGTAGGTGCCTTCCAACCACCTCATGTTTGAGGAAGGAAATCTTTGTATAGATTCCAGAAGGTATTGTACATACTATCCTCCTGTAGGCTATTAGGACTGCTTTATCTGAAAATGAGGAACTTGACTACTAGCTCTCCTGTTTTACAATGGGAACGGGCCCTTTTCTGTCATTGACGACTTGTATAAATAAGTCACCATATTCAGATTAGATAACGTGTCTGTTTTTTTTGCAGTGGTTGTTTAGAAAGGTGGAAAGAAACTAAGTACATGTACTCAAGTACTGTACTTAGGTAAAAGTTTGAGGTATTTGTACTTTACTTGAGTATTTCCAATTTTCAGTACTTTTACTTCTACTCCACTACATCTCAGAGGCAAATATTGTTCTTTTACTCCACTACAATTATTTGAAAACGTAAGTTACTAATTACTTTGTAGATATAAATTATTACATTAACCACTTTAGTCCTATTTTATACCTGGGCTATTTGAAAATAGCAGATCTACAAGCTCACAATGTGTCGCATCGCGACACATTGTGAGCTTGTAGATCTGCTATTTTCAAACGTTTCAGTTCTTTTACTTGTGGACCTTTTTTCTTTAAGTACATTTTGACACCAATACTTTTGTACTTTTACTCAAGTACATTTTGAACACCAGACTTTTACTTGTAACAGAGTACTTCTACATTGCAGTATTGATACTTTTACTTAACTAAAACATTTTGAGTACTTTTTCCACCACTAGTTGTTTTAGAGAAGGTATGATCAACATATGAAATGGAGCTATAATAGATCTCTGCTCTTGACAGTTGTGTTCAACTTTATGGCTGCAGTGAGGACACTGCACAGTGTCACGCCGCTGATCTACAAGCTCACATCAACACATCGCACTGCGAGGCGTTCGTTGCAGACTTGTTGATCAGCTGTTTGACTCATGACAGTGAGCAACTCCTACCTACGTGCAACTAAGTATAATAACTCAGGCTTCAGATGACTGGGCCAACCTGCCAGCTATTGTGCATGTCCATGCTGGTGTGAGGGGGGAAGCACCTTTGTGTGTGTGCCTGTTTTGTATTCTGAATAGTGTGATAGTTGTGCAAATATTTTTTTTACAGAGCTTAAAATGATTAGTGTGTGTCTGAGTTTGGTATTGGGGCGTGGGAGGAGATATCTGATTAAAATGGAACATTTTCTAGAACATAATATTTGATTTGTATGTAGAGCTGTCACGATTATGAAATTTTACTTGACGATTAATTGTCATACAAATAATTCCAATGAACGATTTAGGCCTTGTAAACAAAAGTTGCACAAAATAACTTCAATGCACAAAGAAATTACTGTCAATGACCGATACCAATCACCAAAATCAAGAATGTACGAAAAGTCAATAATGCCTTGTATTATGGCCAAAATAAATATTTTTTATTCTCAACATCTGTTACAAAATAGTGGAAATAGCCGATCTACAGTGAGCTTGTAGATCTGCAAAAAATAATTACGATTATCTCAAATAATTGCGATTAGGCGATTATGTAGTAATTTTGACAGGCCTATTTGTAAGCCAGGGACAATTCAGCACAGTTACAAAATATTGTTTTGTCAGCTGACTGAAACAATCAAAAACGTAGCCTCTTGTACCTGTGTAAAATCACAGTTATTCATATGGTGAATTTGATGTGTTTCCAATCATGCCACATGGTAACACTTCCCTTTCTCACTTCTCTACTGTTATGTCTGTGTGGCTTGAGTGTTGTGGATTTTCTCTGAGGTGCCACGATAGAGACGCCCTGTGTGATGCATCTAGGTCCACATTCACGCTCTCCTCGAGCAGTGGTGGAAAGTAGCTAAGTACGTTTACTTAAGTACTGTACTTAAGTTAAAAAAATATATCTTTTTACTTTACTTGAGTACGTCCAATTTTCAGTACTTTTACTTGTACTCTACTACATTTCAGAGGCAAATATTATACTTTTACTCCACTACAAATATTTGACAACTTTAGTTACTTTGTAGATTTTTATTATTATTACAAAACATACATTAACCACTTCAGCCCTATATGCATTTCGGCCATTTGAAAATAGCCGATCTACAATGCGATGCGACAAATTGTGAGCTTGTAGATCTGCTATTTAAAAAAAATTATTAGGCGTATTTCTACATTGCAGTATTGATACTTTTACTTGAGTAAAACATTTGAGTACTTTTTCCACCACTGTCCTCAAGAATGTATGATGATGCACTGCAAAAATATCAGTTGTGGGGAGTCTTGATATTCAGTGTTGCATTTTAGTTTTGTGTTAGGACGAGAGAAAGTGATCAAATCGGAGTAATCTTATTTCCAGGGCAGTTTCAATAAGCGCATGAATGAACCAGTTTACATTGTCTTGAAAGAAAGTAGATGAGTTGTTTCACTGATGTCACTCGGTCAAAGAAAGCAGTTCTTTGAAATGACTTCAGATTATAACCCAGTAAAACGATCTCCTTCACACCAAGGCATATTTTCTTTTTGTCCACGTCTCTTATGAGAGATTAACTCATTAAGACCGGGAAAGCATCGGTCATTTTAGATTTCTTTGGCTATTCAAAAATAGCAGATCTACAATTGTAGATCTGCTATTTTTGAAAAATCGTGAAAATGTGTGCAAATCTTTGAATATATATAATTATTTTAAGTGATTTTTCTTTTCTCAATTCTTTGCTTCTGGAGATTCTACAAATGTCTTCTAAATCCTAACTTGCTATAATATGGTTCTCAAACTTTTTTCATGTCAAGGACCCCCAAAATTACATGTATTTGGCCGCGGACCCCCATCTCTCAAAATATGTTGTTCCAGGAACCCCCAGAAGCAAAGATTTGAGTTTAAAATGTTCGCTTAAAGATTTGCACACATTTTCATGATTTTTCAAAAATAGCAGATCTGCAAGCTGAGTCCCGCGCTATGAGCTTGTATATCTGCTATTTTTGAATAGCCAAAGAAATCTAAAAATGACACAATGCGTTCCCGCCGGTCTTAATGGGTTAAGATGGGGTTAAGGAATGGATTACATAACTTGTGAAGGTGGACCTTTTTTTCTTTTTTGCGCTGGATCAGCATTCTGATTCATCGTCCAACACTGAGGAATTGGGCCTCTATTTTGATCAAGTCCTGAAAAGCGTGGGAGGACGTGTGTCGGTCGGACAGCAGACACAGATGGAATTGTGAGGATTTATGTGTTCTTTTCTTCTCTGATGTTGATGCGACATTTTGGGATCAAGGCCAAGACGGAGATATAACCCCTGGATTCTCTTTGTGCTTCACTTTCTTTTCTATTCTATCATGTTTGGTCACATGAGATTTACAAGTCTATTGGGACGCTTGATATTCAGACACATTATTCATATTTGACAATGAGTCATGCATGATTCGGGCAGATATATAACTTTTAGCTATTAATACTAGTACTATCCATCTTAACCCTTTACATCTGGGAACGCATCTCGGCATCTGTCATTTTAGATTTCTTTGGCTATTCTTGGCCTATTTGGTTATTTTTTTAAAATAGCAGATCTACAAGCTCATAGCGTGGCACTCGTGCCGCGCTATGAGCTTGTATATATCTGCAATTTTTTTTAAATCGTGAGAATTTGTGCAAATATTTGAATACATATTTTTTAAAGCCAACATTTGTAAAATATTTTGTTCCAGGGACCCCCCCCCCAAGAAGCAAAGGTTCGAGTTACAACTGTTAACTTAAAAAAATACAGTATATATTCAAAGATTTGCACACATTTTCACAATCTTTCAAAAATAGCAGATCTACAAGCTGATAGCCGCGCTATGAGCTTGTATATCTGCTATTTTTTGAATAGCCAAAGAAATCTAAAAATGACAGATGCGTTCCCGGTCTTAAAGGGTTAAGAATGCATGAAGCTACTTTAACTACATTGTGAGGGGGGGGGGTAGTGTTAAACTTAAACATTTACATTTGACTAGGTGTTAAACTAACACAGATGTTACAGTGTAGTAAAAAGTAGTCTTGTATAAGTTGCCCTATCAGGCCTTATTCCAGATCACTTTGGATGTTGGTAAGCAAGAATGATTACATTTCCTTAAAGGAAAGGTAGAGGCTTTTTGTAAAGCTGACCTATTAATCATTATGTGTGTTTCTAGAATTTGGCACTAGCCCCCCCTTTATCATTCACTAGCAATGTTAGAGCAAGGCAGTTGAAGAACCCGAGGGCCATGGTGATCTGAAAGCTGAACATTATTAGAAATGATCTTTGGCTATGGTCCTGAGACCCAAAATATGTTTTTAATATACTACTGGCATTATGAACTCTGGGAAGAAAAAGATGGCTGGTGGTGGATTTAAGAGGAACTGTGACTGAGTGATGAATCCAGGGTCTCTGTAACCTTGTGTAACTTTGGAAATTGTCACTTTTAAGCCCCTCTATAACCCATTCAATCCGGGGAACGCATCTGTGTCAAGTTAAGATTTCTTTGGCTTTTCAAAAATAGCATACATACAAGCTCATAGCGCTATGAGCTTGTAGATCTGCTTTTTTTTTTATCGTGAAAATTTGCAACTCAAATCTTTGCTGTTGAGGTCCCTGGATCTAAATATTTTGAGATGGGGTTCGGTGGCCAAATGCATATCCTTTTGGGGGTCCTTGACATGAAACGGTTTGAGAACCACTGACCACTGATATAGCAACATATCCGTTTTTCAGAAACCAGTTAGGATTTAGAAGACGTTTTGTAGATGCGTTCCTAGATTGAATGGGTTAATACAAGTGTCATAATGTATTTTCTTTGTTCAGTGCAGCTGGTTGTGCACTGGACACAAGTTGTTTCTCGAATTGCAACGAGACATATTCCTGTACAGACAAATGAAGCATTTCTGAGTCTAGGTAAGAGAATGGGGAAGAGAAGAGAAGAAAAGGAGTGAGTGATGAAAGAGCATATGGTGGGAGGGTCAGGTAAACAGGGGAGGAGGGCAAGAGAGGCTGAGCCACTGGGCTTGACTGTACTTGTTGTCGGTGCGTTTGGGAAAAGTTCTGAGAGCATAGCCATATACAGACATTTCCAAGAGTGTGTGTGCCCCAGCCGTGCACTCTACTTTCCTGTTAACCCTTCACTGACTGTGCAACTGTAGCAAGATGAGGAAGTTGGGACCCCATTCTGACCGTAAAAGCAATGAATATTAAGGACAAACCCAGCTCAGATGGCATGCGTTTAACTTTCAGATGTGTGTGCCAATGTTTTGCCTTTCACAAGTTTGAATATCCTATTTTATGGGATTTTTATGAGGAAAAGTGCCATTGCTAGTTGGCCTTTTTTTTGCCTCAATATACCTCTACAGTGTCAGAGCCAAGCATAGCCTATACATACTCCTCAGAAAACTTCCAAGTCAACTGTGCTTACTAAAGGCCTACAGTAGTTATCTTAACTCTGATATGACCTACAGTAGGGCTGCTATATACAAATAATGAGAGAAATAATCATGTTACCAGATGTGGGGACAGCTTCTTTTGACATCATGTTTTCTCTCTCTTTCTCATTTTGAAGATTTCCTGCATGCCATGTCATCTGAAGGCCTGGGATTCTGCCTATTTTGATACATAGTATTTGCGCAAGCTGGCTAAATTGCATTAGTGATATTTGTGGGATTAATTGTGCACCTCTAAGCTGCAGTAGCTTCTTAGTAGCTGCTCTCCCAGTGAACAACTGTGGTGTGGTCTGTCGCTGTAGAAAGGACATGAATTAAATGTTTATAGTTTCGTCTGTCACGGTGCATTCCGGTGCTAAATCGATGTCCTGTCAGATCCACGTGTCGTCTTTGGAGCGGGTCAACAGAACACATGCACGCACGTGTTGGCATGTGGCAGGTTGACAGGTGTGTGTGTGTGTGTGTGTGTGTGTGAGACGCATGCGCATTTGTCTGTAGTGTTATAGTATGTGAGTCCATGTGCTTTCTTAAGTGCGCGTGTCACACACTTTTATAGTCTCAATATCGTTAGCTCAATAATTCATCTCCTCACTCTCAGCCTCTCTCCTGAGCCCTCGCTTTTCTCTGCCATTAAAAATGCATCCATTTCCCAATCCTCAGTCTGGGTCCCCTCCCTGTTCCCACCAGTCCTGGCCTGTCCACACAGTCAGGAGCATGCTCAGTAGACAGACTCTTGCCAGGTAACATCACAATGTTTTATTTTTTTATTTTTATTGAACACAGAACGTGGGTTAACCCATTAAGACCTGAAGCCGTTTCTACAAATGTCTTCTAAATGCTAACAGTATTTTGAAAAACGTATGTTTCTTTATCAGTGGTGCTCAAACTTTTTCATGTCAAGGACCCCCAAAATGTTATGAATTTGGCCGCGGACCCCCATCTCAAAATAGTTTGTTCCAGGGACCCCCCCAGAAGCAAAGATTCTAGTTAAAGATGTTCGCTTTAAAAGAATATATATATTCATTCAAGATTTGCACACACTTTCACGATTTTTCATAAATAGCAGATCTACAAGCGGCACTCGAGCTTGTAGATCTGCTATTTTTGAATAGTCAAAGTGTAAAATAATGCTTTTTTAGCTCAAATTAAAAAAATGCGTTTCAAGTCTCAATGGGTTAAAATGGTATTTGCAGTGTTTGCTCCTAGCTTATTTATTATGTAGGCTTTGCCACATATGGGATATATAATACAAGAATGTAGAAAGCCAGTCAAAGCAAAGTGATTGAATGTCAATCAGCAAGCATAGTTTTTTCTCTTGACTGACAACCTGGCTGACACCGCCTACCTTCTCATTATTGTATATGGAGTTGGGTGATGTATTCATATTCATATGGACGAATATGAGACTGAGATGAATATCACCTGGGATTTTGGTTGTCGTGATATAGCTGAAATGTTGTCTTTTCTTGTGTTCTCAAAAGCTGCATTACAGTAAAGTGACAACATTCTCGGAACTTATTCAACTGTTCGTGCTGAGTGAAATTAACGAGAGCCTCCAGCTGTTCAACAGTCTGGTTATCATATCCAAAAATGACTAAAAATATCATCACATTATCGATATTGGGAGGTAGTCACCATGACTGTAATAATAGTCAATATCACTCAGGACTATATCTCTGCTGTACGGCGGAAAACCAGCTAACTCCAAAATGTTCATTTTTCAGGAAATGACAAAAACAAAACAAAAAGTGGAGTTAGGAGGTTTTGTTCATCATTGATAAGAACATCTGAATGGACCTCCAAGCTCACAATGAGGTTGGAGGTCAAAAGGGGGTGGAGCCTGGAGTCAGCAAAACCAGCTAACTCCACCCCCCTTTGGTGGACTTAGCTGGTTTAGCAGAAAGTTTGAGGATCCAATGGAGTTTGCTGGATTTGTCGGAAGCACTTTTTAATACTTAAAGACGTAAAGGGTGTTCAAGAGCACTGATTTATGGAAAAAAATGCAAAAGCGGAAAAATGGAGTTAGCTGGTTTCTGCCGGGCAGCAACGATATGCATCTGGCTGTCCAGGCTCAAAATACTATTTATTTGTAATTTGGAATAATCAACTATCCCCCCCCCCCTTTTTTTTTCAAAATGTATGTAGTCATTATGCCATTATTTCCAAATCCCCCATACATTTCTGTGTAGTCTTGTCGCTGCTGCCCCTATTGGCTCACCTATCAGTGAGGAGCCCCCACTGGGAGGACGTAGAGCCCCTATTGGCCCACCTATCGGTGAGGAGCCCCTACTGGGAGGACAAAGAGCGCCTCTACCCTCCTCCTCACCGTTCCACACCCTCTGCTGACAGCCCCCCCCCCAGCCCATAAGAGTTACTAGTGCAAGTAGTAGACTGCTATTTATTTGGCTATTCAAAAATATCCGATCTACAAGCTCATAGCGCAGCACTAAGTGCCGCGCTATGAGCTTGTAGATCTGCTATTTTTTTTTTATCATGAAAATGTGTGCAAATCTTTGAATATATATATATTATTTTTTAAGCGATTTTTTTTTACTCAAATCTTTGCTACTGGGGGTCCCTGGAAGAACATATTTTGAGATGGGGGGTCCGCAGCCACATACATATCATTTTGGGGGTCCTTGACATGAAAAAGTTTGAGAACCACCGATTATAGCGACTTAAGTAAAAAAAAAAAAGGATTTAGAAGACATTTGTAGAATCCCCAGAAGCAAAGATTTGAGATACAAACGTTCTATCTGTCGCTATGAGCTTGAATAGACGAAGTATAAGATTAGATAATGGTTAAAGTCGTTAAAATCTAAAATGACAGATGCTTTTCCCGGTCTTAATGGGTTAAATGGACGCTTGGCCAAGCCAGAGGCACCGCAGAGGATTCAAACCTCCAAATCTCTGTGGTAATGGACAGGAACGTTACCACTGGACCACCACAACATGCTAACAGTTACTTGCAAATGCTGCTTGTCCCTAGTCTGACTAAACCCTGTGTTCGGGAAGTTGGTTCAGAGTTCCCTTGTCGGTCATCCCATCTCGCTCTTTTATTTTTATGTATCTTTTTCTTTTATACCATATTAAAGGAGCACTTCACCTATTTTCATTATCTTCATATAATTGGCCCTCACTAATGGTCATTATAAGTTGGCACCATTTCTGTCTACTCGCTCTGTGTCTCAGAGGAGGGCTGTGGACAGTTCAGAAACCTGCCTACCAGTAATCTCTCAAGAACAGATCCATCGCTGCCCTTGGATCTGTCAGTAGCCGTGTTGACAACCCGTGCACATTGGCGTGGCGTGGGCGTGCCTTCAGATCAGGAAGCAGGCCGCGCTTTACCCAATCAAATGTAGTGGGCGGGATTTACATGTGTGCTGCTCAATTCCCACTGGAAACAAACCGAAACTCATTTAACAATAGCGTCCTCGGAGCAGACAAAACCACGGAAAGTTAGTAACATTTTAACTTGCTGTTTCATCATAGAAACAAGTGGCCTTAATAACCAAAACGATCCATGTTCTTAGGGAGAAATTGTGTTCGTGTTCAGTGGAGAAATATTGTTAGTGGGAATGAAAACATAGTCGCACCACCGGAAGTGGAGGGCTGAAGGCAGACCAAAACCCCGGTTTCCCTGAGCACAGGTCCTCCGTTCAGCTCCGCCCAGAGCCAAATGAATAAGTAAAAAACAGCAGAGGGCGCTGTTTTTCCTTTTTATTTGACGATGGGTTCCCAGATTGGCCTACCAGTGACATGACATTATTGATTATTCCAAGCTAATAGAAACGATGTTCTCTTCCTGGAAACCAAGTTACCATGCTGAAATAGAAGCCATTGTTCCTTCATTAATATTTTTATTCTTGAAAGTTTGAAATGACCAAACGCGCCTGTCTACCAGGTAGAACTGTCCACAGCCCTCCTCAGAGATGCAGAGTGAGTAGACACAAATGGTGCCATCTTGTAATGAGCATTAGGCCCCGTTTAGACGACAACGGTCTCTAGAGAAAACGGCAAAAGAAAATATCAGATTTGCCGTCCGTTTACACGGCAACGGCGTTATCGGTGGTTGAAACCGCAGCAAAGTGAAACCCCTTCTTCCAGAAGTGGAAATGTTTTATAATCAGATTTTGTGAGAGAAATAAGCCAGTTCTATGAAAATAAGCCCCACAGAAGTGACTATAGGAAGGCTACATGAGCACTTTAAACCTATACAGTACATCTACAAGCTCACAACGTGTCGCATTCGTGACGCGTTATGAGCTTGTTGATCTGCTGTTTTAAAAAAGATCTTGAAAAGAAAGTGAAATAACATTTGGAATATATATAATATATTTTTTTTTTATTCAGATGGGGGTCTGCGGAGAAATAAAATAATTTGACATGCACTTGTTTGAGGACTGTTATCCAAAATCCAAAACTCAACTACACTTTAAAAACAAGCCCAAACAACCCGCAACAACCAATATTTTCAAGCAACTTTACAGGAAAAACAAGCCAAGTCGCTTATAATAAGCGGACATGGCGACATGGAACCACGCTGCATTGGTGTATGTAAACGAACAGCTGCGACAGGAAGTAGAACGGCAGTGGTTCTACACATGCGTGACTGGTCTATCTGGCAGCGCGTCACACCGCCACCTAGCCACCTGGCATGCACACTACAGCGTTTTCAATCACCCTTGCGCCTCTGTCTAAACGCAGGATAAGAAGTGAGAACGCAACGTGACTTTGACGTTTTCTCTTGAGACCGTTGTCGTCTAAACGTGGCCTTAGTGAGGACCAATTATATGAAGATGAATATGGGTGAAGTAGTCCTTTTTAAAGGGATAGTTCACCCAAAAAATTTCTTATTTTCTATCAATTACACACCCCATGAAGCCTTGAATTCATGGAGATTTTTTTGTTTTTGTCGCATTCCTAAGCCAATAATTTGATGACCGGCGAAAAGATGCTAATTTCTCGGGTAGGAGACTCAAAGATGACACCATGAGTATCCTACCGGAGCCGCCACCGGTCATCAAATGATTGGCTTAGGAATGCGACAAGAACAAAAAAAATGCATGAATTCAAGTCTCCACGGGGTCGGGGTGTTTAATCGATAGGAAGAAAAAAACATTTTGGGGGTGAACTATCCCTTTAACATGGAATTGAGCACTTATGGACGGTCCTTGCTTTGCTATATTTACTTAATATATAGACCAAAATGGAAGGGTCGTCATTTGTTATGTCAAATGAACACCGGGGATCATTCTGTGTGCGCGTGTGTGTGTTGGTGGCGTTTCTGATAGTCAGTCAGTAATGTAAACGGCTCATGGTACAGTCAGTCAGACATTAAGGCTAAAAGGATAACGCAAAGAAGTCCTGGGGACTTGTTTCCATTGTGGTCAGGGTGTACTGTATGTATGTATGGACTGTTTGACTCAGGCAGCCCTTATTAGGCAGGGCCGGCAGCAGGAAGTGGGCAGTGGCTTTAGTGCTGTGTCACAGGAAGTAGCAGATTGTATCACGGGCGGGACAGATGGAGAGGGAGAAGCAGGGATGGATTAGTGGACTTGACTGTACAAGAGCAGAGGAGAGGAGAGGAGGGGGAGAGAAGATCCTGAGAAAGAGGAAGACTGGATATCTGATCTGACACCTAATGGTCGACTACTACTACTACTGCTGCTTCTACTCTGGCTTCCTTTATCTCTCTCATACTAAAAGTTCAATTGCCTTTTTTTTTTGGTATGAAGTACATTTTATTATATTAAGTGACCAAGTCTTGGTTTCTACCTTTTGATGGTACTACTACGATTTAGGCCTGTCACAATTATTACATAATCGTCTAATCGCAATTTTTTTCTGCATAATCGTCATAATCGTTTCCATGTTGAAAAATGTTCACATTTTCAAATATTAAAAAAAATTGTAGATCAGCTATTTCTGCTTTTTTTTTTTTTTACATGTATAACATTATTAAATATGTCAATAATTTCTTTGAATATTTCAGTTATTTTTCATATCTGCCCTGTGCAATGTTTGATTACGAAGCCTAAAAGGTTTCATATGTTCCAACACCAAACACACAATGAAATCGTTAATCGCAATTATTTGAGTGACAATTAATCGTCAACTTAAATTTGTAACCGTGACAGTCCTGCTACGATTACTAGCAAATCTCACACTCGTATCATCTCTCTTTTTCCTCCCTCCTCTTAATAGATGTCTCCTCTCTCTCGCTCTCTGTATATCTGTCTGTCTGTCTGTCTCTTCGGTCTGTCTGTCGCCTCTCTCTCTCTCTCTCTCTCACACACACACACACACACACACACACACACACACACACACACACACACACACACACACACACACACACACACACACACACACACACACACACACACACACACACACACACACACACACACACACACACACACACACACACACACACACACACTCTCTCACTCTCTCACTCTCTCTCTCTCGTATCCACACCCTTGGGGTTTTCCCTGTGTGACATGTCTTCCTTGCTTGTGTGTGACACTCTTGTGTGTTCTACTGTATGTGTAATCTGTCTGAGACAGTGCCAGGTCAGTCTGGGCTGTGAGTGTTGGTGTCAGATGAACTGACTGCCTCTCACATTAGGTAGTCCAGAGGAATGGCACGCTCGCTCAACTCACAAGACTTAAGATTAATGACTCTCACATTAGACCTGGGACTGTCAGAGCAATCTCAGACATCCTGCTACTGGACCGCCCTGCCTGGGTCTTAGGCTAGCTAGTTATTCTCAGCAGCATATTATTATTAAGAATCTTTATTATAGACAATGACCAGTAGCCTTATTGAATGTGTGTCTTATGATACGAAAATTGGAGACTAGAGAAATGTGCTCCTCGGAGCACAGGTCTCCGCCAGGCCAGGTAGAAGTCAATCTTAGCCGTTCAGGATGAAATATGAAAAATCGGACGGACAGGGCAAACTTGATTACGTGACTATAAAGATATTATGTGTACCGATTTGCATGATGTTTGGACAAAAACTGTAAAACCTGTGTTAAGCAAAAATCAACCTCCTGGTTCATGATTTGAGGCATTTTGTTCAAAACGGACCACTCGTGCAAACTTTAGATGCCAATCTTAGCCATTCAGGATGGAATATGAAGAATTAGACAGATCCGTCTTGATCACATGACTATAGAGATGATGTGTACTGATTTGCGTGATGTTTTGACTAAATCTGTACGAGTAATATCAACAAAATTGTTTAGCAAAAATCGGCCTCCTTGTGGCGCTATAACAGGCCAATGTGAAAACATTTGGGGCAGCGGTTCTGCTCTGGCCTCCAGGGAGTGTGTGCACAGTTTCACGCCAATCAGTCCAACGGTGCCGGAGATTAGCTGATCACAGACGGACGGACAGGAGGCAAAACAGTCTCGGCCACGACTTCGACCTGGCGGAGACAATAATAATTAATCTGATGATTTTGACTGCAAAATAAAATAAAATAAACTTTGTAACATGCATGGACACATGAAAAAACTGATTTGTACCGAGGTGAACGATAGAAAAGAGATCCCATAGGACATACTGTATACAGCATTGGTTCTCAAAGTGGGGTCCGGGGACACCCAGGGGTCCTTGAGGAGGTTTCAGGGGGTCCCCAGCAAAATTTATCCGCGGCCAAATACATATCATTTTGGGGGTCCTTGACATGAAAAGAGAGTCATAACACAGCTACAGCTTGACGGACTAGAATATCAGGTATTTTGTTTAATGTTGTTGTACTGGTGTACATGATTATAAGCTACACAGTTTTATAGGATACTTTTTGTTTTGTTTTCACAAGGAGTAATTTGTTCTTTATAAACCTTAAGGGTATTATTGCAAATCCCCACTTAGCACCCTCATTCCATGGCCCTCATGACTGTTATCAACTAGGTGTGTTCAGTGTACGAAAGCTTTTGGGTGTGTTTTTCTCCCTGAGCAGCGTTATCTTAAAACGCGTGCGTTTTCAGTGTGTGTGTGTGTAGGAGGAGTTGGAGATGTAGAGCAGGTGGAAGGTTCCAGTGGCGCTCCTCTTTGCCGGAACACCACTCTACTTCCTGTCTTTGTCGGCCTTCATTGTTGTGCTGTGGCCCATCTTGTTTGGGATCGAAACCAATCTCTCCTCTCCTCCTAAAATCAGCCTTTTGCTGCATTACTTTCCTGCAGTGGTGTAAAGTAACTTAGTACATTTACTCAAGTACTGTACTTAAGTACAGTTTTGAGGTATTTTTTACTTTACTGGGTTGTTTCCAATTTTCAGTACTTTTACTTCTACTCCACTACATCTCAGAGGCAAATATTGTACTTTTATTCCACTACAATTATTTGAAAACTTTAGTTACTTTGTAGATTTTGATTACTATTACAAAACATACATTAACCACTTCAGCCCTATATACATTGCGGCCATTTGAAAATAGCAGATCTACAACCTTGTAGATCTGCTATTTTCAAAAGATTTTAAAACATTTTATACATTTGAAAACTTGTGAAATGGGACATTCTGCATAATTAGTACTTCCTACTTTTGGTACTTTAAGTACATTTTGATACTAGAACTTTTGTACTTTTACTCAAGTACATTTTGAATACCGGACTTTTGCTTTTAACAGTGTATTTCTGCATTGCGGTATTGATACTTTTACTTAAGTAAAACATTTGAGTTTCCACCATTGCTTTCCTGCACCAGGTCTCCCTCTCTTTGTCTTTTGCACACGCTCTTGTGTACTTGTTCCACAACAGTATTTACAAAGCATATAGATGGAGTATATTTATGCTTTCTTATTAGAGCAGTCTTGGCCTTGTTTGGCTTGTTATTATAATTACCCTATGCCCCCCTGCTCTGCTCTACAGCAGCCTGTCTTCCACTACTCTATATGACCCTCATACACCCATCTGTTGAATGCATCGGTGCATATTTACTCTCATGGCACCCATACCAAGGGGCGGACCTAACTTAGATGTTACACTTCAGTCTTATAAATGGCCTGTTTATTGGTGTGGACATGCATTGCTGGCCATTACTGCACCGGCATAGCAATGTAATATTTGAGACACCACCCAGCATATGTATCCTCCAGAGCCTATGAAACTATGTCATAAAAAAAGAATACCTGGAGTCCAAACCTTGTTCCCCGTAAGCTGTAGCTGTACAGTGTGTGGCATGATGAAGACTCGTATTGCATTGAAATATTTCCTATTTTTCTGGGTCAAAAGTGTTTGAGAATACTTTCAAGGTTGTGACTCCTGAACTGGTACCGGTTCCCAATTTCTAGAAGCTGGAAGTACTGTGGTCATGCTATATCATTGGCGAACCGCCCTCCAAACCCATGCCCAAACTTCAGCATTGCTTTATGTAATGCCCAAACGCAACCATTTTAACATTATACCTGAAATTAGGTCAGCTCTGTTTTGTATTTCTATGTGATCCATCTTTCAAAAGGTAGTTTTGCACTTCCCAGTGTACTGGCCAGGTGCTTGGCACAGTGAAGACAATGGGTCAAGAAAAAAATACACCAACATGACCTCATCGGACGGCAGATGCTTGAAGACATGTTGTGAAATGTTGATAATTACACACTTAAGAGAGCAAGTATGCATAGTGTGCAGGACGTATTTGTTCTTTAGCCTACCTACTTGTGTTGTCCGTCTATGGTCAACTTTACACGGAGTGATCTGAATTGTCCCGATGCAGTGAACCCCACCTGGCACTCCAAGCAGGTTAAAAACAAACAACAAAGATTTGTTGTTGCCAGGCCTGTGGCCTGCTTACCACCATTCATTTAGGATCTATTAGCCTGATGCTTTTTTGCAAAGACCTTTTCAGAGGCAGTGTGCTGTGACAGCGTGTCGAGCTAGACCAGATGAGGCTAGCCTGGAAAGACTGGCTCCCATCTCCAGAAGCCTGTGTGACACGCACAGCTATGTCTTCTTTCTCTCTCCTTCCTTGAGACGACTGCAATTCACACTTCCTCTCTCACGTGTCTGATTCCATTTTATTTTTGTATTTGCTTACATTTTCATACTCCTCTCTTCCTGCAACCTCAGGGCTGCCTTTCTCTCTTCCTCAACTTAACAGCCAGCAAGCAAGACGGTTTATTTTGTCAGTCTTTATCAGCAAATAAATATGTGTAATTCACTTCTTTTATAAAGAATGAAGATGCCTTGTTTGTCAAGAATGAAGATGCCTTGTTTGTCATCTGCATAGGCTACAGAAAGTAACACAAACAAAGGAACTGGAGCATTATGACAGGGTTCTTCTCACAGTCCTAGAAACTCCAGTTAACATAATGGTTTTCGTATTATTTTGCATGTAATTTCCCCAGACATGCATCCAAAAGTGTTGGTAATGAAAGTATTGTTGGTGCTTGTTACCTGTTGAAGCAATGATAAGACCGTAATACGTTTTGACGTGATGAGCCTTAGGTTATAGCTTTAGCGAGGTCAAACAAAAGTTATAGCTATCAGCTATTTAGAAAGGCAAATAAGGCGGCCTGGTACACTTAAGTCAGGTAGCATTGGATCGTAAGCACTAACAAATATTTCTCATGCAAACTTTAACTGCAGTGTCATATGTCCATGAAATGAGGAAGGGCTTGTCAGGGCTCAACATTCTTAACCTTGTGTAATACAATACAATTTGTGTAATTAATTGGGAGCATCCACAGTGTTGCAACTCCGAGTCTCTTTTTAATACAGATGTCAAATAAGATAAACAAAAGTGTTCACCAGTTCTTTAAGCAGTGAGGGAACCATTCTAAAACACTTTATCTTCTCTCGCCCAGTGAGTCGAGTATCTGCCAGGCTCGGGCCACTGTGATGATCTACGATGATGGCAATAAGAAGTGGCTGCCGGCGGGCGCTGGTGCCCAGACCTTCAGCAGAGTCCAGATCTACCACAACCCCGGCACCAACGCCTTCAGAGTAGTGGGACGCAAGATGCAGACGGACCAGCAGGTATGTGTGAAACAGTGCTGTGGGGTGGATCAGGTGTTTGCTATTTGTTTCTATACATGTCAGCGTCTTAACCCATTAAGACCGGGAACGATTACTGTGTCATTTTAAGATTTCTTTGGCTATTAAAAAAATAGCAGATCTACATGCTCGTAGCCACGCTACGAGCATGTAGATCTGCTATTTTTTTGAAAAATCCTGAAAATGTTCGCAAATAATATTCAAGATATTGAAGATATACATATTTATTTTTTAAGGCGAACATTTGTAACTCGAATCTTTGCTTCTGGAGATTCTAAATCTTAACAGGTAAAAATGGGTTAAAGGGAGGGAGGGGGGATGGGGGAGGAAGGCTTGCTCTCACTCATGCCATACAGTGCGTGTACTTATATCATCAGTGTTATATCATCATATAGAGTCGGGCCAAAGAGCAACGTACCATAGTTTTATTTGGCCACATATCTTTTCCTTTTTTTTGCTTTGTCTTTTTTTCTGACCTGAATTTACCCTGAGGAGGTTTGCTGAGTGTGCATCCTGTTTTTAGTTTATATTTATATATTTTTTTGTGTTTAGCAGTCCGCTGCCTCACATTCATTCGGCACAGACATTCACACCAGGGAGGTGCCACAGTCTGTAGAATGCAGTCACAACAAATGACCTCTAGCATTTGTTTTTTAGTACCAACCCCTACTGTACTGCAGCATCATTATTGCTAAAGCACTCCATACTTTTACTAGTATTAAAAGCATCCCTGGCTAATAAGCCAAATATGCCTTATTATACATTATAATTGCCCTCTACAACTAGGGGATGCCCGTTGCAAGTTGATGATGTCATTTGCCCATGTGTGGTTCAGCCCTATGGAATTTATGGAATGCATATCCAAAATCAATTAACCTTAGGAAGTATTAAGTTGTTTTTTATCTTCACGTGCATTCCATAAATTACCTAGGGCTAGACCACACATGGACAAATGACATCATCAACTTGCGACGGGCATTGCCCCCATTGAGTGAAAGATTAACTATTTATAAAATAAAATTCAGTGCCAATGAAATAAAAAAATAATAATTGCGAACTGTGCCAGCAATTTTTCAAGTAGTCACAGAATATTTATCTCCAGTATCGATCCCCTGATGGGTGCTAATCACTGAGGGTTGCACTGTGTGGTTTCACAAATGTCAACGAGGTCATTGGACCTTTGACCTTTTGAAAATAACATAATAACATTGAAAAATACATAGTAAAAAAAAGTGCTCAGGAGCCGAGATACAGCCTTTTCCAGTAATAAGTTAAACAAGAAGTGAATGGAGCAGCAAATCTTCAATGATGATATCTTGGGTTCTGAACGTTTTTTTCCCCCAAAAAAATCAAAAAACACGTCAAACACGTCATAAGGATAATTCCTTTAACAGGTCCGTTCATGAAAGTCCTTACGGTCTTGTTTCCAATGAGGGCCTGTGAGCAATTAGGGGTTAAGAGTCTTGCTCAAGGACAAATTTCATTTCATCGACACATTTGCTGGCCTGGCCTGGAATCGTACCTGGGGCAACCAGGGCCTCTGGCTCCCTAGGCTGGCTCACTAACCACTCAGCTATGGCCGCCCCTTAACTCTTTGACTGCGGTTGACTCGATAACGCGTCAATTGCTAGTTTGTCCAGTTGGCCGTCGACGCGTTAGACGCGCGTTCATTGTTTAATCTCTGATCGCGCTATTCTGCAATGTTTCACTCTAGGATTCGAGTTCCACTTACTTCACCCACACTTGCATCCGGTTTTATGACGCAGATTCCGTTTCCGGTTTTCATTTTTTTTCCCTGGTCATTTTCGGCCAGAATAGGGAAACACACGGTATAAAAAACGAACGGAGAGCTCCACTTCTATAATCTATGGTCTGGGTGACAGTCATCGCCGTCGTGTATCACACCGTAAATTTTTCCAATCGGAGAATCTGAGAACACGTCACATCCGGTTTGACGTATTTGACTGTTTGGGCCTGTTTGGGGGGGGGGGGCAGCGAGTCAGCGAGCTGATGAAAGTGTCTATTTGCTGCTCTCTAGTGGTGGAACCATCGTATGTGTTCAAAACCACAGCTACACAAACTATATGAAAATTAAATAACAAAACAAAAAAACATCGCTGGCACTGGGGGAGTACTTATGAAAATACTCTGGTAGTCAAAGAGTTAATCATTGGCACGTTGCGCCATTGCGGTGAAACACGTCAATGGCACTCAATGAGTTAAGGTGTTTTTAATTTTACATTTTTGTTATAGACCACCGAAGTCTGACGTCATTTACATATCCTTTGTTTGTCTACCTGGTTCGCAGTTTTCCACCCCCGTTCTGAATCTCATAGACGTATTTAATATCGCGTCAAATAAGAACTGTGTTCCAAAAATAAACAAATGACCCCGGCGGTTTGACTCTTATGGATATGAAGCATCAATTGACGGTGAGAAAACGCTAATGTTACTTCCGCCGAATTAGTTACATTTTCGCCAGAAACAGACTGTATCAAATATAAGTGACTGACTATCATAAACGATACAGAACCTCCTCCCTGACAATATCGCCGGGACAGTTTGTTTATTTTTGGACCACAATTCTTATATGAGACGATTCTAAGATGACCCAATGTTATTCTCCATAGAGAAATTACTTCCGCAAACCTGGTTATGAACGAATGACGTCAGGACTTCGGTGGTCTATAGAGGGCAATTATAACTTTTATTACGGCATATTTGGCTTATTAGCCAGGGCGGGGATCCTTTTAATACTAGGATTAATTGCAGACTAATGTGTAAAAAGGTATAATGGGACACATGCATAGTTTGTTCCCTGCTTTGGGTTTTCTCTGTGGGCTCCGGTGTCTGTGGATGCTTGCTTTCACCCTGTGTCTATCTACCAGTCTGGTTTCAACCGGGGTGCCCACAAATTTAAAGTTGTCCACACTCTGAGGGATGCCCAAGTTCATGTACTACCCAGAATTATTTCAATCATAAAGAGAGCTCTGGCCGGTGGCCACCTGAGCATGGATTCGGTTTCGGAATGTATGCCCCGAAAATGCATTTGATCTCATCGGGCAAACACACAAGACGTATGGTATTTTTACCCACACTATACATAGGTTCTCCTCACATCGGAAAAAAAGTTACCCTAAGGATTAAAAAAAGATGTAAGACCATCTCGAGGGCATGCTGTGTTGGACATGCATAAGAGATACTGGAAAAGGGCGGATAACATGCAACATGGGTCATGAGCCAGATTTGAACCCACAGCACTGACTGGGATCAGTTCTGTTTAAGACCTTACTTAAACTGAGCAAGCTGGGAGGTCATTCTTATTTGCAGCCTGGGAGATGCAATTGCAGGGGAAGGTAGGGTTACACGTGTACTTAAACCACAGTCACACCTGATACCGCTAATAAGACACACTTAAAGTTATATCAATGTATATCAACTTATAAGGTACATACTGTACTAAACAGTGGTGGAAAAAGTACTGACATTTTTTACTTAAGTAAAAGTATCAATACCACAATGTAGAATGTACTCTGTTACAAGTAGAAGGCCTGTGTTCAAAATGTTATTTGAGTAAAAGTACAAAAGTATTGGCATCAAGATATACTTAAAGTACCAAAAGTAAAAGTACTAACATGTTTGAAAAGCTCTACAAGCTCACAATGTGTCGTGATGCGACGCGTTGTGAGCTTGTAGATCGGCTGTTTTCAAATTGCCTATGTGTAAAATAGGGCTAAAGTGGTTAATGTGTGTTTTATAATGTAATAATTTATATCTGCAAAGTAACTAGTAACTAAAGTTTTCAAATGATTGTAGTGGAGTAAAAGTATAATATTTGCCTCCGAGATGTACCGGTAGTGGAGTAAAAGTATTGAAAATGGGAAATACTCCAGTAAAGTAAAAAAAATCCTCAAAAGTGTACTCGGATACAGTACTTGAGTAAATGTTACTTTACACCACTGCATCTCACAAATAAAAAATGGTTGCTGGAGAGCGCTTGGATGAGTTTACCCCCCCCCCCCGCATCACAGCAGTGCTCTCTCTCTCTCTCCCCTTCTGTCGCCATCTCTGTCCTTCTTTAAACATTCAAGCCTCCAAGTGTTCCCTAGAGATGGCTCTTAAAGTGGATGATGTTTCCTGCCAGATAGTATGCCTTTCTCAGTCATTTCCTGTGACAATTTTAGGAAGACCACCCACCCCCCTCCCCCTCTCAGCTGAGGTGACACCTAATGGCTAATTTATAGTACGAGTCGCTTGTCGAAAATCTGTTATTTTTTTGCAAGAGACGCATTCGTATGATAAAATGTAACTTGACCACTCAACCACTTCAACCCTGGCTTTGCTTTTTTGGGGCATGTCATTATCGGTGAAGACGTTTCGAAAATAGCAGATCTACCAGCTCACAACAACGCATCATATTGCGTTTTGAGTTTGTAGATCGCTGGTGACACTCTCACACGCACAATCCCACATGCATACGTACACAGATATTTCACATATTTATAGTACGATCCATACTTGGAGACGCATGGTGTGATGGGGGGGGGGGGGGGGGGCGTTGAATAGCAGCTGAGGGCAAATACAGGTTGCTGCAATCTTATAATTCTCTGTGTCTCTTATCTCCCTTTCATCTCATGTGTCTCTTTTCTTGTTCTCTCTCCCTCTCTCTTTACTCTACCATTGACTTGGAACAGGAGGAGATCATTGCATTTTGTTGTTTGCAGTGCTCATGGTCGCATTCCTTCTATCTATCTGTCCCAACCTGGCTGCATTTATCTGCCTGTTTGACAGGACTGGACAGAGGTTAGGAATGCCTCTCGCAATGCTGGTTGCGGCAATTGAACTTGTTAGCCTCTCTCTCTCCCATTGGAGCACCACATGCCGACTGCCGGTGTATTCACTCTGACTGGCTCTCCTCTTTTCTCTCTCTCTCTCTCTCTCTCTCTCTCTCTCTCTCTCTCTCTCTCTCTCTCTCTCTCTCTCTCTCTCTCTCTCTCTCTCTCTCTCTCTCTCTCTCTCTCCTCTCTCTCTCTCTCTCTCTTCCCCCCCCCCCTTTGCCCTGTGGAATTCAGAGGCTGTAAAACAAACAGGGAAATGGCGCGTCAGCACATTCAGGTTGCGCTCAACCCCAAACCTATTTTTTCCCCCCACTGGCGTATAGGGCTCACGCCACCTGCTGGGTGCAACGTCTTTTCTCCCAGACAGTTGATTTAGCTTATGTTAACTTCAGTGCCAAACCTAAATACCCATGATGATGAAAAACACATACATTTGGTCAGTGTTGGAGAAACTTTCACATTTTGTTTTTGTTTTGTTCGTTTAGTTGTCCTGCGTTCTTCCCGTTTGTTATTTTTCTGGTTGTGTGCTTTAGGTCATTTCATGGAAACGTCTGACCTGTACTGCAGGTTTCTCACTACGTCTAATAGCTTCTGTTTTGTCCTTTTTAACCCATTCAATCCGGGGACGCATCTGTCATTTTAGATTTCTTTGGCCATTCAAAAATAGCAGATATACAAGCTCAAAGCGAACATTTGTAACTCAAATCTTTGCTTCTGGGGGGGGGGGGGTGATCCCTGGAACAAAATATTTTACAAATGTTAGCTTAAAAATGTATATATTTAAAGATTTGCACACATAAAAAAAAACAACTAAACTATAACAGATCTACAAGCTCATAGTGCGGCACTCTGAGCTTGTATATCTGCTATTTTTGAATAGCCAAAGAAATTAAAATGATAGAGATGCCTCCCCGGATTGAATGGGTTACAATTGGCCACTCCTAAAGAATTCACACTGCATGTCTGCTAAACGCCAGGTCACCTGTTGTCCAACCAACCCCCATTCTTTTCCTGTTCCAGGTGGTCATAAACTGTCCGATTGTGAAAGGCCTGAAGTACAACCAAGCCACGCCTAACTTCCACCAGTGGAGAGATGCACGGCAGGTGTGGGGCCTGAACTTTGGCAGCAAGGAGGACGCCGCTCTGTTCGCCAACGGCATGCAGCACGCTCTGGAGGTGCTCACCTCAATGGCAGATGCAGGTAATGGCAAACAGCTGGTGAATCGCCTGAGATTCAGCCATTGTTTTATGTTTCCTTCCCCAAAATGACTTTTTTTCCCCTATCGATTAGTCACCCCATGCCATAAATATATCCATGAATTCAAGTCTCCATGGGGCCCATGGAGACTTGAATTCGTGGATATATTTGTGCTTTTGTCGCATCCCACCGGAACCGCTGCCTGCCGGTCCGCTGGTCATCAAATTATTTGGTTAGGAATGTGACAAAAACTAAAAAAATATCCAGGAATTCAAGTCTCCATGGGGTGACTAATCCATAGAAAAAAGGTAATATTTTGGGTGAACTATCCCTTTAATCCCTTTCAACCTGGTGTCCCTATTTTGGGCACGTCATCATAGATGAAACGTTCAAAGATAAGTCTTTGGAATGTAGTCGGACAGT
Source organism: Gymnoscopelus braueri (assembly GCF_963280865.1). Classification (NCBI taxonomy): domain Eukaryota; kingdom Metazoa; phylum Chordata; class Actinopteri; order Myctophiformes; family Myctophidae; genus Gymnoscopelus; species Gymnoscopelus braueri. Next base: position 12,610,803 of record NC_137606.1, read on the forward strand.
ATACCTGTCCCTCTCACCATCTCACCACGTGCTTGCAAACAGATTTTCCTGTAGATGTACTTCTGTGGACATACAAGCACTCACTCACAAAAACAGAACATGTATACAACATGCCCTGGAGCTAATCCATCAGAAACGTCCCCATGCTCTGTCTTTCTGCAGGTTACGCCACCCTCCCTCGCCCAGTGTCAAATGGACCAACCCCAGAGGAGCTGGAACAACAGCGAAGGTACCAACACTGGATTAGATTTTTTGTCTTTTAAGCCTTCATTGATAGGACAGTAGACTGACAGGAAATGGGGAGAGAGAGATGGGGAGTGACATGCAGCAAAGGTCGTCGGGAACGGGATTCGAACTCGCGACACGCTGTCAGGCTGGCATTGCGGCCGAGGGTTCCTGGACCGCCTCGCTGCGGCCCAGGCCTGCACAGGTGTTCTTTGGGGGAGATTGGGTGCTACCCACTTTGTGTTACAGGTCTACCTGTAATACTTATTTTTCTTTTCTTTTTCTCCCAATTTAATTGTTATGCCAATCACTCCCAAGTATTTTTTCTTTTTCCTCCTTTTTTCCTCCCCAATTTACCAATTATTTCCTCCCCACACACATTTCAGTTTGTTGTCACTGCTGTTGTATCCTACTGACTAACCTACCAGACAGTGAGGCCTGCGTATCTCGGCCGTGCTTCCACTTCCTTCCGCTTCAGCAGGGCAAGCTGGAAACTTCCGTGTGTGTCACAGAAGGGGGGCGTTCGGTAGGCCAATCAGAGGCAGGTGGGGCGGGTCTTTTCTTAAGAGGCAGCCGCGCAGCAACTAGTCAGTTAGATGCGCTGTGATTGGCCAGTAGTCAACGCTCTGTGATTGGCCAGTAGTCAAGTAACCCTGCGGAAGAGCCTTGTATTGAGATACCAGTCACTCCAATGAACTGCAGAGGCCAATGAGGTATCTAGGTTTCTATATCTATGGTGAGGAGCCCCCACTGGGAGGACATAGAGCCTCCGTCCTACTCCTCCTGCCCAACTCTCCTGTGATTCCAGATATCCAGAGGTGTAGGAGGGGACACTTGTTCCATCTCTTTTCCCTAAGCTCAAAACTGCACTGACAAGTGCAGGCTGTGGCTGCGCGCACACGCACAGACACACACACACACACACACACACACACACACACACACACACACACACACACACACACACACACACACACACACACACACACACACACACACACGTCCTAGGTTAACATTGGGGAAATTACATCACTCACCCGCCCACGTGAGGACAATAATACTAATGATTATAATGACAGGTACAAAAATCATATAAAACTAGAAAAAGTGCTCCTCGGAGCACAGGTCTCCGCCAGGTCAGGTAAGTTATTGTGGCCTCCTGGTGGCGCTATAATAGGCCAATGTGAAAAGGGTGGCATTTCTTCCTCGGCCTAGTGGGAATGTGCGTGCAAATCTTCACGGAAATCGCACGCCGCGTTCATGATTTCAGACATTTTGTTCAAAACGGACCAATCCTGCAAACTTTGGAAGTCAACCTTAGTCAATCAGGATGGAATATGAAATATCGGACAGATGCGTCTTGATCACATGACTATAGAGATACTGTGTACCGATTGGTGTGATGTTTGGATAAAATCTGAAGGATTAATATCCAAAAATGTATTTGACATAAGTCGGCCTCCTGGTGGCGCTGTAAAAAGCAGATGTGAAAAATGCAGTGCAGATGTTTTTCCTTGGCCTCTAGGGAGTAGGCGTGCAAAGTTTCACGTAGATCGGTGCAGTTATAGTTAAAAATGCAAATCGGCCTGTTATAGCGCCACCATGAGGCTGATGTGAAAAGTTTTAAGTGCCATTTCTTCCTCGGCCTAGTGGGAATGTGCGTGTGCAATTTTATGCAAATGGCAAGCTGCGTTCATGATTTGAGGCAGTTTGTTCAAAACGGACCAATCCTGCAAACTTTGGATGGTAACCTTAGCCAATGAGGATGGAATATGGGAAATCGGACAGATCAGGGTTGATCACATGACTATAGAGATACTGTGTACCGATTTGCATGAGGTTTGGTTAAAAACTGTAGGAGTAATGGGAAAAAATGGGTTTTGCACAAATCGGCCTCCTGGTGGCGCTATAACAGGCCCATGTGAAAAATTTGAGGCAGAGGTTCTGAATTGGCATCCAGGGAGTGTGTGTGCACAGTTTTGCAGCGACCGGGCCAACGGTGCCGGAGATTTGGTGGTAACACACAGACAGGACACACGGACACACGGACACACGGACGGACGGACAGGGGCGAAAACATACTCTCTCGCCATGCCTTTCGGCCTGGCGGAGACAACAAACGTTCAAATCTTCGGTATCTTCGATACTCACGTGTTGGCACGGTGCATAGATAGTGAACCACTCTTTATTGGATTTATGATCATGTTTGGTGTTTTACAACAAGAGTTCATTTATTAGTTTGTAATGATAATAATTAAAAGGTGAGTGTTAAAAAATAACATGTATTGCTTTCTATCGTTATAGCGATTTTTAACTGGGGGGTGGGGACATTCGGGTAATTGGTTAAAATGTTGTTTTTATTACACGATAAGGTGGCTATTTTTGTCTCCGCGAGCCGAAGGCATGGAGGTCAGGGCAGAACCTCTGCCCCAATTCTTTTTACATCGGCCTGTTATAGCGCCACCAGAAGGCCAATCTTTGCAAAACATTGTTTTTATATTACTCCTACCGATTGCCGTGACACACAGATCCCCCACTAGGCCAAGGAAGAAATGCCACAGAATCTAGTGTAAAAAAGATGTTAATTGCTAAGATGTACAGTTCAAGAGTTATAGGCCGAAACGTGAATCTGCCTGTTATAGCACCACCATGAGGCTTGATTGAAAAATGTAGGGTGGCATTTCTTCCTTGGTTTACTGGGGATGTGTGTACAAAGTTTCACGGCGATCGGACGCTGCGTTGATGATCTGAGGCATTTTGTACATAACGGGCCACTACTGCAAACTTTGGAAGCCAATCTTAGCCAATCAGGATGGAATATGAAAAATACATCAGATCTGTCTCGATCACAGGACTTTAGAGATAATGTATACCAGTTTGTGTGACGTTTGGACGAAATCTGTAGGAGTAATATCCAAAATTTTGTTTTGCAATAATCGGCCTCCTAGTGGCGCTATAACAGACCGATGTGAAAACTTTGGGGCAGAGGTTTTGCCCTGGCCTCCGTGCTAAGCTTTTTGGAGGTGTCATCAAAAAGACAAACTGGTGAAAAGCAATAAATGTTTAACGCCAGTGATATGTCCACTCTCCCCCAGTTCCCAGTTAAGTGGCGCACGGTGTAACTAGATTCAATCTAATAAAGATTTCCTTTTGAAACAAATTGGGCCGTTAGGTTCTTGCTGATTGTGTGGTGAGTGTCATGGATACTCTCTTGCTAAGCTTAACGGTGATATATGAGAGAGAGAGAGGGAACAGAAGAGCTACAAGTGTCCCTCAAACCGCCAGGTGCTCCTGGAAGGGAATGCTAACCAAAGAGAGAGAAAAGAGTTATGGCCAAAAGAATGGCATAAATAATCCAGGCACTAAAGGTAGGTTTTAAAAATGTAAATGCTTTTTCATTGAATGGGCTCAAGACATAAAAAAAAAAACTGCACCAACGTCTACTTGTGCCTTCTTCCGAGTCGAACATTCTTTTGTCTATAACTCTTCCTCACTCTTTAGTGATATTTGAGATTTTAGTTAATTTTAAGATAATTAATTTTAAGATAATTGAACACATCTAGGCGACTGCTGTGAGGCCATACGAGGCAGATCTAAAAGAGAGTCCATCTGTTAAAATGAATTCCACTCTGGTTTTGGTCGCGCACTGAAAATAGCAGATCTACATTGCTCACAACGCGACATCTTGTGACAACACCTCACAACAAAGTAAATCAAGCCTGTCTTGGCTTCTTTCTTCTGTCCTGCCTGCACATATCTGCTAATTGTACACACACACACACACACACACACACACACACGTGTAGCGGATTTGATGGCATTAGCCTCATGCTGCTTAAACCCTCCACCAGTCCCTCTAGGTTAAAGGTTAGACAGGGGACGAGGAAGGCCAACACATCGTCTTTTCCCTCCTTCCCTCCATCTATCCCTCCATCTATCCCCTCATCCACCAGCATGTCTATCTGTTGACCCCTGCACTCGCCCGCATAGACAAGGCATTAACCTTTTAATCTCATTTCAGCCTAAATGGTCATAATGCAGCATGCAGCATGGTAGGAAAAGCTTGCGGATTGGCCTGAGAAGCTGTCTGTCAAACCACAAGAAGGCACTATTTGTTGTTCTCATGCCCGGGGCTTATGTCAGGGTCCAAAGCTCTACTATTGAAGCACAGCACTGACCGACATAAAGTGAAAGGTCCAATTCAAGCAGTGCTTGTGTAATATGTTCGGCATTCATGGTTATTCTGCCTAGATACAGAATTAGTTGGGATTTGCATTGCTCACCAGCCTCATGAGTAGTGAGCAGTGGTGGAAAAAGTACATTTTTTTTTACTTAAGTAAAAGTTTCAATACTGCAATATAGAAATACTCCGTTACAAGTAAAAGTTCGGAATTCTAAATGTACTTGAGTAAAAGTACAAAAGTATTGGCATGAAAATGTACTTAAAGTACCAAAAGTAAAAGTATTCATTATGCAGAAAGTCCCATTTCAAGTTTTCAAATGTATAAACATCTTTTGAAAATAACCAATCTACAAGCTCACAATGCGACGCATTGTGAGCTTGTAGATCGGCTATTTTCAAATGGCCGAAATTTGTATAGGGCTGAAGTGGTTAATGTATGTTTTGTAATAATATTCAAAATCTACTAAGTAACTAGTGACTAAAGATTCCAAATAATTGTAATGGAGTAGAAGTACAAAATTTAGTAAAAGTAAAAGTAAGTAAAAGTAAAAGTAGTACTAGTAAAAGTATTGGATATTAGAAATACTCGAGTATAGTACAAATACCTCAAAATTGTACTTAAGTACAGTACTAAACCTTATAGATTCCGAGAAAGAACAGTAATGGTTCCCCGTCCCTCCCTCCCTCCCTCTCGTCTGGGCACAGTGCCCAAGTCGACCTGCAGAGCTTTAAATCTCACCAGTGGGTATGGGTGTGTGTGTGTGTGTGTGTGCACACAGTCATGCACACACACACGCCATGAGTATATGTTTGAGATTGCTGTGCTTGAGATTGCGCACATGTGTGTGTACATACATGTGCCTTCGTGTGTGTGTGTGTGTGTGTGTGTGTGTGTGTGTGTGTGTGTGTGTGTGTAAAAGACCTTGTGACTGACAGATGTGTTGGGGGAGGAGGTGGGAGACTTGCTTAGTGTAGGCCATCTAGTCCAGCTGTGGACTTTGTGCTTCCAGCACCAGGCTAATCAGAAGCTGCAAAATGCCCCATCCTTCATCTGTACAAACACAGAGTTCAGTATATTGGAGTCGTTCTCTAATATCCTCTGTATGGATTCATTATTTGAAGGAATTTCTCAATTACTAATGAGGTTTTTTTATATATGTTTTTTGTCTAGATTGGAGCAGCAAAAGCTGGAACAGCAGGAGAGAGAACGTCAAGAGAGAGAACGACAGGAGCGAGAGAGGCAGGAGAGAGAGAGACAAGCGACCGCAGGTCAGGAAACGCCTGCGTTAAGTCATCACAAGTTCAACCACCCTCATTAAAACCCAATAAGACCTGGAATGCATCTGTGTCACTTTAGATTTCTTTGGCTATTCAAAAATAGCAGATATACAAGCTCATAGCGCGGCACCGAGTGCCGCGCTATGAGCTTGTAGAGCTGCTATTTTTGAAAAATCTTGAAAACATTTTTTTTTTTTTTTTTTTTTTTTTTTTAACTGTTAGGATTTAGATTTTTTTAAAGAATCACCTCAGGTCTTAATGGGTTAACCATGCTGTTCCTCCTCCATAGGAAAGACTGCTCCTAATCATTCACATCACTACAGTACAGCCCCTCCTCGTATCATTTACAAGTCATAGTTGTTATCCAAGTACTTATTAAAGGAGAATTCCGGACTAGCCTTTTCCTTACCTTTTATATGATGTTATTATATCCTAGGACGAGTGGTACGGTAGAACATGTTCGTAACTCCATCCCGAGTCCACCGCAGCTAAAAACCTGAGCGGACGGTCCATGCGCTAGATCTCGTATTTTTATGGCTCTAATTTCTTTCTTTTGTGGTGAGATCGGGCTTTGGTAATGTTTTGTGTTAGATGCACCCCTCCGGAAGTCTCACAAGACGTGATTTCATCCAAGCCGCTTGTAAACACTAAGGCGGCCCATTTTTGGACAAAAACACTGTGGAGAGTTTTCTGTCATTATGAACGTCAGATATCACCCAAAACTGTACCACTCGTCCAAGGATATAATAACATCATATTGATTGATTGATTGACATTTTTATTAGGCAAAAGAATGTAAAACAACACAGTTACATTTATAATACTTTTGTCTAAAAGGTCCGACCCAAAAAGTCCTTGCGGTCTTGTTTCCGTTGGGGTCCTTGAATTAATTTCATAGACATATAAAGGTACGGAATTCTCCTTTAAGCCACTACAGTACAGTCCATATTTCACAATGCTGTAGGTTACAGGGTCTCCAAGACGTAGCTGTTTTGTAACGAGTCATGGCTTGGTCAGGTGGTGAAAATTGTGCAAAATTGGCAACATAATTACATTGTCAGGAACACTATTGTGTTGACGTGATTCAGCAGACACCAGTCACCACCGTTATCACTACTCCGTCTGATCTCTTTATGAGGAGTTCATCTGGTAATCGTCCTCTTCATGCTAAACGCTGACAGTCCTCGTTGTTTCCTCGTCTCTCTAGCTGCCGTCCCCCCACCTCCTCCTCCGATGATGACCGGAGCCCCCGCACCGCCACCGGCCCCTCCTCCGCCCCCGTGCCCTCCGCCAGCCCCTGCTCCTCCTCCGGCCCCTGCCCCTCCGGGACCACCTTCCACAGGAGGAGGAGGAGGAGGACCACCTCCCGCCCCGCCCGCACCGCCCCTGCCCACTGCTGGAGGAGGCGGTGGTGGAGGGGGAGGTGGGGGGTTGGCCGCCGCCATCGCAAGTGCCAAGCTCCGCAAAGTAAACAAGGTGTGTATGGTGGAAGGTGGGAAATGGTCTGACGTTTGAGCAAAGCATGGAAATGAAACCCAATAGGTTAACGCTGTGTTTGTACTAATAGCCACTTTAAGGTGTAGCGATCTTATCTTTATTGAGGTATAATACCTGCACCAGCCTTGTCATTGAAGGTAATTTGTGTGTGTGTGTGTGTGTGTGTGTGTGTGTGTGTGTGTGTGTGTGTGTGTGTGTGTGTGTGTGTGTGTGTGTGTGTGTGTGTGTGTGTGTGTGTGTGTGTGTGTGTGTGTGTGTGTGTGTGTGTGTGTGTGTGTGTGTGTGTGTGTGTGTGTGTGTGTGTGTGTGTGTGTGTGTGTGTGTGTACTAGAGCTCTTAACGGGTAAAAAAAAAACTGAACCGAACCGAAATGGTCCCAGGAAATTTGGTCCGATTCCAAGCCGTTCCGAGATTATTTTCAAATAACAGAATCGAACCCGAGTGGACCCGTGACAAATTTGGTCCGATTCTGTGCCGTTCCGACTCAACTCTTTTTTTTCTTTTGTTACAGAACCGGACCCTAATTGGCTCCGTGAAATTTGTTCCGAGATCCAATTATTTCCGAGATTCCGAGACAGACCAGACTCAGACACGCCTTCAGAAAAGCGCTTATGAAACTAGAAAAATAAATGTGCGCAGAGGTTTTAATTTAATATGCGAGACAAAAGGTTTTCTTTGTAAATAAATGTGGACTTTATGGAATAATAGCAGATCTATTGACCAATGACCATTTTATGAACAAAGCATTGCTTTCACCTCGTCAGAGGAATCTGTGATTTGCACAGCAGTGTTTTCAAATCATCCTGGCAGCTGGCTTGCCTTGCAGTGTGGTGACGCGGACCACCAACTTTTTTTTTGTTGTGCTGCAGTAATCTGATCTTAAACCAGCCTAAAACATCGCGCAAGATGCACAGCCATTGGTGTCGCTGCTGCACTAACCTGATCCTAGGTTTGTCTAAAACATCACACTCAAGTTAAACAGAACTTCATTGTGTTTCTCTCCTGATTAGTGCAGCGCACACACACAGTATAGGCCATTGGTTCTCAAAGTGGGGTCCGGGGACCCCCAGCGGTACTTGAGGGTGTTCCAGGGGTACCCAGAATTTTTTTTAAATATAGCATCAGAATAATTATGACCTTTTATACTTTGGCTATTCAAAAATAGCAGATATACAAGCTCATAGCGCGGCACCGAGTGCCACGCTATGAGCTTGTAGATCTGCTATTTTTGAAAAATCTTGAAAATGTGTGCAAATATTTGAATATAATATTTTTTAAAGCAAACATTTGTAACTCAAATCTTTGCTTCTGGGGGGTCCCTGGAACAAAATATTTTTAGATGGGGGTCCCTGCGGCCAGATACATATCATTTTGGGGGTCCTTGGCATGAAAAAGTTTGAGAACCACTGGTATAGGCACTAGGCATACTACGGGTCTTCTCGGATCCACTCGGGTATTACACATAATGATAGACAGACCCTAGTTCCGAGGTAATGGCGCCCATTCCGACCCGGTACCGAGTGATTATGATAAAACACGGATCCAACCGTGCGGGTCTCAGGTCTTGTCGGGTATTTTCGGAATCGGGGGGGGCCCTTGAAGAGTTCTAATATATACACCTTTTTCTCTAACTGGGCATTGCAGAGCAGACCGACTCATCAGACTTATACTATGATCATGTCCTCTGTTACCAGTCTAATGGTTATTTCCACACGCTCGCTGTATTAAAGTCACCTCCTGAAGTGCAGCTGCTGCACCCTAACACTAGTATCTTCCACTACAGACACACTGATTTTCATTTTCCCTTCACTCCTGACTCTTTGTTATGCTGCCCTCTGCAGGAGGAAGGAGGCTCTGCAGCCCCCGCAGCCAAGGCAGGTGCCAGTAATTCTGGAGGAGGAGGAGGAGGAGGAGGAGGCGGGGGTGGTGGTGGCCTAATGGGCGAGATGGCATCCATCCTGGCACGGAGGTGGGTGGCATTACTTTGTTGTCCAGGAAAACGGCTGACGGTTAATATGCAGTGGTGTAAAGTAACTAAGTACATTTACTCAAGTACTGTACTTAAGTACAATGTTGACGTATTTTTACTTTACTTGAGTATTTCCAGTTTTCAGTACTTTTACTTCTACTCCACTACATCTCAGAGGCAAATATAGTACTTTTACTCCACAATTATTTGAACTAGTTACTAGTTACTTTGCAGATTTAGATTATTATTACAAAACATACATTAACCACTTCAGCCCTAATATATTTCGGCCATTTGAAAACTCCACTATGCGTCGCATTGTGAGCTTGTACATCTGCTATTTTCAAAAGATTATTTTTGTATACATACATCATGAACTTGTGAAATGGGACATTCTGCACAATGAGTACATTTTGATACCAATACTTTTGTACTTTTAACTCAAGTGATTTTTTTTATTCTGGACTTTTACTTGTAACAGAGTATTTTTATAATGCAGTATTGATACTTTTACTTAAGTAAAAAAAAAAACTTTTTCCACCACTGGTACCTGCTGATTAACACGTGATTGTGGAATACGCAGGAAAAAAGCTTCAGAACCCGGCGAACCAAAGGCAACCACCGGTAATGTGAGTACTCCCTAATCTAGTTTCCGTCATTTGATACCCTGACTGGCTTGGATACTGTTTGTGACGGGGAACATTTTTGAGAAATGTGGGTTGAGCCCAACCCATGTTTAACTGGAAGTCTCTCTCTCTCTTTATATCTGCAGGATGATTCAGAGTCTCAGGGCCAAAGTGGTGAGAAACCGAACCTTTCAAATCCACAGCATGCCAGCTTACATTCATCCTGATGTTTTATCACATCATACACCAACATGTGTGTCTAGCACTGGTCTTTATATTATGTTCTTTGTTCCTTTAGAACCCGTTAGAAGACCTTGGGAGAAGGCGTCTACCATGCCCAGGTAATGGAGAATTTAGCTGTTCTCGTGTCCCTCATGTGGTCAACCTCAGGCTCACACCCCCCACCGCAAAGTGAACAGCCTTCCATGTTTTAACACATCTTGACATGTAGCGCCGTTTTCCATCATAATTTCATGCGTGTGTGTATGTCCACATACTACATCCGCACATAGACACAGGCGTGCACTAGGCCTGTCCCCGGCTAAGGATTTCTATAGTCGACTCTGATTGGCCAAATGTTGCCTATAGTCGACTAATGCAACCATTTTTTAAATTTCTTTTTTGAAAAACGTATATATTTTTTTGCATGATTCGACTGAGATTGGCAGTCGAATCAGTCTGATTCAACTCAACTGCCAATCTCTCAGTCGAATCATGCAAAAAAAGATGTTACGCAATAGTGGAACATTCCATTTGGGCTGTAGGGGTGCATAATGTCTGATTTAACATATACTTGCTTGGTTTCTCCCAATAAATAATGATATATATCCTATTTTTGTTAAACTATTAGTTAATTAATATAACAAATTAGGCCTATCTCAGTTGAATAATGCAAAAAAAATTTTTTTTCCTGATTTGACTAAGACAATGGCAGTCGAATCAGACTCCATCGATCGATTAGTCGACTATTCGAATAATCGAGGTCAGGCCTAGCGTGCACACACCTGTAGTTTTGTCATTGAGAATGTTGTGCGCGTGTGTGTACGTGTGCCTGTCATTTCTTTTCTAAGAGCAGAGTGTGTGTGTGTGTGTTCACTAACAGGAATAACTCGGTCCCCAAGAACATGGACTCCACTCCCTCATTGTCCCAGGGTTCCAGGTATAATAAAATGCTGTCCCATTCCCCCATGTCCACATTCCTCCCACCACCTCCCTTTCTCTCTCTCTCTCTCTCTCCGTCCCCTTCAGGTCAGTGCAGCCTCACTGCAGAATGCTGCCTTGGGGGATAGTATACTTTACAACTGATAGCACCATCTAATGGACTGCAGAATGTCATGCGTTCAAATGGCTTTTCAGTGCACTGATTGAGTGCAATAGTGATGCTCAGGTGGACTTGGTGACTTGCTGGTCCTGCAAATTCAGGCAGATTCAGGTCATGGATACCAACATTGAATCATTTGAGGGTGGACATTGATTATGAAAACACATCCCTGTGAAAAATCTTAAAAGTTTGTACTTTGCTAAATTAACCCATTCATTCCGGGAAGTCCGCATCTCTTTCATTTTAGATTTCTTTGGCTATTCAAAAATAGCAGATATTCAAGCTCATAGCGCGGCACTGAGTGCCGCTCCATGAGCTTGTAGATCTGCTATTTTTGAAAAATCTTAGAAATGTGTGCAGATCTTTAAATATATATATATTTTTAAAGTGAACATTTGTAAAATATTTTGTTCCAGGGACCCCCAGAAGCAAAGATTTGAGTTACAAATGTTTGCTTAAAAATATATATATATTCAAAGATTTGCACGCAATAGCAGATCTACAAGGCAAGCCCATGAGCTTGTATATCTGCTATTTTTGAATAGCCAAAGAAATCTAAAATGACAGAGATGCGTTCCTGCATTGTTAACATAATTTCAGGTTCTTTGAGATGCTGGTCTGTGTCATATTTAACATTTTCACCATACATAGGTGGGAGAATAGCAAATGCAGGCAGGCATGGGTGACCTCAGAGCCGACCCGTGCATCACTAAAGTGCATTTTATCTCACTGCTGAAAAATCTAGATATCTCAGTGGAATTGACTATGGTTGTCCACGCAAATATTAATCCTACATCCTTAATCCTTCCATTTGCATGGAATTTACAAGCATTAGATGGTGGTGCTGTGGTCTTCTAGTCAACTCTCTGAAGAAGGCTTTGGGTGTCTTTTGTTTTGTGTTTACCGTGTTGCTGAGGGATATGTGCTGTGATGTAGAAATAATATGTGAAAAGGTAGATAGCCACCCGTTGTCTATCAACCTGAGGTGAGCAGTCACTGATATAAGCAACATACCATATACTGTATGTGTGTGTATATAAAGTTTTTCTCATTTCATTTGTGCACCGACATAACCAGTGGTGGAAAGTAACTACGTACATTTACTTAAGTACTGTACTTAAGTACAAGCTTGAGGTACTTCCTTTTACTTTTACTCCACTACATTTCAGAGTCAAATATTGTACTTTTACTCCACTACAATTATTTGAAAACTTTAGTTACTTTGTAGATTTTGATTATTATTGCAGTAACCACTTCAGCCCTAGATACATTTCGGCCATTTGAAAATTGATGATCTACAAGCTCACAATGTGTCGCGATGTGACACATTTTGAGCTTGTAGATCTGCTATTTTCAAAAGATTTTTATACATTTGAAAACTTGTGAAACTGTATAATGAGTACTTTCTACTTTTGGTACTTTAAGTACATTTTGATACCAATACTTTTGTACTTTTTTACTCAAGTAATGTTTTTGTTCCGGACTTTCACTTGTAACAGAGTATTTCTACATTGCAGTATTGATACTTTTACTTAAGTAAAACAATTTGGTACTTTTACCACCACTGAACATAACCACCCCAACCCCATCTCCAGCGACAAATGATAAACATTTTTATTAATTTAGGCTATATATTGTATACTTATTCTTTACTAGAAAAAGCGTTATATCAGTGATGCTCCTTCATAGACTGTATGGTATAGAGGGCTCCTATCATTTGAAGAAAGACAAAATAATACATGGGTATTTGCTTCAGTAAGAAGTAGGTAGGTTAACTGTGTTTAAGTACCCTTGTTGTCTATTACAGTGGTTCTCAACCTTTTCAGGCCGCGACCCCCCAAAATAATCATATTTGAACTGGGGACCCCCCTACCCTGATTCCACAGATACATATTGTGAAAATAGCCGATCTACAAGCTCACATCGCCTATTTTCAAAAATGTGGTCTCTTTCATTTCATTATTTGGCCAATGTTTGACCAGTTTTTATAGTGTAGTTTGTTGATTACTTTTAATGTAGTAATGGTAATTTATTCATTTCATTTTATTATTTTCTTAGGTATCAAAAAGGTCTTAAAAGTCCTTAAAACCCATTAAGACCTGACGCTGATTCTACAAATGTCTTCTAAATCCCAACAGTATTCTGAAAAACTATATCAGTGGTTCTCAAACTTCTCAAACTGTCAAGGACCCCCAAAACTATATGAATTTAGTCGCGGACCCCCATCTCAAAATATTTTGTTCCAGGGACCCCCAGAAGCAAAGATTTGATTTAAGAAATGTTCGCTTTAAAAGAATATATATTCAAAGATTTTCACACATTTTCTCGATTTTTCAAAAATAGCAGATCTACAAGCTCGTAGCGCGGCACTCGGTAAATTGTCACTTTACTGTCATCTGGGGACCCACCCCCCCCCCCCCAAAAAAAAATCCTGTGAGGACCCTCCTGGGTGTCCCGACCCACAGGTTGAGAACTACTGGTCTATTACATCCCTTTCTGTCTCTGTGGTGCATTCCCTCCTCCACCCCCCCCCCCCCCCCCCCCCCTGCAGTGCTATGGCGATGGGCTCCGTTGACAGCAACAGTTGTTTCTATGATGGAATTGCCTGGCTTTGGCAAAATGTCTGCAACTGTGCAAAAAGGAATCCAGGGCTTTCATTAAATCTGTCTCTTTTTTTTGCCTTCCTGTCTCTTTCTCTCACAGGATGAAGACCGGGGCTGTTAGCAATAATGATGCCAGTGGAAATGATGACACAGACTTAGAGAAAATGAAACAGGTATATCTCCCCTCTGTCTTCCAGCATTACCTTTAAACCACATGAACCTTAGCGTCCGTATCATGTTGTAATAGGCAAACATTCTGTGGAAATGGCAGCTGATTATTTGCAATAGATTGGCAGAAGAGATCTAGTGTAGAGGGCAGTGGTGTAAAGTAACTAAGTACATTTACTCAAGTACTGTACTTAAGTACAATTTTGAGGTATTTTTTACTTTACTTGAGTATTTCCAACTTTCAATACTTTAACTTCTATTCCACTACATTTCAGAACCAAATATTATGCTTTTACTCCACTACAATTATTTGAAAACTTTAGTTACTATTTACTTTGTAGATTTTGATTATTATTACAAAACATACATTAACCACTTCAGCCCTATATACATTTCGGCCATTTGAAAATAGCCGATCTACAAGCTCACAATGCGTCACGATGCGCCGCATTGTGAGCTTGTAGATCTGCTATTTTCAAAAGATTTTAATTTTTTCAAAACATCTTTTGAAAATGGCAGATCTACAAGCTCACAATACATCGCATCGCTACGCATTGTGAGCTTGTATATGTATATAGGGCTGAAGTGGTTAATGTATGTTTTGTAATAATAATCAAAATCTACAAAGTAACTAAAGATATCAAATAATTGTAGTGGAGTAAAAGTACTTAATTTGCCTCTGAGATGTAGTGGAGTACAAGTAAAAGTATTGAAAATACTCAAGTAAAGTACAAATATCTCAAAAAGGGCAGTACTTGAGTAAATGTACTTAGTTACTTTCCAGCACTGGTCTCATGTGTCCTGAATGTCATGTGATGTTCATGCCAATTGTTTGCCCTGTAGGAAATTCTGGAGGAGGTGCGGAAAGAGTTACAAAAAGTAAAGGAGGAAATAATTGGAGGTAAGTTGAGTTCATTATGTTTATAGCAAACCAATACGGACATAATGGAATACAAATGTATGGCTGTACAGTGAGCTGTTGTAAATAGTCTATGTATTTGTCATGTTATGTCTGTATGTATACTTTGCTTAGGTGTCCAAATATCAAGTCATAGACTCGTCTCAGTCGTCTGTGTGTGTATACTGTACTTTGCATACTGTGTATGTGTCCAAACATCAAGTCAGACTTGTATATTTGACAAATAAATCTTGTTTGTTGCTATCTGACAGATGTTTGTGTCTGAACCAGTGTAGCAAATTTTGATTTAGTCTTTTGAATAACACACCATTTAGTTTTAGTCCTAATTTAGTAATCGGAAATTGTCTTAGTCTAGTCTTAAAGGAGAATTTTGGACTAAGGTTTTCTTACCTTTTCTATGATGTTATGATATCTTAGGATGAATGGTACAGTAGAAAAATTTCATAACTCCATCCCGGGTCCGCCACAGCTTAAAACGTGTGCGGATAGGCCTTGCGCCTTTTTTTTTTTTTGATCTGACGTTCATAGTGACAGAACACTATGCAACCAAAAAAAGAAATAATAATAATAATGTAAGTCTCGCTAGACGAGATTGAAATCTCGTCTTTTTTTTTTTTTTTGGACAGTGTTCTGTCGCTATGAACGTCAGATCTAAAAATAAAAATAAAAGCTATTAAAATATGTGATCTAACGCAAGGCCTATCCGCGCACGTTTTTAGCTGTGGCGGACCCAGGATGGAGTTATGAAAATGTTCTACTGTACCATTCATCCTAAGATATCATAACATCATAGAAAAAGTAAGAAAAAAAAATCTCCTTTAAGGTCATTACACACCGGCGATTATGCGAATATACGCAAAAGTCGGACTCGTTCCGAATAATTAAAATACGCTTTTTCGCTTCGCTTTTTCGCTCCATGGAAGCTTGCATTGACTTTAACGTATGATTCGCATGAAAAAAATCGCCCCCGGTGTGTAAGGAGCTTTAGTCTAGACTAAATTTCAAAATCTTAGTCTTTTAGTCTTAGTCAACCAAATTAACACTGGTCTGCACTAACCGTTCCTCTCTCCCACTCCACAGCCTTTATTCAGGAGCTGCAAAAGAGAGGCACATAGTTCTGCGTCAGGAAGAATGAGATGGATGGATGGATGGATGGAAGGAAGAGGCTATGCCCCTGTGTGGATCTCTCCTCTGCTGCCCCCTCCTGTGTAGCCCAGGGATTACTCTTTCTCTCCCACCAACATTGTCTTTCTCTCTCTCACACACACACACATTAGCATCATGTAAAAGAAAAGAAGAAAAACAAAAAGGTAAATCAGGGAAGCTATTCACTTCACCATCCAGGACTCTGAAGATCCTTTAGCTACCACCATTGCAATGCTCCCTCCTGCCCTTTGCTTCTATAAGAAACATGTGAGAGCACATAATCACAGCTGCGGTTGCTCTTTCTAAGTACTACAACTACCCCCCCCCCCCTACAGGAATTGCACCCTCGCTTATTCTCCCTCCAATTGTACAACGGGACAATTTTATCAACAGGGCAGTCAAGTCAGTCTTCAGTATTCAGGGATGACATATAATTCACATATGTTACTGTAATAACAAGATGCTGGCATGTGGCGATTCGTCACGATCCCCCCCTCTTTTTGTTTCCATCTTTTTTTATTTTCCTCATTTGGAGAACATCATTACTCAATCTAAAGAAAAAAAACTGCCTTTTACAGAGAGATGGTAATTTCAGACAAACCCCGTGAGTGACACACTAAGGTGGAAGGACGCGACATTGCTCGACTAATGAATCAGGGATCCCCAGGGTGGGGAACCACCACACCTATAGCACTCACTGGCCCTTGAAGGGTTGAGGCGAGGGTTTCTGTACTGCCCTCTCTGTCACTCCATTCAAGTGGATGTACACCTACTGACAATAGCCAAGAACAACGACAATACAGCACAAGCCTTTCATGTCAAGAGATGGGAGGAGAGATGAGGAGAAGGAAGATGTGAGCAAAGGGAATGTGATGGACAACCTGAGTGCTGTGAAAGAGTTCTGTTGTAGTTCTGTGCTAGTGTGAGAAATCCTTCTCTGCATTGCACTTGTTCCAGAGAAAGTTTGTTTGTGCGTGCGTGCGTGTGTGTGCACCACTCTACTGACACACTCTTTCCCCGTCAGTCAGAATGAGATGCTACTTGTTGGGCAGTGCAGTGGTCTTATACTGTGCTTCTCACTACTTTTTTTCCTTCCATTTTAGGTATGTTTTGTAACTTTGAAACATGAGAAATGGCCATGACAAGGTCAATTAATTTGGCCATGACCAACTGCCTTGAGAATAAATATATAAATATATATATAAGAAAAATATATATATTTGTTTTGAGGGAAAATGTTAGCAAAAATAAAATGCTGTTTCTATTTTAATTGAGATGACTGGTGAATGGGGATCCTTTTGTTTTTTTTGGATGATTATTGTTTTCTTATTATGAAATGTTATTTTGGGTTTACTGTTTCTTTTTTTTCTAATAGAGTATAGGCTTTTTACACTGAAATATAAAGAAAACAGCTTAGAGACACTGGATTAGAAATGCCTTTATAGTCAAATACAGCTGCTTCTTGAAATGGATCATGTCTTGAGTCTTCCTTTCCATTTCAAATGCCTATGTGTTACATGTATACAGTATTTTAAAAGTGATAGATTTCACTCATTCACAAGTACCTTTAACTGTGTGCAAAATATAACGATTCAAATCCATAACCTTGGAACTAGAGCTGGGGCAATATATCCTTATGGATATTGTGATATAATACCGTGATACGGATGTGTTGTTTTTTCCTGGTTTTAACCACTTAAACCCCAGCATCTGCTTGTCGATGTGCTATTTTCAGTGAAAGCTTTCCCCACAATAACAGAAAACACACTAGGTTACCCATATGGGGTTTAAAGGGATGGTTCACCCCCAAAATGACTTTTTTTCTATCGATTACTCACCCCATGGAGACTTTAATTCGTGGATATATTTTTGTGTTGGTCGAATTCCTAAGCCAATAATTTGATGACTGGCAGCTGTTCCGGTAGGAGACACAAAGAGTCTCCTTTGTGTCTCCTACCGGAACCGCTGCCTACCGGTCGGCTGGTCATCAAATTATTGGCTTAGGAATGCGACAAAAACTAAAAACTATCCATGAATTTGAGTCTTTTTTTGGGGGGTGAACTATCCTGTGGTTAAAGGCTGCATTAGGGTAAAGTGATGTACATTTCTGAAATGATCTGACTTGTTATATTATTTGCCCTTGGCCTTTACCCACTTCGATATTGAGGTAAGGGATATTTGATATTGTCCATATATCACGCAGTCCTACTAGAATAAATCGATGGATGGACTGGAGGTTGCCAGCAAGTTGTTTGCATTGCAATGTGATATTCCTATCATGGATGCTAGCTACTACGTGGAACTGACGTACACTACACACCACCGAACTGTCAGTGTGATGAATAGTGTAATGCAGTGTTTCCCAAACAGTGGGCCGGGGCCCATATGTGGGTCACGGACCAATTTGTATGGGTCACGAGTGAAATACTCCTTTATTGTGTTTTCTACATTTTGTTTTAAATTATATATTTTTTTTATTCAAAATATTCCCCCCAAAAATCTAAAATCAAACTTTTTTTTTTCAAAATAATTCCATAAAAAAATATTTTTTTTTGAAAAATCCCTGGCACAAAATATTTTTGAGATAGGGGGGTCCGCAGCCAAATACATATCATTTTGGGGGTCCTTGACATGAATAGTTTGAGAACTAGTTAATTAATTAGAGGGGGAATAAATACTTAGTGAAAATAGCAGATCTACAAGCTCACAACACATCACATTGAGCTTGTAGATCTGCTATTTTCACTAGTTTGGGGTCTCGAGCTAAAAAAGTGTGGGAACCAGTGGGTGTAATAATAATAATGTTACTCGACTGAATGATGTGAAACGTGACCGGCTCTGTGCGTATACGGTAACGTCACGCACGACGTTACGGTCAGAAGTGTGTCCTCCCTCCACTCGGCTCCCCTCCTGACGCTTCCGGATTTGTGAACAGTTTACCGAGGCACCGTTTCCGCCGCCATTGCGGATTTTAGGAACCGGAGACCAAGCGCCGTGTTTAAGGAAGCCACTGCTGGTTCATTGATGCAGTGGCGAAACCGCACGGGGGGAATACAAAAAACTGAATTTTAACTGTATTTTTTGGTGGGGGAGTACTGCTAGTAACGCAACGCGACGGGGGTGTTTTCTCTTCTTTCTGGCTCCGACCTACACCGATACAGTGAGGAGGTCGTAGCTAGCTAACGCCGCTACTTCCTAAAGCTAGCTGAGCTAAGCTAGCATTAGCTTAGCTTTATATTCCGGGGGGAAAAAGCCGAACAGAACCGACAACAACCATGGCTCAAATCCTCCCTATCCGCTTCCAGGAGCACCTGCAGGTAATAAAGTGTGAACCAACACACCAACTTAACACCCAGAACACCCACAGCTTGAATAGACCCTGGCTCTGGGGTTTATTCATTTCTTCCAGGTTTTACTTGTCTGTTTTGACAGCTCGTTAGGCTAGCCTTGGCTAAAGCTAATGTTAAACGTCAACACCACCACCAACCCGCAGCAAATGAATGACCTCCCCCCTCCCCCGTTACTTCTCTTTAGCCGACAGCTAGTTAGCGTTAGCCCCGTTCCAAGCTGTCTGACGAGCGGCGGTTACACCGACGTCGGTGACCTATTGAATCTGGATACAGGATTGTGGCACCTAGACATCTGGGCACCTCGATGTGAAACAGTTAATTTTGTTGACTAAAAGATTTTGATATTTAATCGACTAAGACCAAACGATTTCAGATGACTAATAAAGGACAAACTAAATGGTGTTATTCAAAAGACTAAGACTAAATCTGAATTTGCTGTCAAAATTAACACTGATGTGAAATTGGCTGTTTTGTCCAAAATGTTTTTTCAAAATCTCATATTTGAAAAAAGTAATGTAAAGTATACATGATGTGAACATGCATGGTACATCAGTATCAGACTTCATTTGATCAACTTGTTTATGCCCCAAAATGACTGGATATACAGGGGTTGTAGCAATTTGTGGAGATATTAGACCTTAATTCTCAAATGTTTAAGCATGTAACTTCTAATCATGTATACTTTACATTTTTCAAATATATATATATATATATTTTTTAACATTTTGGACAAAATAGCCAATTTTACATCTAGGTGCCCAGATGTCCCTATAGTGCCCACGCCCACCTATCCTGTTACCATTGAATTACGTGACCCAAAGGAGAAGAACGACAGGACAAACAGTAGACATTCTGAATAAACAAACTAAATAAACCCCGAACACAAATCAACGCTTTAAATCTGACCTATTTTGCGCAAGGAGTCATGATTTCTGTCTGAAATTGTATTTGTTATGTTGATGAATTGAATACATAGGACCTTAATGGATTGGGTTATCCTCTTAGCTCACGAGTATGACTGTACCCGTACTATGTGCATTTCTGTCTATTAATAAAGAATTCAATCAATCAAAGAGCGACCGTAACCTTAACATATTTTGATAGGGCACTGTTTTCTGTGCAACATCCTACTAGCTCGACTCTCGAGGCTATTTAGCTTGGATCCGTATTAGCAGCCTAGCTGTCAACGTAGCTATACGGGCGACTCTGTGAAATAAACGCATAAATTCATTATTTTTGCGATGCTGCTCTAACGTGATCCATTCACGCTATTTAACCTTTGCGTGCCTGTTAAGCTAGCAGTGGACTAGGCTGTGAGTGTCGTGATGAAACCATAGAGTTAAAAATAAGGATGAAACGGACTAACACTGTGACGGTGATAGTCCTAAGGCACATTATAATGGAGCTGGCAAAGTTGATTCGTATGACGGTGTTTCGTTAGTTTTATTACAATATATCACGATCAACATCATCAGACCCCCCACATAGCTGTCAATACTGGCCCGGCATGATGTTGTCATCATCACATTGCTCACATCACTGTGTCACTGTGTATGCGGGCCATTTTGACAGACCTGCTTTAGTTTGGGCTCATACCTGCATGAGGAGAGCTGAGGTGAAACTGAGGAATTCCAAGCATTATTTTGAGTGTGACATCATCTCACTTCACTACCCATCTCTCTCTCTCTCTCTCTCTCTCTCTCTCTCTCTCTCTTCCAAACTGGTACACATTCTCTCACAAGTCATCATCTGTGAGCTTGGAACAGCCTGATATGTTAGGAATCATACACTAAATTATTTCTGGAAATTAAGACTAGAAGAAACCAAAGATGCACAATTATTAAGCAGTTTCCACTAATACATATACCACCACCACCGAAGCATCATTTTAACAATAGGGATTTAAATAGGGGATGTGGTGTTCTTTGACTGCCATTTCCGTACTGTACAGCAGTGGTTCTCAAACTTTTTCATTTCAAGGACCCCCAAATTGACACTTCTTAGCCCACAGACCCCCATTTGAAAAGATATGCCAAGGACCCCCATAAGAGAAGATTTTTACGGCTCTAGCAGTGATTTTGAACCATTTTAATTTCAAGAACCCCCAGTTTGACATGCATTTAGCTATGGACCCCCATTTAATGGCATTTCTATCTCTGGGACCCCAATTTATATTCTAAAATATAAATATTTATATTGTTAAATTAACTCTTGAGTGTACAAATGGAATCAAATGTACCCTAACGGGTCCATTTATACAGACCACCATTTGTCCAGAGTTACATACCTATAAGGGTTAATTTGGTTCCTAACTATCCATTTAGCTGGGGACCCCCTGGAACTCCCTTAAAGGGATACTTTCACATAAAATAAACATTTAAAAAATATATTAAAAATAAATGAAAAAAGTAATGGAAAAATCACGGCCCCCTCACGCATTAGACTGTCCTACTAATGTGTGAGGGGGCCTTTATTTTGCCATAACTTATTTCATTTTTTTTAAATAATTATTTTTAATGTTTATTTTATGTGAAAGTGAAGTATCCCTTTAAGGATCCCTGGGGGTCCCCGGACCCCAATTTGAGAACCAATACTGTACGGCTATGAGCCCCAAATTCACCTTGAAGATGCAATATTACATTAACTTAAACTGAAAAGTACTGGCCTTACTAGGTCAGTGGAATTTTCCTTCCTTGATTTTTAAGAGGTTATATGTTTTCCCGAATAAAGAAGGCGCTGGAGCAACTCGGATGATAAGAGCCTTTTACTTTAATATAGAACAGGGTGCAAGGCAAACGAACGACAACGTTTTGATGTCGGATTACATCTTCGTCAGGTCATATTATGTTATATGTATGTTTTCCTCTTTTCAGCTCCAGAACCTGGGGATCAACCCAGCCAACATTGGATTCAGCACTCTAACCATGGAGTCGGATAAATTCATCTGCATCAGGGAGAAGGTGGGCGAGCAGGCCCAAGTTGTCATCATCGACATGGCAGACCCAAACACTCCTATCCGCAGGCCCATCTCTGCAGACAGCGCCATCATGAACCCTGCCAGTAAAGTTATCGCTCTCAAAGGTAAGTTCCAGACACACAGGGCTGTTGGCATATAGTTTTACCAAATAAAAAACAGATTCAGAGGATGGCCAAACCTTCATCTATGTCTTACTAGTTTTTTAACATCATAGCCTCATTGGTGTAGTTTTCTGTCTGTCTTTGTCTGCCAATTGCCAAGTTGTCTGCATAGTCTGCTTCACATATTGATGTCCGTTATGCAGGCATACCCATTTGTTTGTAAAGCAAAAATGAAACCGTAATTAAGATTTGTTCAAACTGCGACCTACAGGACATTAATATTATTATGATACAACTAAAAGTTGCAGGTAGCAACGCTAGCAGAAATGTCACACTATCATGAATGCTTTGTCTATTTTTGCTTGTTTTTGCTCTTTTTCATTTCTTACTGCTTTCTTATGTTTGCAGACGGTGAGTTGAATTTTACCTCATGAGTTGTCAAAGTGTAAATCCTGTATGCACTGTGTTGAAATGTCTGCACAGTATTGATGTTCCTCGCTGCTGTAGTAAATGCGTGCTTGAATGTATAATGGTAGTGCAAGCTGAAGCTGGGTGATAACAGTAGAATACAGGGGGAAGGTTTTCCAGAATTTGATTCAGTTAATTAAGTATTAGAGTATCAGACATAGTCTGATAGACAGACATAGACATAGACAGACATAGTCGACTATGGAGGATTTTATAATAAAATGAAATCCTGCATCATTTATTTACTTAAATAATCTAGATGGCAGAAAGCAAGCAGTGGCATTGGGATCACGGTGTTTTGCCACCATGATCCATTATAATCTGAATATATTGCAGACAGTGTGGTTTGTGTGTTTTTGCACGTGTATTATTAGCAGCATCTTTGAAGATTCCTAAGATTATATTGAATTATTTAACACACAGACTATTAGCATTTCTTAACCTTTTTCAGGATAATGCCTCAGAAAACTAAGTTTCAAGCACATTGCATGATATATATGTATATTTTTGTTGATATACTGATGATGCACAGTTACCTCGCAGGATTAGGCCCAAGTAGCTTAAGAAATCTAAGCTTAAGTATTTGTTGTTACAGAAACCTCTAATTTAATTCTAGTCGAAATAGAGAAGCCATGTAAATGGTAGTTTCTTTTAATTTAATTTAAAAAAAAAATCATACTCCCACCCCTACTGTATTTAAGTTGTAACCTAACTAATTGTGTTGTTGGGAACTATTGTTTTCGGTTGTCCTAGAGTTTAATAAACTAACAGTTGTGTGTCTACACAGCATCAATTGTGTATACATAACAGGAGAAAACGTTAACATTATTATTCACACGGTTTTGAGTGTGAGTAGTTGTGCATAATATATGAATTTTATAGCTTTTTATATATTTTAAAGCACAGTTAAGTATTGGGTGTAGTTAAGTTGAAAGAAGGAGACTGTTGATTGGTCTTGACTGAGGTGCATATTATAGGCCAAAAGGATCAGAACTCCTCCACTAATAATAATAATAATGATAAGAAAGAAGCCTGTATTGGGGGGGAGGGGCTTGAAACGGAATGGGTGTGAGTGCATCCCTCCAGTCACCAACCTTTCTGTCATCACATCTGTTTGTCTGCTTTGTGGTCCTCTTTTCTTAATCTGCATTCAGCCCCAAACCAAAACTCCCATGTCCCCATTTTAGGATTAACATAATTGCTGTGAATCCCTAAGAGGCTCTGATCACATGCCTGAAGTTTTTATTTTTTATTTTATTTTTTATTTCTGTATAAATATTTGTGGAGCTTTGAGAAAAATTAACCAGACTGTTAAATAATACGTTGGAGGGGGGGGGGATTTTCACATGGCCTAGAAAATCCTATCTTAAATCACATTGGACGCTATGCCTCAAATGATGGGCTCCCAATTATCAGATTTGTAGGTCAAGAAGACAATTGACCGTACAGATGTAGAAACGGACAAGAAATCCATTTGCATTTAGAACTGCTTGATATAAACTAATAAATCACATTGGCTTTTTCCTGCTGGATCGCTCTATAGTTTGTACATGATACATTTACAGTTATCAATTTTACAATTTAGGCATTTAGTAGACGCTCTAAAAAGTGTCAGAGAGGATAATGCCTGGGCACTTCAAGAGAGACTACCCAAAATAAAATACTGGAGCACTCGACTGGTCTGCACATATTTATTATTTTAATCAGAGTAAATGGCAGTAGTCAACAAAATGACAGGTAAATGGTCACGTAAATAGAGTGAAAGCTTTATATATCTGAATCTATCAATATCCGAATATATCAACTTTAAATATCCGGATTGTTTCCAACCAGTTTTAGCCCATTCATTGAATTTAAATGTCACCTGACCAGCAGGCGGACCTATAGTCTGGCTACGCGAGACTATAGTCCTATGTGGGGGGTCTGCAGTGGACGCTAATGCCTAAGATTTGCAGAGTTTAATTATAATGAAAGGTTTTCCTAGGCTTGAAGAATAGTTTTAGTGCGTGATCCCATATGTTCTTGTACAGCCCAGACTTAGATCCACTACACTTGAATGGCATACTTGAGTTTTTCTCATTAGAATTATTTGTTTTTTTTCCTTTTCCCTCTGTTCCTGGAAAGTTGTCACTTCACTGTATCACAATATGTTTACATATTCAGCCACAGCTGCATTTGTGTGTCCCACACCTGTTTATTGTCTCAGACCTAACTGAATGCAGATCCTCCTAGCACTTAACTTGCTTTGCCCGTTTGTTGGCCTTGCCCCCTTTGCATTTTCAACTGCTGCTGTCTTGTTGTTATGGTCATTTGGTGATAACTCACACCAAACCCTGACTTACCAACATTTCTCCAACAAGTGGAATTTTGGTAGTTACCCCCCCCCCCCGCCTTCCCAACGCCTGGTGTGGTTTGTGTGTATTGGTCTCAGTAGCACTTAAGTAACTTTGCTTCTATCAAACCTGCACCTATGCAATCAGCGCACCTCAACTTTGGGTTGTGAATGTTTTCAGCGGCAAAGACCCTGCAGATATTCAACATCGAGATGAAGAGCAAAATGAAGGCCCACACCATGACGGACGATGTCACCTTCTGGAAGTGGATCTCCCTCAACACGGTGGCGCTGGTCACAGACAACGCCGTCTACCATTGGAGTATGGAGGGAGACTCACAGCCACTCAAGGTCTTTGACCGGCACTCCAGCCTGGCTGGCTGCCAGATCATCAACTACCGCACAGACGCTAAACAGAAATGGCTGCTGCTCATTGGCATTTCGGCACAGGTAGACAAACGGACCCCCTTCTGGTTGAAGAGCTTTTAACCGATCGGCACTAATTTGCTGCTCTTTTAATGCAATCTCCATTACGTTCTATTGACATTCTAAGTCGTTACTGTAGGATACTTTCTTCTGAATGTAAGCAGTAGGTTGATTTAATATACCTGTATATACCTAATTGTTTTTGTAGCCTAACAAAAATACCATGTCTCCTGAAAGTGTTCATGTGCTTTTCCCTCTGCCATTATGAAAAAGCTCTTTGCAAAAATATGATGTTAAAACAATTCATATGAATGATCACAGGTCATGGGTGTATTTGTAGTTATTTTAAGATTTTGATCTGTAGATAGAAAATAAGGGTTTTAGAACTTTTACTCAAATTTCTGAATACGGATCTGTTTTTTCTTCTGCAAACATGGATGTGATCAAACCTTACAGATGAATAAATGTTTAATGTTGTGGCGATAAGCTACGGCAATATGTTGCAAAAGCAAAAAAGAAAAAAGGTTATTCCTTCCAATAAAACACTATGTAAACAAAAGCTAGTATTGAGACACCAGTGTTTGAGCAGCAGTAAGGTCACTGTTACAGCGTGGTGCTTAAAAACGGGGATATTGCTTTTTTCCTCCAGCAAAACCGTGTTGTGGGAGCCATGCAGCTGTACTCTGTGGACCGAAAGGTGTCTCAGCCCATTGAGGGCCACGCTGCAGGATTTGCCCAGTTCAAGATGGAGGGCAACACGGAGGAATCAACCCTGTTCTGTTTCGCTGTGCGAGGACAAGCAGGGGGAAAGGTATTACCCACAGTGCCAAGTCCCAGCCTTTAGTGCTGCATTAGTAGAGTGATGGGGATGATATCCAAACAGAAAAAATAGTGTTGCTACAGGGGGAAATGGACCTCACATCTCTGTTAATCTTGATGGCAGTTCGTAATCCATGGCAACTCTTTATTTATTTAGACATACAGGTGCTTTCTTTGCAGTTTTCTTTTGGTAGTGGTGGGCCAATGTATGTATTTCTTGGGGTATTTATTATTTTACTTACGTTACATTATCAATAAAGATGTCAAAGTCAAAGCTGTATTGAGATATGAATGTTAACTTTGTTTCCCTGTTGGCTAATGTCTATTTTGTTCTCTTAGCTGCACATTATCGAAGTGGGGACTCCTCCAACAGGCAACCAACCGTTTCCAAAGAAAGCTGTGGATGTGTTCTTCCCTCCAGAGGCTCAGAATGATTTCCCCGTCGCCATGCAGGTAATAAGAATTAAATTAGAGTAGACCTACGGTACCCGCTCTTGAATTCAAATATTGTCTTCATTCTCAACACAAAAAGGCAATCGTGACACTGGGCCCAGCATGGTGATAATAATAATAATATGGTAGTCATTTCCCAGTACAATGGGAATGTCACACTCTGTTGAAAGCAAAAGTGTTTGTGTGTGAATAAATTGAGTTAAGCTTGTGTCTGTTCCTTTGCCCACCCCTTTAGATCAGCTCCAAGCAAGATGTGGTGTTCCTCATCACCAAATATGGCTACATCCACCTATATGACCTGGAAACCGGCACCTGCATCTACATGAACAGGATTAGTGGGGAGACCATCTTTGTCACCGCTCCCCACGAGCCCACAGCTGGCATCATTGGTGTCAACAGGAAAGGACAGGTATTGTGTTTAACCCATTAAGACACACACACACACACATTTTTAACTCAAATCTTTGCATCTGGGGGACCCTGGAACCAAATATTTTCAGATGGGGGTCCGCGGCCAAAAACATAATTTTGGGAGGTCCTTGACATGAACATTTTGAAAAAAATTGTAGAATCCCCAGAAGCAATAAAATTTGAGTTAAAAATGTTCGCTTAAAAAAATTATATATATATATATATATAATCAAAGATTTGCACACATTTTCACGATTTTTCTAAAATAGCAGATCTATAAGCTTGTAGCGTGGCACTCTGTGCCGTGCTATGAGCTTGTATATCTGCTATTTTTTTTTATAGCCAAAGACATCTAAATGACACAAATGGGTTAACTATGACATTTGTATGAACTGCACATATTGATCATTAATACTTTATAGTACAATTAATTGTATATATGCCCCTTCATTATGTCATCAGTTCTTCTCAAGTGTCCTATGCTTCTGATCATGTTTCAGTGCTCAGTTTAGGACAGTATAGTGTGAACCAGAGTCACACTATAGGTTTATGCAGCACCTGTCTGAGGTCCAGCTTACTGGCTAGTTAAAAGCTAACTCTTAAATCCATGTAGCTGGAGGTATTGCTTAGTTTTCACCTCAACTGTCCACTAACCATGAAGAGAGGAAAATATATAGTAACTCATAGAGCCATAAGTACATTTCTAGAGGTAAAAAATACATTTGCCTACTTATAGAATCAGGGAGAAGCTGTGAACTCTATTGGGATGTTTTATGGGCTTAGCTCAGTTTTATTTGTCTATATGTACATCCGTGTTACAGTCATCCACCAAGACACTATGATGATTATTATTGTGTAATGTTGGGTGTAACGTGATACTATTGATCCGATCAATTGTCTTATCGAGTTTCTTGTCCAAAAGCACACCACTGCAGACGGTGTGTTGGGTTGTGTGTAGGCATCACATTTGATGGGTCTTCTAGACAGACTTCTGTTTATTTCTCTGCTTTCCATCGAGTTGATTTCCATTATCTGTGCCTTTATTATGACTGTCCATCTCAGTCGGTTAGTGCTGACATGTTTTGAGTTACAGGCCCTGTGGAATGTAAAAGGTGAAAAGGCTTATTCGTCATGAAGAGAGACCCGATTAAATGTGTCAGTTTTGCGTGTCATCGTGTGACCTTGATCGAGAGGAAATCCCTGTAAACAACACACAGGCTGGCAGCACTCGCCGCAGTGTGAGGCATGTGACAGCCACAGCGGGAGGGCCCATCCCAGCTTGCCAGTTAGGCATCCTAATCTCCTTATTGCGCTTGGCTTTCACCTCCAAGTCTGGCCCGATACGGCACATTATGTTACTGAAACAGACACACACACTTGTACACCACATACCGCAACTACTAAGCCATCTGTGTGATTTAGGAATGTGACAAGGCCAATTTGACTAATGCTGTGAATGTGATTACGGTAACTTAGATGTATTTTTTTATGCATAAACATTAAGTGCCTAAAAGTCACAGTGCCACAGAAATTCATGGTTTGCTTAATCCATTAACTCATTCACTGCCACTGACGTAAAAAACGTAATTTGTCCCGTTTACCAATCCTGCCACTGACGTAAAAAACGTAATTTTTTTTAGTTTTTTTTTCAAATTTGACCCAAAGACCAAGGAGATATGATTGTTTAAAGATCTACACTCCCATCCACTTCCTTGTTAACTTAAAACTTAAAAATTCTGTATCTCGGCTCCTGAGTACTTTTTTTTTTAAATGAAAAATCTCTGGCAGTGGGCAAACGCGGCCAGCAATAATTGTGGCAGTGAATGAGTTAAGACCAGGGAAGAATCTGTGTCATTTTTCGATTTCTTTGGCTATTTTTGGAAAAATCGTGAAAATATGTGCAAATCTTTGAATATATAATATATATTTTTAAAGCAAACATTTTTAACCCAAATCTTTGCTTCTGGGGGGGTCCCTGGAACATTTTGAGATTTGGGTCCGTGGCTAAATACATATAATTTTGGGGGTCCTTGACATGCAAAAAGAGAACCACTGATATAGCAACATAAGTAAAAAATATTTGACATTTGTAGAATCCCCAGAAGCAAAGTTTGAGTTAAAAATGTTCGCTTTAAAAAGTATATATATATTTAAAGATTTGCACACATTTTCACGATTTTTCAAAAATAGCAGATCTACAAGCTCGTAGCGGTATGAACTTGTACAGTATATCTGCTATTTTTGAATAGCCAAAGAAATCTTAAAATGACACTTAAAGGGTTAAATGCGAAAGTTTTTTCATTTTATTCCAGCTCTATGAAATTGCAGTGTTCATTCAGGCCTGGTGGAAGTATTAGTTAGACGTTGTGCTTATAGAGTAATTTTGTTTTCTTAAAACATGCCTTACGTATGGTAAATTGTGTCAATCCTGGTTATGATTTCACCATTCCAGGAATATAATCATGAAATCAAAAATGTAGATAATGTGTCAGGGCTGCCATCTACAGGTTGAAATGTTCCCCCTGCCCGAAAACATATCAGACGTTTGGAGCCTGTGGGACTCCCCTTCCTTGGGTTGAGAATAGCAAGGACAGAGTGCTATGAGCTTGTGGATATAATGCAATTTTTTGTATCTTTGGAAATTTCACCTATAATGGCAAAATAGGGATGTTGGGTTGAAAGTGGTTAACTGTTGCAGCCTTATTGGATTTCACGGTCCATTTATGCTATTGTATTAAAAAATATATAACTGAAGAAATAAATGATAAAACAATATTTTTAAATAAATAATAACCAATCCATTTGATTGAAAAAAATATTATAAATTGATTAGTTCGATTAAGTGTTGCACCCCTAACATGACTGGAGTCCCGGCAATAGCAACTTGAATCGGCAAAAGTCATAATGCGTGATCGGCATCGGGTCTCAAAATTATTAATGTTTTTAGAACCCCAATATCTGTAATTCATGCTTCCTGAGTGCAAATGTGTTTTGTCTCCAGGTGCTGTCAGTGTGTGTGGAAGAGGAGAACATCATCCCTTACATCACCAATGTCCTCCAAAACCCAGACCTGGCCCTGCGCATGGCCGTCCGCAACAACCTGGCCGGCGCAGAGGAGCTGTTCGCCCGCAAGTTCAACACCCTGTTCACCGCAGGGAACTATTCAGAGGCTGCCAAGGTGGCCGCCAATGCACCCAAGGTACCGCACCATCAAGCCAATGCAACCGTCTTGCTCCCAAGCAAGTAGAGCATGACCGATGCCAGATTATTTTGGAACTGATATCTTGTAAAAAAAAAAAAAACCTGAAAGCTAAAAGGCAAATTTAGAACATTTCCACCTATAATAACATGCCCTAAATTGGTTGAAAATGGCTAAAATTAAGACACTTCGGCTGCACAATTACCGACGTCGGCAAAAAAGTTAAATAATGGCCAATATATTGGTTGGGCCCTAAAAGATGGTTCAACCAGCATGATTTAGCTGCACTTCCTCTAATACAAGCTCAGACTGTGCAGATAAAGATTTTCGCAGCTTAAGTAAGCCTTGCCGAGCCTTGTGGCCCATAGGGCAGGAGTCTCCTTTTTCTGTAGCGTGAGGCAGCTTGATGTATAAGTGCACATGATGCTAGCATGTTGCAGGGACTTACCGCCAATCCAACCTGTGATGCCGAGTGAAAAAAGTATAATTACACTGCTCACAGGGATTCTTTGGCTTAATGTAAAACCTTTACACTTTTCCATTGTAAAAGTTTAGTGATTGGCTAAATTCCCCCGTCACCATTACTTTATGCTTTTGTGTTCAATCAAAAACACAAGACTTTGTTACAGTATATGAATAATGGGCTATACATACAATTGTACTGCACTGGTCTCAGTGGTCAGCATGAGGCCTTTCTTTTTGGATGTAAACGGTGACGACATGGCTAGCGTTGATTTAATCAGCCAGCCATCTTAAGTCCACTGAATTATTTATGTTGCTTTTTCACTCTCACAAGCATCCTCTTATTCTAAAAACCGGAAATGATCATGATCTAGAATGCTCAACATTGACTTGTTTGTCTATGCATAATTAATCCTTCCTTTCTTTTCCCCCCGTCCTTGGTTCTATGTCCTCCAGGGAATCCTGCGTACCCCAGACACCATCCGTCGCTTCCAGAGCGTGCCGGCCCAGCCGGGACAGACCTCCCCCTTGCTCCAGTACTTTGGCATCCTGCTGGACCAGGGTCAGCTCAACAAGTTCGAGTCCCTGGAGCTATGCAGGCCGGTCCTCCAGCAGGGCCGCAAGCAACTCCTGGAGAAATGGCTGAAGGAGGATAAGGCAAGTTTGTAGAGTTTAACCCATTAAGACCTGAGGCCGATTCTAAAAATGTCCTAAATCCTAAAGGCGGTTATACACCGGCGAATATGCGAATATACGCAAAATTCGGACTCGTTCCGAATAATTAATAGACGCTTTTTTCGCTCCTTCACTGATGTGGAAGCTTGCATTGACTTTATAAGGTTTTTTAAAAAAAAGTATTATTCGCATGAAAAAAAGACCTTAAGTTTTCTGAAAAACGTATGTTTCTATGTCAGTGGTTCTCAAACTTTTCCCATGTCAAGGACCCCCAACATATGTATTTGGCCGCAGTCGCCCATCTCAAAATATTCTTTTCCAGGGACCCCCAGAAGCAAAGTTTTGAGTTAAAAATATTCAAAGATTTGCACATATCTTCATGATTTTTCAAAAATAGCAGATCTACAAGCTCATAGCGCGGCACGAAGTGACGCGCTATATTATAGATACACTGTGCTTGTTTTTCTGCAAATTGTTTGTATTGTCACTAAGCTCATAGATGTGTCTGTGTGTGTCTATAGCTGGAGTGCTCTGAGGAGCTCGGGGACCTGGTGAAGTCAGTGGACCCTACTCTGGCCCTCAGCGTTTACCTCAGAGCCAACGTCCCCAACAAGGTCATACAGTGTTTCGCAGAGACGGGCCAGTTCCAGAAGATTGTCCTCTATGCCAAAAAGGTCAGAGGACACTTGATTTTATCCTGTATAAATAGGCGAGATTTAGATTTTTGCCGATTAAAGTCATTATTATTCTGTTGATGGAAATTAAAGAAGCTCTTAAAGTTGTGTCCCTTTGCGCTGCATCATCGTATCATCATATATCATACATTGAAATACTGTATAATCTTAAAGGTGGGCTACACTCCAGACTGGATCTTCCTGCTGAGAAACGTGATGCGGATCAACCCAGAGCAGGGCCTGCAGTTCTCCCAAATGCTGGTTCAAGACGAGGAGCCTCTGGCTGACATCACACAGGTCAGGCGCACACAATCAAAAGTGCTTTGGGGGGGGGGGGGGGGTCCTAAAATCCAGAAGTTAATGCCTCTCCAAATATTATTTTAACAGTGAATTTTGAAGCTCTTTTATGCTGAGACCTTCAGCCAAGGCATACTAGTGTTTGTATGTATGTACAGTATTATCATAATCAGTCTCATACCAGTGACCTCAAAGATCACAAAATATATAATTTTTTAACTAAAAACGTGAATAATGCAAAACTGATGCATAAATTATATTGGAAATCTGATGAGGTAACGGTTTGGCCTACAAAAAGACGTTATCCCTAGGCCCTCCATAGATAATATCTTGACCAATGTGTTTTTGTTGTAACTGTTCATTCTTTCTGCAGATTGTGGATGTCTTCATGGAGTACAACCTGATCCAGCAATGCACGTCGTTCCTGCTGGACGCTCTGAAGAACAACAGACCCATGGAGGGACCTCTCCAGACACGCCTGCTGGAAATGAACCTAGTCCATGCTCCACAGGTAAACAAATACACTTTTCTTTTGCTATTTGGTTAACCCATTATGGGCGGGAACCCCTATTTGTAATACCTTTCAGGACGGGAACCCCTTTTGGGGTTCCTGTTGCTATGTACAGTATATAGTAACATACATTTGTTGTAATTTTTGAATAAATATTTGAAGTTTTTCAGAAAACTTTTAGAAGGTGTTTTTAGAATCAGCCTCGGGTCTAAATCAGAGTTCTGCACGGGTCCAGTTTTGAGAACCCTCGCCTGCCCCGCCCGTCAATAATCAGATCCGTAGACCGACCCGTCACCCGTGATTATTTCAAAATACGAACCAGAACCGCCCCGGCCGTTAAATAGTGGATCCGTTGTCCGCCCGTTTACCCATGATTACACGCAGAGTCAAATGTAAATAGCCTACAGACAGTCACTCAATTTAAAAGTGTTGAAAAAGATGGCAGCCTTCAACAATAGCACTATATTCAGTGGTCAGATTAGTTCAGCAATCAAGTGAAGACGGAGGAGCGAGCTTTAGCCACACGCGCGAACACGCATATACGCACTACGCATATACGCACTTAGTGCGTATATAACGCATGTGTCGTTGTTTACATTGTCAGATGGTTTTAATTTCAAGGTTTAACAGGATGTTCGATGTGTTTTTGTGAGTTAAGATAACTGACCGGCGTGCTCCATGCCGTTGTGCTGTGTTAAGTTACACAAGTGACGTTGTTTGGGCGGAAACGGTGCTCTCTGATTTTCACAATAAAATGTTACCCACCCGCGTTTAGTTCAGTACCGCCCGTCCCCGTTTTCACCGTCAAACGGGTACCCCGCCCGTTGCAGGACTCTGGTCTAAATGGGTTGGATGAAATTACAAATAAGTTTAGGCTGACATTGACATGCTCCCGGCAGCGCTGTTGTGCATTCACCTCCAATTTTAAGTGTTCACCTTATAATCTGATTCATGATTGACTTTCAGTAGCAAAATTAGGTTCTGTGCGTGTGTGAGAAAGAGCAGGATAGTGTTGTAAATGTTTTAATAACAACATCCCAATTTGAGATAGTGGAACCAAAGCAGACCTGCTATTTACAGGGCCCTAGCCACTAGTTAAATCTATTTTTGTCGTCATGTCATGTTTCACAGGTTGCAGATGCCATCCTTGGGAACCAGATGTTCACCCACTATGACCGCGCCCACGTGGCTCAGCTGTGCGAAAAAGCCGGCCTCCTCCAGAGGGCACTGGAGCACTACACCGACCTTTATGACATCAAGCGCGCTGTGGTGCACACACACCTGCTCAACCCTGAGGTAAACACCACCACCTAGTAATGATACAACAGTGACAACGTTATGACACTTACTCATATTGGTTTTTGAACAATGACTATCAATTTTGCATTTGAAATGTATAGTAGCATTTTACTGTGGGAGCCATGCCTTGACTCCCCGTTTTCCATACCGGTCAATTCATACATTTTAAAGTCCTTTAGGGTGAATTAAATTAACAGCTGCCTCAAGTAAGGCAAGGCGAAGAGAGAATAATAATAAACTTGTATTTGTGCTGGGGGGGAAGGCATGGGGCAAGGAAATGTTTTTTTATGTTGAAAATCAAATAAAACGATAATTCAAATAAAACTAAAAAAGTAAGGCACGGCAATGTAACGGCCTGACTGCCTGTTTCCCATTCAGACCATTCAGTAAAACACGATTGCCTTTGAGTTGTCCTACTGACCATATTGCTTCTCTCCACTCTACTCCATCCAGTGGTTGGTGAATTTCTTTGGCTCCCTGTCAGTAGAGGACTCCCTGGAGTGTCTGAGGGCCATGCTGTCGGCAAACATCCGTCAAAATCTGCAGATCTGTGTCCAGGTGGCCTCCAAGTACCATGAACAGCTCTCCACTCAGTCCCTCACAGAACTCTTTGAGTCTTTTAAAAGCTTTGAGGGTAAGCTCTGACGGCACACACTTTTCATATTGAATATATATCATATTTATACATATGGATGGTTGATAGATAAGTGGATAGACGGATGGTGAGATAGACAGATAAATAGTCAGCTGCCAATTTACGCTGCCTTAACCCTCCTGTGTGTGCTTATTTTAGTTTTCGTTCCCTTTGTTCAACTTATTTGCTTGCTTGATGCTTCCAGGTCTGTTTTACTTCCTGGGTTCTATCGTAAACTTCAGCCAGGACCCAGAGGTTCACTTCAAGTACATCCAGGCTGCCTGCAAGACGGGACAGATCAAAGAAGTGGAGAGGATCTGTCGTGAGAGCAACTGCTACGACCCTGAACGTGTCAAGAATTTCCTCAAGGTGACTAATAGATCATTATACCGTATACATACATATAAAAGAAAAAGAAAAAACCTTGTTTCATGGCTTCTAAGAAGGAAGTTCTGGAATGTATTTAATGAATGAAGTTGTAGGAACCCTTCATGTTGACTCTGTGAAAGAACAGGGTTGTTAGTCAGACAATTCAAGTGCAACCATGGGGAAAACAATCCTCCATCACGGGTGAATAGAAGTGTTTTCACTAGCCAGCGTAAATGCTTTTCATTTCCTTTTTTTAAATGGACTAATATCATGATTTATTATTTCATTTTTTTTTTTTAAATGTTTTACAGGAAGCCAAGCTGACTGACCAGCTGCCTCTGATCATTGTGTGCGATCGCTTTGACTTTGTCCACGACCTGGTGCTGTACCTTTACCGCAACAGCCTGCAGAAGTACATCGAGATTTACGTGCAGAAGGTATGTGAAGCTCTTAGGTGTGGACATGGATAGGATTTGTCTTGTTATGCTTTTTTTTCCTTTTTCCATCACTGAAAATAATATACCTATAAGATAATTTTAGTAAGTGTCCTCTTTTATGCTGTGCTTTCCCTGGGGGGGAGCCTCATGACTGCCAATGACAGAAACAGGATCAACAAAACTATAAAAAGACGGGCTGTATAATTTCAGTTTCATCGTCAACTCTTTATAGGTCACTATTAAAAAAACTACGCTGCAGACTGCTCTGCATCCTATGTTTAGTATTGTTAATGATCTTAGAATTACATTCAGTCTGCATTACAACTGCAGATGCCTCTTTGTTCCACTGAAAGGCTGTGTATTTGTCTCTACTGTGTATCATTGCTGCCCGTTTTAGGGATGGATTAATCAGTCAACATAACATACAAGCAGAGTACATAGCACAACGTGAATCACATAATACAAACACTCAACACCTGAACTCTACACCTAAGCAATAAAATGACTAAGTCACTCTTGCTGAAGTCAGAGGCTCTTGCTATGTAGGGTAGGCAGAAACTTAGTTTTCTGTGCTGCATCTACCTAGTGCTCTTCTCTGCATTCCCACTTTCTTTAAATATTATTTTTTTCCTCATTGAATTGGAACAACAATGTTGAACAACGATGTTTTGGAGTGCAGTAATTAAGACCGCTGTTTGTCCCCAGGTGAACCCCAGCCGTCTGCCAGTGGTTATTGGAGGCCTGCTGGACGTGGATTGTGCCGAGGACGTGATTAAAAACCTGATCCTGGTGGTGAGGGGACAGTTCTCCACTGACGAGCTGGTAGCCGAAGTGGAGAAGAGAAACCGGTAAGGAGGAGGTTGATTAGCCAGCACAGCAAAACCAGAACTGCATTGTCAGCATTTGCTAACTTCACAAAAATGGTTGTGCAAATAGTTTTTTTTATTCATTTCAGGTCAGGTCAAATATTTTATTGTCCCACAGGGAAGGTTTTTTGAAGGTTTTAAAAATGCATAATAATACAGCATAGCATGAACCATATAAACAAATGCTATGGTAGTGATATTTGAGCATTTCTGTAAACGTACGTGGATATATAGTATGTGGATTATGCTTCACAATATATATATTTTTCTTTCTTGTGAAATGTTAATATTCAAGAAAAATAGTCAGAAGGTCTGTGTGTTTGTGTTCCCCAGACTGAAGCTATTGCTTCCCTGGCTGGAAGCTCGCATTCACGAAGGCTGTGAGGAGCCTGCCACCCACAACGCCCTGGCCAAAATCTACATCGACAGCAACAACAACCCTGAGCGCTTCCTGAGGGAGAACCCGTTCTATGACAGCCGCGTGGTGGGCAAGTACTGCGAGAAGAGGGACCCCCACCTGGCCTGCGTGGCCTACGAGAGAGGACAGTGTGACCAGGAGCTCATTCATGTGAGTGGGGGGAGTGCAACATAACGTTGAACTGAGAGAATCCTTACGCTGGGTTTTCCTGTGCAGACGTGTTTCTGCTTTCACTTGTTTCAGTCTTAAAGGATTGAAGGATTCAGCAGAAATTAAGGTGTTTTGAGAAATCTTAGATGGTGGGCGGGGGGGATTGTGTGAAACCGGGTGAATAACTGTGATTGTGTTCCTATGTTTTCTATAATCTATATACCGGTACTTAAAATGTGGAAAGAATATTGAAAATGTCTTCACTTTGCACTATTGTCCTCTAGTTCTCCACTAAGACTTAATAGACATAGATTAAAAATACTTCAGTCAGATAACTCACGAATATTTTGAATCAATATTTATTTGAATGTGAATACAAGTGTGATATAATAATTTATCTTGGCGTTCAGGCTCTGCAACATAATTTTCTCCCTGCTCAACATATCATACAGCCATCATTAACCATAAAGAGCAGGGAGATAGATATACATAACATAACATCCCCCATGGGGAACAGAACCAATAGCAGAGCCCACTGGTGGTGCTGGGGTGGTGGTGGGAGAAACAGTTGCATACCAACAGACCAGGGGACAAATGACAGCAGAATGAACAGAGACTTGAGGTGAGCTTAAATAACCCGCTGATTGGTCAGCTGATGTCACGTCAGCTATGACGTATGGTCTGAGTAATAGTATTGTAGTAAGCGCCGTAAGCGCCTGCATAACCGCAGTGTGTAACCTCTCGAGTGTATACTGCCTGAACTAACTCGCAGGCTACGTATCATT
Source organism: Gymnoscopelus braueri (assembly GCF_963280865.1). NCBI lineage: Eukaryota > Metazoa > Chordata > Actinopteri > Myctophiformes > Myctophidae > Gymnoscopelus > Gymnoscopelus braueri. The sequence continues at coordinate 12,648,851 of NC_137606.1, forward strand.
TCAGTCAGATAACTCACGAATATTTTGAATCAATATTTATTTGAATGTGAATACAAGTGTGATATAATAATTTATCTTGGCGTTCAGGCTCTGCAACATAATTTTCTCCCTGCTCAACATATCATACAGCCATCATTAACCATAAAGAGCAGGGAGATAGATATACATAACATAACATCCCCCAACACGCCTACGGTGAACGCTCACCGATTCATCCAAGCAGATATCCCACTAGACTCCTTCAGGAGACAGTGACGAATATGCCGCTAGCAATTCTGGATCATGCAAGGATATTCTAACATAACCCCCAACACGCGGAACCAAGAACGCCCTACGGTGAACGCTCACCGATTCATCCTAGCAGATATCCCAATAGACTCCTTCAGGAGACAGTGACGAATATGCAGCTAGCAATTCTGGATCATGCTAGGATATTCTAACATTATGTGAACTTGAATGTGAAGCCATGGCTACGCTTTCCGTAAGCCTTATTCTATATGATAGGAAAACTATGTGTGGGGTGAATTCTCAAACCCATACCAATTGACCAAGCTGATATCCCATCCACCACAGACCAGCGTCTGGGATCAGCGAGGACATACTAACTTTATGTGAACTAAAACTATGTGTGGGGTGAATTCTCAAACCCATACCAATTGACCAAGCTGATATCCCATCCACCACAGACCAGCGTCTGGGATCAGCGAGGACATACTAACTTTATGTGAACTAAAAGGCCTTAGCTGCCATGCACAGGCAGCACTTAACCATTCCTCTAATAGCCACATAGAAGAATATACTACATAAACTTAACATGCCTAGTGTTAAGAGTTGATGCCCCCAACCGCATCCTACTGATGCCCCCAACCGCATCAACTCTTATGCAAGCCAACTGCATCACCGTGATGCTATACCAACCGCATCAACCTGATGCACGCATCAACCATGATGCAATGAGAACGCTGATAGACATTGCTACCATTCACCATCCTAATAATACCATAATAACCTATCTACAGAACTATTAACATGAATCCTATGATAACTACCAATGAATTCCACCCAGCGACCACCAGATATGCATAATAACAGTTTTATTACTACTTAGATGCAGCAATTTTTTACAACACACTTGCACTCATTAGATTCTGAGCTAAAATGATCTCTCCCCGGTTTAAGCGCACATATCGTTCGTAAGCAGCTGAAGACCACCGGCCGAGTGATTTTAAGGTGGCGACTGGCACTTTCATGGCTGCAGTAGTGGCCGCTCCGATGCGAAGGGAGTGAGGAGAGTAGAGTTCTGGAGACAGCCCGCAGCACTGGCACAGTGTTTTTAGCTTTTCAGCAAACCAGGATCTCGTCATAGGTTTGCCACCGGGGATGAGAAACAGGGGATCATGAGGATGATGCCGGGCTCGGCATTGCAGGTAGACAGACATAGAAGAAAAAGGGCAAAAAACGGAATTAGTCTTAGCTATGATAACAGGTACTCCTTTTTTAAATTTATCAGATTTGGAGTGTTTCAGAAATAGAGTGAATAAATTATCTTCAAAAGTTAAATCAGAAATTGTGAGATCATGCTGAGGATCAAAAGAGAGAGACCGAGTAGTGAATTCCCCACACCTTAAGAAACCATAAAAGGCGGTGAGAATGATAGCTTCCAACATTTTATCCTCATAATAAGAAAAGCACCCTTGCCTAAGTCTTCCCACCAACTGGTGCACCAAATTAATTGTAAGAGGCAATCTTTTATCTTTCCCTTGAGGTTGATCTTTTTTGAGCCCGTTGAGCAGCAGGCGAACGGAAGGATGACTTAGAAGACTGCATGATGAAGGGTCCAGGCATCGCAAATGAAATTGAACGCCAGCTAACATAGCTTTAATGGAAGATGGCTGAAGCTTACGTGATTCTGAGGAATGCACTATGAAAGCGCACACTAAGGGAATGTTTACTGGGATAGGGTTAATAGAAAAACTTAAACAAAAAGAGGAAAAGAAAAACCAAGCTGAATCATAAGCTTTTAATGTATTTTTTGACAGACCTTTCCTCATAAGCTTAGCAGCTGAGCTCAAAAGACCTTTTAAATAATCATTAGATCCTAATTGAGAATCGCTTGGCAAAACGGAGGGCATGGCAGGCTGGTTGGCTCGGCGTTGGGGCACATCGCTCTGAACTCCTGAAATTTAAATCGGGACAGAGCATCAGCTATCGAATTTTTATAGCCCGGAATAAAAGATGCACGTAAAATGAAGTTATCATTAATGCACGTCCATGATACCCTTCTGATTAGACTGTTAATGATTGGAATGGACGAACGACCTTTATTAATTATAGTGACTGTTGCCTCATTGTCGCAAAACACTGTTATTTGTTTCCTTTTCCATCCCTTCCCCCAAATTAAGCAAGCCATGACGATTGGGTAAAGTTCAAACAGCGCAATAGATTTCAGATTTTCTGCCATTGAGGTTAACTCAATTGGCCAAGGCTTTGCAAACCACTGATTATGGTAAAACCCTCCAAACCCGACAGACGGGGCGGCATCTGTAAAGAATTCTAGAGAATTAGAAGTCTCAACCAAATCATGGTAAAAAAAAGAGACACCATTCCACTGGTCCAGTAGCGCAGACCAAAAACGAATGTCGGATTTGCAGCCTTCATCTAATGCGATTAAATCCTGTAGATTAGGCACAGATTTCGCCATATCTAAAAGACGCGATACAAATGAGCGGCCCTGAGGAATAACTCGCATCGCGAAATTAAGATGGCCTAACAGCGAGAGAAGTTGTCGTTTAGACAGCGAAGTTAAATCTAAACACTGTTTAAGAAATCCTCTGATGCGAATTAATTTCTCTTCTGGCAGAGAAGCTTGCATTAAGACACTGTCTAGCATGATTCCGAGAAATTCTAATCTAGTTAGGGGGCCTACTGTTTTCTCCTCTGACAAAGGAACTCCCACAGAAGAGAATAAATCCCTTAAAATCGAAATGCACCGCGCTGGAGGTGAATAGCAAAAGTCCACAACCAGAAAATCATCAAGCAGATGAAGAACAAACGGTAATTTGAATGTGTTAGATAAAATCCAACATAGCGCTTCTGACAGAGAATCGAATATACGAGGACTACTGCGACACCCGAAAGTTAACTTAACTGCGAAATAAAACTTTCCACGCCATTTTACCCCGAAAAGGTGCCACTGCGAAGGATGAAGTGGCATCACTTTAAATGCATCCGTTATGTCTGCTTTGCCCAACCAAGCTCCTGCGCCTGCAGCTTTAATCATTTGGATAGCATTATCGACAGAAGCATAATATAAGGAAAACGGATATAGAGGAATTAAATCGTTAATGCTAGAAACTGGGCCATTATGTGGAGCGGAGAGGTCAACAATCATACGCTTTTTCCCAGAGTATTTTCGAGTTGCTACCCCTATAGGGCTTACTCTAAAAAGAGAAAAAGGTGATTTACTAAAAGGCCCAATCATATGACCTTTTGTAGTTTCTTTTACGAGAAGCTCGTCTACTACCTTGGGCTCTAGAAGCGCAGACTGAAGATTTTTGCAGACATGAGTTATTTTAGGGAGCCAACACAACCCAGCCATGAACCCTTGAACTAATCCAGTTATTAAATAGTTCACAAAAGAACGATTCGGATGGTTCTTGAGGGCCTTGGACAAAGCAGGAACGTTCACAGGCGTAGACGGATGCTTCTTTATTATTTCGCTGATTTTGTGGGGCGGACTCTCCGCGGGCAGACTGATCTCGGGTGGCTGTCCCCGCACCAACTGCAGATGTGCATAAATTTACAATTGATGAATGAACATACACCATCATTGAAATTAAGACATGTAGGAACTTGATTTCCTGGTGAATACCGCACCTGTTTCTTTGGTTGCCATGAGTTGGACTGGGACGGGGGATTTATATTTGCCTGAGGCTGCTGAGGCAACCCGTGCTTCGCCACGGTTTTGGGGCATAAATTTGAAGTATGGTTAAAAGAACCACAGACTGCGCAGCATAGAAATTTCTGCCCAGAGAAATGTCTACTAATGATAGTCAGATCAACCACTGACCAGTCCAAGCGCTGATTAAATTTGACGATGTGCATGGCAGCTTTAGAAGCAAAGGCTTTATGGTATTCGAAAAACAAGGACCCGCCATAAGATACAGCCAGATCGGCTATAATGGCCATGTACGTGTCCAGTTCTTCTCTACGCTGAGGGTAAACCTCACAGATGCAGTCTCTATAGACCCCAAACGCTGAAATAAATTCTGCTAATGTCAGTGTTTTAGTTAGCCTCGGATCCGAATCTTTCAGCACAAAAGTAACATCGCCACAGTCCACCAGTCTCCTATCAGTAGCATCTGCGTTTATCAGAATCTTGACCAGATTAACGTCATGCCCTGTCGAAAAAGCGAACAATTAGAGGAAGCGCTTTTAATAAATATAGCTAAAACATCTCAGAGATTTTTTACCTGCAATGATATGCTTCCTGAGACTCTCAGAGATGGCCGCAGCAGGAGAGAGGAAAGAAGCGCCTGTGGAAGGGCCTGGAACTGCTGTACCCCAGGTTTTCTGATGCGCCACGTTGACCACAGGGGATGGCGTGATACTAGCGGCTGCTGGCGTATCTGCAGATGCTGCTGGGGAAAACACTGTGGTTGTCCCTGGGGAAAACCCCGTAGATGAACCGGAAACCCCTGGACTGTTGCTGCTACTCTCTAGCGCGTTGATCCTGATATTCACCTGGTCAAGTGTAGTTTTCATGCTTAGCAATGTAGACATGATGATATCATCGGTAGTTTTACTGGGCGGTTGAGTACTTTTACTCTTCTTGGTAGAAGCAGCGGGACCAGCGGGGCGACCTGCCGTGCGTTTTTTAGCTGGACCTTTTCCTTTACCGGCATACTCGGTGGAGGGTGTTGTTGCCGCACCAACTTGAACATGATCGCCCGCCCGGCTTGCATGCACCTCTTCTGAGTTGACCAAGAACTGCAGCAGTTGCTCGTGACTTAGACCTGGAGTCACGGGAACGCTACGGGCATAGAGGCTTTGCAAAATACGCTCAACAGGCCAGTCAGATAATTTTCGAGTGCCACGAATGCTACGTCTTTTCTGTGACAGACCTACTTCAGTAGGGGGAATTTCATCCTCCTCGTCTGGATCATCAGGACCATTATCAGGATTGGACAATAGGCCTATGTCGTCGTCCGACTCGGAGTGAGCAGAGGACATGACGACAATAAGGCTAGAGAGAAGAGCTAGAGCAGCCAGCAGTTGCATACCAACAGACCAGGGGACAAATGACAGCAGAATGAACAGAGACTTGAGGTGAGCTTAAATAACCCGCTGATTGGTCAGCTGATGTCACGTCAGCTATGACGTATGGTCTGAGTAATAGTATTGTAGTAAGCGCCGTAAGCGCCTGCATAACCGCAGTGTGTAACCTCTCGAGTGTATACTGCCTGAACTAACTCGCAGGCTACGTATCATAGCAGAATAATAATAAAACAAAAAGAGGAGACCGAGACAATCAATCAACCATTTCCATCTCATATTTATTGGCAAACATGTTTCGACATAAACGGTTCTGTTTCTCCTCATCACAGTCGTTAAACTATGGTGACATAGATTTATCTCATTTGTTTTCCATTGTTTGTCATGGTGTAGGTTTGCAATGAGAACTCCCTGTTCAAGAGCCTGTCTCGCTACCTGGTGCGTCGCAAGGACCCGGAGCTGTGGGCCAGTGTGCTGCTGGAGACCAACCCTTACAGGAGACCTCTCATTGACCAGGTATGATCAAGGCACAAAATGCCCCAATCTTGGTTATTTCACCAGCCAAGTATGAGCAGGTTTTGTTAGTTTGTATTTGAACCTCCACAACTTTACTTTACTACTTACTACTCCATGAACCTTTGGCTGCCATTGAGCTAATCTGCTCTTCATCTTTACTCCAGGTGGTGCAGACAGCCCTGTCGGAGACCCAGGACCCAGAGGAGGTCTCCGTCACGGTGAAGGCCTTCATGACCGCTGACCTGCCCAACGAGCTCATCGAACTCCTGGAGAAGATCGTCCTGGACAACTCTGTCTTCAGTGAGCACAGGTGAGGGTCTTTGCATACAGATGAACTAGGATTTGACTGTATTAACACATTTATTGCCAAGATATTAAACATAGTTTTCTATCCCCTTGCCAGCGTAATAACCTCAATCCGATGATATTTGAAACGCCGTGGAAGCGACATTTGTGTCCCAAAAAAAATAAAATAATAGTCCCCGTGGGTTGGCGGAGGTATCTGTGTATCCATAGAAACGACAACCTTCCAACCGCGATCCGCCATTTTGGGGCTACGGCCCGTTGAAAACGGGTGGATTTCAATGCAAAAACAAGAAACTGAGTTACAGCTGTTTTTCTGAAAATCCCATCGTTGGGATGAACGGATGTGACGTTTTTTGGGATGACATCACATCCACATACTACTTCTCTGAGTGACGATCGATCATTCCCAAGCTGTGTTAGGGTGCCCCTTGTTGAATTAAAAGAAAAATGTTTTTTTTTTAAAGAACGCATCAATGTGATCTTGGCCATCAAGTGATGGATTTGAAAGAACACATCAATGTGATCTTGCCGATCAATGTGTTAAAACAAAATCAGGAGAGAATATTTTCTGGAATATGGGCCGGTGCCCATTTGATTCAGTATGTCAATGAGTCTACACTGACAGAGAGGGTGTCAGTTTCTAGAAATGAGCATGGGGACCTTCCTCAGCACAATCTGTCTATCCCAAAATCTTCTCATCAGTCAATTGAGGCACTTTTCTTTGATGTATAGTCAAGTGAAAACCATTCCATCCTGTTTCTCTCAGAAACCTCCAGAACCTGCTGATTCTGACGGCCATCAAGGCGGACCGGACCCGCGTCATGGAGTACATCAACAGGCTGGACAACTACGACGCCCCAGACATCGCCAACATTGCTATCAGCAACGAGCTCTTCGAGGAGGCCTTCGCCATCTTCAGGAAGTTTGACGTCAACACCTCCGCCGTGCAGGTCAGTGCACAGTGTGGTTGGCTCGTTGTAGCCGTTTCTTAAGCTAGTAGTCTATGAAAGATGAGACCATTGACCTAAACATTGATTTTGAGTGGCTGCAAATTTGCTACTGTGATGGAGTCTTAGCCAAGTCATTCTTCTGTCTCATTAAATATGGAAAAGCAGGAGTACACATCGGTGTTCGAATCCGACCCTCATCTTACAGTGCATATCTCTCTAAACTGACATGAAATCTGAAATAAAGCATAAAAAGACCACAAAAGAAATCTTTAAAAATGTAATATGGAAAAGCACTTCAAGCCCTTTGGCTAAATGGATTCCCTTCCCTCGATCTTAAAATGTATATATCTTTGTATAAATCCTATTGTTTTTTTTATATACATTGTACACATTCTATATGTATGTGGATCACAAACCAACTGGTCAACATTCAATGTTTTTATATCCAGGTCCTTATTGAGCATATCGGTAACCTGGACCGGGCCTACGAGTTTGCGGAGCGATGCAACGAGCCTCCGGTGTGGAGCCAGCTGGCCAAGGCTCAGCTGCAGAAGGGCCTGGTGAAGGAGGCCATTGACTCTTATATCAAGGCCGATGACCCCTCAGCGTATATGGAGGTGGGACAGGCTGCTGCCCAGAGCGGTAAGAGGATCTCCGTTAAATCATCAAGACATTTGACCATCTCCAATGTAGCAAATAAACACACGTGAATGTATCGTTTTATCCATTAATGTATTCATAATAATTGCTCCAAATCCATGTGTGCATGATATTAACCCATTCAATCTGGGGTGTCATTTTAGATTTCTTTGGCTATTTTCCAAAATATAGATCTGTAGATCTGCTATTTTGGAAAAATAGCAGATCTACAAGCTCACAGAGTGCCGCGCTATGAGCTTGTAGATCTGCTATTTTGGAAAAATCTTTGAATATATATATTTTTTAAAGTGAACATTTGAAACTCAAATCTTTGCCTCTGTGGGTCCCCGGAACAAAATATTTTACAAATGTTCACTTAAAAATATATATATTTCAAGATTTGCCAGAATTTTCAAGATAAAAAAAAAATAGCAGATATACAAGCTCATAGCGCGGCACTCGGTGCCGTGCTATGATCTTGTATATCTTCTATTTGTTTTAATATCCTAATTGACAGATGCGTTCCCGGATTAAATGGGTTAATTATCTTATTAACCCCATGAACCCTAGCATCCCTATTCTGGGCATGTTATAATAGGCCGACACTCAGTAAATGTACATTCTGCAAAAATAGGAGATCTACCACAAAAAGTAGAGGAACAAGTATAGACCCCTGGGGAACGAAGTATATAGGGTTTAAGTGGTTCATGTAAAAATATTTAATCACATTTGATGTTGAAATGTGCCTGTGACATGTACTTTATCAACATCCATGCTGTACGTAGGTAACTGGGAGGACTTGGTGAAGTTCCTCCAGATGGCTCGTAAGAAGGCCCGCGAGTCTTACGTGGAAACGGAGTTGATCTTCGCCCTCGCTAAGACCAACCGCCTGGCCGAGCTGGAGGAGTTTATCAACGGACCCAACAATGCCCACATCCAACAAGTAGGCTTTAAGTTGCACATATACGTAGATACACGGGTGCATAGCATGCACATTCGGAGGCAAATATTGTACTTTTACTCCACTTTATTTGAACACGTAAGTTACTAGTTACTTTGTAGATTTTGATTATTATTACTTACAAAACATACATTACCCACTTCAGCCTAAATACCTTTCAGCCATTTGAAAATAGCAGATCTACAAGCTCACAATGTGTCGCGATGCAACGCATTATGAGCTTGTAGATCTGCTATTTTCATATACATTGGAAAGCTTGAAATGGGGACATTCTGCATAATGAGTACTTTTACTTTTGGTACTTTAAGTTAATTTTGATGGCAATACTTTCGTACTTTTACTCAAGTAAATTTAGAATTCCGGACTTCTACTTGTAACACCATATTTCAATTTAGCAGTATTGATACTTTCACTTAAGTAGAAAAAATATTTTTCCACCACTGGTCAGATGTTGCTTGAAAATAAAGTGCCTTCTTGCTGTCGTCATTGATTTCTCAACATCTCACTGTTCCCGTCTCACTCAACATTGCATTCTGTCTTCCCTCTCTCTCAAACCCACCCGATTTAATTCCCTTACTATCGCTGCTCTCTCTCTCTCGTTCTCTCCTCCTCCTCGCTCAGGTGGGCGACCGTTGCTACGACGACAAGATGTACGACGCGGCGAAGCTACTGTACAACAACGTGTCCAACTTTGGCCGTCTGGCCTCCACCCTGGTGCACCTGGGAGAGTACCAGGCCGCGGTGGATGGAGCCCGCAAGGCCAACAGCACCCGAACATGGAAGGAGGTCAGAGAGCCCACCACTTGGGTTATATAACACGCTAACACAACTACATTTACATCCAGTTGAGATTTTATTTTTATGTTTTTTTAAGGAAAAAAACTAAATTCAAAGTTAGTAGATATTAGAGTTCTCAACGGGCCTGATAATTAAGGCCCGGCCCTCCAAACAATTACCATGCTTTTAGGCCCTAAAAACCCGAAAAGGTGTCATATGTCTTACTTAATGTCCTCAAAGTCACGCATCTTACAAGCATTGAACTGAGCAGATTGGTCCGTTCCAGAGATAATGGCCAAAACATCTTGAAAACGGCCACTTTCGCTGATTTTCGATTGAGTTTAGGCCATTGTCGCCCGTTTTTCTTTAATAACACGGGCTAGGAAGGTCGGACGGCGACAAACTTGATACCTGAGGAAAGTTCACTCTGAGCTGCATCCAACACATCCACTATCATTTCCGTCGGCCGCTAGGGGAAATTGAAATGTCTTTTTTGGGGGTAATAGATTTGTTTCTTTTTCTTCATGGAACCCGAGGATCTAGCCTGGTAAACCCTCCCTCCAGAAATCTCATTTGTATTTTATTTCAGGAGTGAGTCTGGCCTGCAGACCTATATGGGCAATTTGGCTGTGGGCTGGAGCTGGGCGGGAGTAATGTAGCTTTGATGTCCAAGTGGCCCTTTGATGTCCAATTAAGCCACTTTAGGCTGCAGTGATTATCACCAGGAGTAATTGGTTAATGAGCAGCTTGTATGAAAGGTGTATTGATTAATGACGTGTGAACCACTCTGGTTCCACCTGATTGGCCTACCCCCGCTGTCAATCACAAAACAATGAGCGAGGACGCTGATTGGCTCGGTTATTTGGTAATGCACTAGAAACGCCCATACAAGCCTTCATGCCAGACTCACTCCTGGAATCAAATGGAAATGAGATTTCCGGAGGGAGGGTTTACCAGGCTACCGAGGATCGGCCCAGCCCGGCTAATTAACATAGATTTTGGGCCCGGCCCGAAAACGTCGGTTAGGGTCGGGTTCGGGCAAAATTTGAGAACTCTAGTAGATATTTCATCAGCTGTGTTGTGTCGCAAAACATACTCATTATTTGACAGATGTATTACCATGTTGACCATGTGCTTCATGTGAGAATATTAGAATAATATTTTGCCGTTTCCGTTTAGCTTTTCTAATGCGATTCTTTGTCATTTGATACATATTTTGATTTATTGAAACATAACTGTACACAGTATAGTATTTATATCCATTTTCCAACTGACCTTTTTGAAAGGGAGATAAGAAATTTCCCCACCTATGGTCCTTTTTTCTCTGATTGGAAAAAGACTAAAAACATGAAACTTGTCAGGAAATGAGTTAAGACTTGTTTTGTATGTTCCCTTAGGTATGTTTCGCCTGTGTGGAGGGGAAGGAGTTCCGCCTGGCCCAGATGTGTGGTCTGCACATCGTGGTCCATGCTGACGAACTGGAGGAGCTCATCAACTACTACCAGGTACGTGGCTCAATTTCCCATCAGTCCAAAGAAATGTAAACTGTCCTGCTACTTAGCATGTCCCTTCACCCCAGTCACGGTAGCATGCACCATAGTAAATTGTTGTTGTTCTATATTTGTTTTTAACATTTAAGTTACATACATCAACGCCAGGTGTGTTCCTTATTGTTTGTATTTTTGTCTGTCTGTATCTAAAGATATGTACCTAATGTTCATATGTGAGCAAGACGTTCACAAATCCGCACCTAGTAACTTGTTATCCATAGCTACAGATTGCACAGGAAAGACCGTTGTTAGACGTGGTCGTCTTGTTGTTTTTAAAGGATGGTATTATTCAGGGCAGGACAAAACTGGCATTAGAAGCTGGTGCATTTCAAAGTTCACCAGACAGTTTCTCTTATTCACCTGCTGAATTGAGGAAGTAAAAAAATAAATAAACACAACATGAAATAATTTCAGGGTTTAGGGTGGCTAGTAGAGTAAACCACTTAACCCATTAAGACCTGAGAAGATTCTAGAAATGTCTTCTAAATCCTAAAAGAAAATTAAAAAAAAAAACATTTTTTTTTTCCTCGATTTTTCAAAAATAGCAGATCTACAAGCTCATAGCGCGGCACTCGGTGCCGCGCTATGAGCTTGTATATCTGCTATTTTTGAATAGCCTAAAGAAATCTAAAGTGACACAGATGCGTTCCAGGTATCAATGGGTTAAGCAGACTAGCCATTGACAGGTGTTTATTTCCCTCCCTGGTTTTATGGAGGAAAGACCATCTCACTGTGTTTTATTCAAGGACCACAGGAATATTGCATGGAGACTAGCACTTTGATCATGGCAATTTAGTAAAGATTGCGTGTACCGTGTGCTCTTAACAATCTATTCAAGTTTGAATGCAATGCATAGCTAGCTGTAAGCCGCTGTGAATGAAGGTGTAAATATCTGTGCTTTGCAGGACCGTGGCTACTTTGAGGAGCTGATCACCATGTTGGAGGCCGCCCTGGGCCTGGAGCGCGCTCACATGGGCATGTTCACCGAGCTGGCCATCCTCTACTCCAAATTCAAACCCCAGAAGATGCGGGAGCACCTGGAACTCTTCTGGTCCCGCGTCAACATTCCAAAGGTAGGTGGTGGAGGGGAAAAACGATAATACATTTAAATGAAATGACATTATTTGTGACTTCCTTTTTGAAAGAATATGATCTAGTGATGTGCTTCACACAGCACTGATAGTTAAAGGTAGGGTAAGTGATATATTTTGCTACAGAGCGTTTGTTCGGTCACAGGGGTCTCTCCAGCTCTTTAGTAAACAGAATATAGGACATTTTCAGGTAGGTGACACAATCTAAGCCAATCAGGAGAGAGCACTGAAAATGCATTTTCTGTTTAATAAAGAGCTGGAGAGACATGGGAGACTCCTTTTACTGAACAAACACTCTATAACAACGAGTACTATCAGAATATAGAGCTATTTAACACTTATTTTAAACACAGTAAATCACTTACCCTACCTTTACTCTTTCACCCAATATTGCCTATCATTGCCAACCAAATCATAAATTAGTTGGTCAATGAATGCAGTGGTTCTCAAAAAAAAGGTCTAAAAAAAAAGTAGGACCCCCAAAATGATATTTATTTGACCCCGGACCCCCATCTCAAAATATATTGTTCCAGAGACCCCCCAGAAGCAAAGATTTGAGTTACAAATGTTCGCTTTAAAATGTGTATATATATATATATATATATTCAAAAGGTTCGCAAAAAAATTCTTGTAGATCTGCTATTTTTGAATAGCCAAAGTATAAAAGTGGTTTAAATCATTGTGATCCTATATTAACATATCTTGCTGGGGTCCCCCTGGAAAAAACACTTTGAGAACCAATGAATTAATGAACGTATACTTTCTGTCTGTCAGGTTCTGAGGGCAGCAGAGCAGGCCCACCTGTGGGGGGAGCTGGTGTTCCTCTACGACAAGTACGAGGAGTACGACAACGCCATCATCACCATGATGAGCCATCCCGCAGACGCCTGGAAGGAGGGGCAGTTCAAAGACATTGTCACCAAGGTATTAATTACAGCCTATTCGCTGTTATTGACCCAGGGATTATTGGGAGTAATATGCTCATTCATGATCACATATCCTTCACTTGACTTTACTATAGGGCTGTCACGATTACACATTTAAATTGACGATTAATTGTCGCTCAAATAATTGCGATTAACGATTTAATTGTGTGTTTGACGTTGAACATGTGGATAGAATTTTGATTTCTGTTTGGCCTTTTAGGCTTCGTAATCAAAAATTGCACAGGGCAGATATGACAAATAACTTAAATATACAAAGAGATTATTGACATATTTAATGATTTTATACATAGAAAAATAGCAGAAATTGCTGATCTACAAGCTTACACGCGTTGTAAGCTTATAGATCTGCTATTGCTGCTTTTTTAAATATATTTCAAAGTGTATGAACCATTTTTCAACATGAAAACAATTATGACAACTATGCAAAAATAATTGTGATTATTTGACAATCGTCTAATCGCAATTAATATAAGTACCAAATATTTAATGTATAACGCATGTAATAATTGTGACAGGCCTAGGACATATCTTCACTTGACTTTACTTGTATTTCTGCACGTGTTCGGTTCTGTCACTGCAGGTGGCAAACGTGGAGCTGTACTACAAGGCCGTCCAGTTTTACCTGGAGTTCAAGCCGTTGTTACTGAATGACCTGCTCATCGTGCTCTCCCCGAGGCTCGACCACACGCGCGCCGTCAACAACTTCAGCAAGGTACTTAAGATGGTGTTCCTTTTCTTCTGCCAATTAGTCTGGCTGCGAGTTTTCCACGATGTCTGAGTTGGAATCACTTTTGTCAGCCTACAATAAAGCATCAGTGTCTGTACCAGATGGATCATTAAAATGTAAAGACACTGTGTTCCACTGACATATGAGAGGAATTATTACAGTTGGCAATTGTACAACTCTAAGATATGGTACGGTAAAGTTTTATAATACATCTCGTTAGCTTTATGATTCAACTCATAACTAACTCCAAAATGTCTAACAATAATAGAAGTTGGTTGAATAGAATAGATGATAGTATTTTCTGTAGTTAATGTGTGGTTTATTACTTGTATGTTTAGTTATTGCTGACATGTCTCCTGGTTAAATAAAGTATTAAAGTGTGCCTTCCCTTTCCTTCTCTGCTTTTCTTTCTCTCTCTCTCCCTCTTTGTCTTTCTTTCTCTCTTCAGGTTAAGCAGTTGTCCTTAGTCAAACCATACTTGCGGTCAGTCCAGACTCACAACAACAAGTCCGTCAACGAAGCTCTCAACAACCTCTTCATTGGGGAGGAAGACTATGCTGTAAGATGTATAAATATTCTTGCCACAACCTGACCCATGTCACATGTCATCTCTTTCTAGAAAGATTGATTCTCATCTTTCATGCCATAAACTACCACGCCGAAGAGACAGGAAGGGTATCTGGACAACTCGCATGTAAACGATTCAGCGAGTTGTGATTCGTCACTTCTGTTTTAGTTTTTTTTATACTGGATAAAACAAAACAATTTATTTCTCTCGCTTATCTCCTAATAACCCCCTCCTTTCTCCCCAGGCCCTGCGTACCTCAATCGACGCCTATGACAACTTTGACAACATCTCGCTAGCCCAGGGCCTGGAGAAGCACGAGTTGATAGAGTTTAGGAGGATTGCTGCCTACCTGTTCAAGGGCAACAACCGCTGGAAACAGAGTGTTGAGCTCTGCAAGAAGGACAAACTGTACAAGGTACTGAAACATAATGTTGTGTTTGTTAATATAATGAATCTATTGCACACATGCAAAGAGTACTGTCTGTGGGGGTGGTGCAGTTATTTGCTTAATGCCAACAAGATGCAGGATCAGACAGCTGTTATTACCAGTTTGGCTCTTTTTATTTATTATTATATTTATTTATTTCAGTTTTGTAACTCTGTATTACAACATGGTGACTAACTATAAGGATTGACTGATAAATCAATATTAGCTTTTCTTTTTACAATATCGATATCGGTAGGATGCTCAAATGTCCGATTTCTTTATTTCTCCACAAATATTTGGTACTTTTTTCAAAATAGATAATTTTGTACATTGTTGATGTTGAGTATCAAGAGTAATTCAAAAGATTTTACATGTATTTTGGATGCATACAAGTATTAAATGTAAAATACCGCAGGCAAAACCATAAACATGCCTCGCAAAATGAAAGGCACATGTCAAAACAATGGAATGAGATGCCTTTTAGGATACAGAATGTGCTACATTAATTATAGGGAATCTTGGGGAGAGAAAAATAATTGGTTAATATTGGCTGATATTGGCCTATCGGCCTTCCTGTTCTCAAAACATCTGAATTGTTTCCATCATTTCTTAAATGTTGTTTTCCCCTTGTCACCAGGATGCCATGCAGTACGCGTCAGAGTCCAAGGACACGGAGCTGGCCGAGGAGCTGCTGGGTTGGTTCCTAGAGGAGGACAAGAAGGAGTGCTTTGCCGCCTGCCTCTTCACCTGCTACGACCTGCTGAGGCCCGACGTGGTGCTGGAGACGGCCTGGAGGCACAACCTCATGGACTTCTCCATGCCCTACTTTATCCAGGTCATGAGGGAGTACCTCAGCAAGGTGGGTTGGCCAAGGAAGGCCTTAAGTGGAAGTGAAATCACACACAAACCGGTCTTGGATAAAGAAAGGGCAGTTGTGATCAACAAAACCAACTCTGTGGGAAGGGATAGAAAGTGGTAACTTTTCACAACTTGGCATTCAATCCGGGAACGCATCTGTCATTTTAAGATTTTATTGGGATATTCTAAAATAGCAGATCTACAAGCTCATAGCGCGGCACCGAGTGCCACGCTATGAGCTTGTAGATTTGATTTTTTTTTTTGTTTTGCCTGAAAATGTGTGCAAATAGTTTTTTTAAGCGGACATTTGTAACTCAAATCTTTGCTTCTGGGAGTCACTGGAACTAAATATTTTTTACAAATGTTCGCTTTAAAAAATACATATTCCAAGATTTGCGCAAATGTTCACGATTTTTCAAAAAATTGCAGATCTACAAGCTCAAGCTGTGATCTTGTATATCTGCTATTTTTGAATAGCCAAAGAAATCTTAAAATGACACAAATGATGCTTTCCCGGTCTTAAAGGGTTAAAAGAAGAAATTTGGTTGGAGGAGATAACCCCAAATGGGGGGGGGGGGGCGGGGGGTGTCTTAATAACTGCAAGGTAGAAAGACCTGGGCCAAATAGTATACCGTAAGTTTGTTTTTCGTCCACTTGGAGAGTACCACATGGGTACAGAATTAGTGTTATTCAGACAGTTCCGTTTCCATATTAAGTGGTCAATCAAGAGTATTATAGACTTTGACATACTTCCTTTGACTGTCCAAAATGACAACTTGCTCATCTGGTACCATCAAGCCGGTTTAAAATAAACATTTTTTTTAAAATTTATTTTTTACCCTATTTCACCCAGGTCTTGAGTTGGCCTGTGGAATAGACTGCCTCACTTCCTCCAGACAGTGTTAAAAGCTAATTTGAAAAGCCTCCAGTCTAAGCCTTTTCACTCCTTGTATTCATTCTCATTATCCTCCTGTCAGCCACGTGTCTCATTGTCATCGGTGTGTCCCTTTTTTTGTTGTTTTTGGGTTACAGTTTTCCGCTGCTTTTCCATACAAATGTGTTCCAGAAGAGATTCTCTCCCGTGCCTCGTGTGTGTTACATCATGGCATGAGATCCTATTCACTTCATGGTTTTGTTACTCTGCACTATAGAACTGTTAGGCAAGACATTGTGTAGGCTTTAGACCTGGGTCATACAGTAAGATACACTTACAAATAATCGACCTAGCATTGTTTAATGCAGACGGTTTAATCTGGTTGCAGTGTCAAATCGGTGGTGGACAATTTTGATAGGCGTTAGCTATAGTGTGTTAGTAGGGCTGCCAAACAAATAATAGATCCTTGAATAATCGTCGACTTTGGGGGGGAAATGCTCATTTGATTGTAAAAATATACTGTACATCCGATTAGTAGTCGTGGCTTCCGCTCAGTGTTTTATGTCAATTCAACCAAAGCGGTGCACAGTCTTTGAAACACCACTTTGTAAACACACATGTCCATAACATAGACAAACATAGAGTTTAACTGACTTTGGACATGTGGTCAACTATAAACTATTGCAGAAAGACTTATTATTTTACACCTTGTTCTGTTAGTTCTACTTGAATGTTGTCAGACATAATGACGTAATAATTATTCATTACCTTTTGTCAGCTTGTTGACGATCAGCTGCAAGCGCCCTCTTGTGGATATAACGGTACTGAACAGTTCTGACGTTACATGCATTATGTGCATACTCTCTTTCTCTATGTAAAATATAATGATTATTGAATATAACTGAAAATCTGCCAATTGTTAATTGAAATCATTTCTGAGCTCAGTTGACAGCCTGCTATGATTGTTCAACCCTTCTGGTACTCACTGTTTTGTCGTCTCTGTGTCGAATCCCCACCATCTCATTTGTTAATTTCTATTTTACCCAGGTCTGAAAATCAATTAGTTCTGCTCCTTTCAATTTAACATCTCAGAACGTAGTAATAGCTCTTTAAGATTTTCAAACAATGTGACTCTTAAAGTAGTTGGTGTCCATGTCTGAACTATAAGCATTGGGAATAATCTCTCCTGGTGTTGTAAGTAAATGATAGAAAGTGCAATGTGCCAGAGTAATCTCAACAGTGTGCATTTGTATCAAAAGTGGCGTATGTCGCATGGCTTTTGATAACTTTTTTTTTTCTCTTCTCCTGGTTTTCTGTAAGCGATGATTTCTCTTATTTGTTGGCTCTATTTTTCTCTTTCTGTCCCTCTCTTCCTATATGTTTTGGGAGACTTCTGTTTTTTGGTTTTTCTCCTTAAGTTGCCTCTCTGAATTTCCCTTTCAGGTTGATGCGATTAAGGAAAAGGTGAAAGTCGAATCCATTTTCCCATTCATTCTTTTTGAGCCCGTCCCCCCTGTAGCCTGTAGTTTGGAGGAGTGATATACTAGCGGAATCTGCATGAGTCTGACCCCCAACCCTCTCCTCTCCTCTCCTCTCCCATATGTCACTCCGCTGCTTCTGAGTCCACACTCCACACCTCCACTAGATTTCTACCTGTAAAAACCCACAGGACTCCAGAGCGGTGCTCTCCTGTACTCACCCTAACCCTCACAAACACACTGGGTTTACTGGCATCTGTGATGGCTGGCTCTATTAGTTCTTTCTGTGTCCGGTCAGAATACCATGTCAATGATTATGGCTGGATTAGGGACAGGGAAGGAATGAAAGGTTGTCGTCAAAGTAGAAAGTACTACTACAAGCATAGTGTCACGGGATGTTAAAAAATATATAAAAAGTAACTTTGTTGAGCAGCAAAGTTACTTTTGAGCTGACCTTAGTTTCCAAACCTAAATTGGTAATAATACGGATGGCTCAGCATTATTACGTTCTCTGACAAATCTGTATTTTATGAAAGAGCTGGTCAAACGGTTAGACCAATACATTACAATTAAATACAGTTAATTGTTAGTGCAGGCACCAATGAAATGTTGCAAGTCCCTGAGCTACAGTTACAAAATTAATTGTTTTGTTTTTACTTCATTATGCCTAATCTAATCAGAGTACGATTTTTTTAAATATACTGTATATCCTAGACCTAGTTCAGACTGACTGATTAAACAGTCAACCATGAAACTCATCAATTTGTCCATCCTGCAAAAGGGTATCCACGCTGAAGTTCTATTCTTTAAGTCGGCCGTGAAACTACTTCCGCCATCAGTAAGTTTGTGTACAGTACACTGTGTGATAAATAAAGTCCTTACTCCAAGCCTCAGTCAGAGAGGCATCAAACCATGTCCTCCAACACCCCACACAAAGTGGTATTCGGTTCAACCGCTGCCCCTGATGCCAGCATGCCCGGTGGCCTCGCCTCTCCAGGGGGGGGGGGGCGGGGGGCGGGACGTGGAGAGCACTGCTCTGGATACCTGATAGACCTGCTGTGGGTCACGGGTCCTCTTCTCTCCCTTTTAGACCCGTAGATAGATACTAATGTCAACACTGTCTGTAACGGCGCTTAGCTGCAGTCTGCTGCTGACCGCCAATCCTTACTCTCCCCCGGTAGAGTCCGCTTTTGGTTGGGAATTTATTGTACATTCTTTAAGGAAGCTGTTTATTAGAACAGTGGTTCTCAACCTGTGGGTCGGGAGGTCCCCAGATGACAGTGAAGTGACAATCTAAGGACTTTTACGGCCTTTTTAATACCTGAAAAAGACCATAACTTCACCAAAAGTAATCAACAAACTATGCTATAAAAACTGGTGAAACATAGGCCAAATTGTCAAATAATATAAGAAAGAGGCAAAAGTTTAGAAAATAGCCGATTGTGCTATTTTCCCAATATTTATCTGTGAAACCGAGTCATACAAAATGTAATGCCTCAAATACTACATTCCAAGTACTTGTCAGGGTGGGGGGGTGTCCCCATCTCAAATATCATTATTTTGGGCGGTCATGGCTGAAAAGGTTGAGAACCACTGTATTAGAAGATGGCGTGAATTGAATGAACGTTAAGCCATTTAATCAGAGGAGGCGACAGTGCTTGTTCATAGCCAGGTTGGCGGGCAGCAATCTAGACCCGCAGCAAGGCGTCAAGACTTAATTGCAGGAATAGAAGACCCAGTGCAGCATTTGATGAAGTGACCATCCTTTTCAGAGATTTCTTCCACATTATTTTTTCTATGTCTGGCTATTCGACTGAATGGACCTCAAAGCGGTCAAAAGAAAACAGACATTTCCATTACTTTTCAATTCATTTGGAGCACTTTTCTTTGGTGTTTTACTTTTTTTTTCTCCCCATCTTTGAGTATTCCTTGCTACTGTAAAGTGTGGTCTCTTCAGTGACATGTGACTAGGGCCTGTGGAAAAAGCATAACCTGTGCAGTAGTTTTTGAGTCTGAAAAAGGAAATGTGTAGAGCAACAAGCATGCATTCCCCTCCGCCCCTCTATAGCAGCACTCTGGACAGGGCTAGGAGACATCGTTGTTGGCTGTGCCTGAAAGCCTTGAATTGGCCGTACAAAACCATCCCCTCTTCACCTCTTTTCACTCTCCCTCCACTTTGCTGTCTCTCTCTCTCTCTCTATCTGTCTCTGTCCGTCTGTCTCTCTTGCACTCTTCTCTTTTAACAGAGAAATTAACAAAACTGCCGCTTCAGCATGTTGGTCTCTTTCCCTGTAATACCTACTCGATTGAAACTAAAGCCTGACTTGACTTGAAACAGCCTGCTTAACCTGACTGACTGACTGGGTGGTTGTTGATCAGCAAGTATGTTGAGAACTGAACCCCAGGCTTGTGAGAGAGGTATTATCGTATGACACTTGTGAGCTATAATGCTGAAACCGCAGACTGTCCTATAGCCTGAGACTAATTAGCTGCTTCCTATGTAATCACGTGAATTATTTGTCAGAACTTTTTTTTTGTCCTCTGCCATTCACACTTTGTCTGAGCTGCCAATAAATACCTATTTAAGAGAGTCAAATCAGAGTTCCGCATTTAATGCTTAGATTCTGTGTTCAGTAAGAAGTTGACTGAATTCTGGTCTTCCTGTATGGCAATAGTTTATGTATCTTAACCCATTAAGACCGGGAACACGTGTCATTTTTAGATTTATTTGGCTATTAAAAAATAGCAGATATAAAAGTTCATAGTGCGGCACTGAGTGCCACGCTATGAACTTGTAGATCTGCTTTTTAATTTTTATTGTGGAAATGTGTGCAAATCTTTAGTTTGAATATATCTTTTTTTTTTAAGCGAACATTTTCGCGAAAACATATATATATATATATTTTTTTAAACGTATGTTGCTATAATATCAGTGGTTCTCATAACTTTGGGGGTCCTTGACATGAAAAAAGTTTATGTATTTGTCCGCTGACCCCGATCATAAAATATGATGTTCCAGGGACCCCAGAAGCAAAGATTTGAGTTAAAAATGTTCGCTTAAAAAATATATATATTCAAAGATTTGCAAAAATGTTCACGATTTTTCCAAAATAGCAGATCTACAAGCTATCTGCCATTTTTTAATAGCCAAAGTATAAAATAATGGTTAAAGTGGTTACACAGATGTGTTCCCGGTCTTAATTTAACGTAGGTTTGTAATGCTAGTTATTCAGAATGTGGTAGTTGAAACTTTGAAGGGGTTTGGTTCTCTACATACTTAACACATTAACTGCCAAGACCGTAGTCCTACGGGCCGTTAAATCCAACTGTTAAGCGCCGAGACCGTAGCCCTACGGGCTGCGGTCTTTTCGCGCATGCGCGGTCCGGGTGCACTTTCGGAATTTTTTTGATCCACTTCCGTTTCCGGTTTGATGACAGGAAATAGAATTATTTGGGATCCGGTTTTCACGATCACGCCCGCTCCCATTCTACAGACGAAACTGAAACTCAATTCTCTTCCTGTAGTTTTTTCTCCTCGCATTTCACTGTTTAACGTAATCCGCTCTAACTCAAACATGGATGCCCCGTTTGACACGTGGTTTTCACTGGGAGATACAGGGAGATCTCGCGGATGTAAACAGACTGTGTAGCGCTCAATCTTAAGGATTTTAACAAGATCTATGGCGACATGAAAAAAACAAAAAAACAACAAAAACACCTTGGCACTGGTGAGTACATTATGAGATTAGCCCTTGGCAGTGGATGTGTTAACAATACTTGAGATTTAGATTGATTGATTGGGTGGCTGGATGGTGGGACCATTATAGTCTTAGTAGCTTTATTAGTTTCCCTTTCTAATTCCTAGCTAGTCTCCCTCACCACCTGCCAAAATGCCAGGCTATGTGTCTATATCTCTAGAGCTAACATTCATAGAGTAGCCAATAAGGATCATAGCTCATAGTAGTTTCCTCCTTGGCCAGTATAGTGGCCTTCCCTCCATAGTAGAGAAGGTCGGCCTCTTCGGGCCTTATTTTATTTTAATCTGGACTCTTATTCATCTTCGCCTGTCAGGAATGGTCCCATCCGTCAGCCAGTGAAATAACCCAGAGCCAGAGGTCAGTTTCTCTACAAAACCCTGCCCTCGCTCTTCAAGAGCCACCTTTTGTGTTGCATTATCCGTTGGTCTCACTCCAACATTTGTTCTGTTTTTCAATCAGGTCGATAACCTCGAAGCCTCCGAGTCCCTGAGGAAACAGGAGGAGCAGGCCACCGAGTCCCAGCCCATAGTTTATGGTACAAACACAACTAATATATCACCAACACATATAAAATGACACATGTAAATGAATAATATTGATGTACATTTGAACAAAATGCACGACGATGCATGCTATTGAGATGCGTCTCAAACGGATAACCTTGCATCTCTGTATGGGAATACTTTCTCTTATATCTGTGCAGCAGTGGTGGAAAAAGTACTACCTTTTTTTTACTTAAGTAAAAGTATCAATACTGCAATGTAGAAATACTCTTACACGTAAGAGTCCAGAATTAAAAATGTACTCAAGTAAAAGTACAAAAGTATTGGTATCAAACTGTACTTTAAATACCAAAAGTAGAAAGTACTCATTATGCAGAATGACCACTTTCACAAGGTTTTCAAATGTATAAAATACATTAAAACCTTTTGAAAAAAGCAGATCTACAAGCTCACAATGCGTGCATTGTGAACTTGTAGATCGGCTCTGAGATGTAGTGGAGTAGAAGTGAAAGTATAGACAATTGGAAATACTCCAGTAAAGTAAAAGTACCTAAAAATTGTACTTAAGTACAGTACTTGAGTAAATGTACTTAGTTACTTAACACCACTGCTTATATCTGTGCAGTAAATATCTGGAAACAGTTGGAAGGAGCTGCATTTTGTAATAATTCTTGTCCTTGTTTTGGCAGGCACACCTCAACTGATGCTCACGTCAGGGACCAACGTGGCCGTGCCTCCTCAGCAACCTTATGGCTATGGATACACAGCGGCGCCCGGTGGTTACGGCCAACCCCCGCCGCAGCCCGGCTTTGGCTACGGCATGTGAACACACCCCTCTTACCGCCCAGCCAGCACCCCATCCGAATTGACCAAACCCTGTCCCTTAAAAAACTTCCCCAGTCACCCATCATACCCATCTCTCTCTCTCTGCTTTCTCTTTTTTGTGTTCCCACACCAGCTTTACCATGGTCTTCTACTCACAACAGAGGCCGCAAGCAGCAACCCGTTCTCGTTTTAATTGCTATTTTATTATAATTTTTTACTTTCTTCCTGTTAAAAAAATAATGCAAAGTGCGATGAAGGACTTTTATTTGTATTGTTTGAGAAGAAATCGGAACATATGTCATTATGTTTGTTTTTCACATTCCATATTTATGACTACTTTTTGTGTTAGAGTTATTATTATTTTTTCTTTGTGTAATGTTTGTTTTTATGGTTTTTGTGGGGGGCGTGGACTTGCTCGAGCTCAGCAAAATGAACCTCTTGTAGAAGGTGGAGGAGCATCGGATTTGCACTCTGTCGTGAGAAGAAATGAATATAGAAAAGCTCTTAATTTTTGATGTACTGAACATGTGAACAGCTTACATTGTCTCTCGTTTGTTTGTCTGTATAATGCATTTCATCATTGTATATTCTGAGAAGAAAAAGAAGTTACATATAATATTTGAACATATATTGCCATTTGGGTGGCTATAGCTAGCAACACTAAGTAACAATAGTATATTCTGCACAGGCGTGTAACTTTATGGAGTTTTAAATGCATACAGATGTGTGTCGGTGATTGAATGGGGCGCGTGTTTAAGTGTGTGAGTGAGTGTGTGTGTGTGTGAGTGTGCGTGCATATGATCTAAATAAGAATTTTAAACCCCCTCAGCCTGTACAGGGCTGTCCAGTCCACCCCATAGATGTTAGCACTCCTTCATTGGCTCCGTGTGTTTTAGGTGACCTTCTTTCTCTTGTGCCGTGTACAGTGCTTGTTGCGTGAGTCCGTGTATGTGCAGGGAGGGGACCACCCACGGCTACGATGAATATCCCCAGGGGACCTTAATAACGTTACAGTGTGTGTGTATTTACTCCGACCCCGCCCTCCCCTCGTGCTGGGAGTCCGTGTATGCCAGGTGTCGTGATGTTTCCTAGGTCACCGTTACTTTTCTCTGTGTGTACAGATGTGTGTATGTGTGTGTGGGGGGGGGGGGAATGATGAATTGAAGAAAAAAACAGAAGTCCCGCCCAGTCCTTCCGCCCTATTGTCTGTCCAATCGACTCGGTCAATGTGTTCAGCGCCAAGAACAAACAAGAAAAGAAGAGGAGCAAAAAAAAATTAAGGACAGGGCGGGGGAGGGGGGGGACCTTTTGATGTCCTAATGTCGACTTGATTAGATCAGTTAAGCACTCCTGTAGGTTATGTATTTAGATGGTTATGATGAAGAACTTTAAATCTCTCAAGTACATCATACAGTTCTCTGTCTCAAGAATGGTCTGAAATAAAAGCCTGTATTTACCTTGATGTACTAAAACCTCCCTTAAATACCTTGAGCTGTGTGTGTGCGTGTGTAAAACTGTCATCCTTGAGTTGAATTTCCTTTCTGTTGTCATGCACATTAACAGCAAAAGGGACTCTGCCAGTGATACGTGGAAGGTGACGACTTTACTGAAAGGGAATTGCTAGCCTAAATAAAATAATAAAAAATTGTATCCCGACGATGTGGAGTTCATCTGTGGCGCAAGGAAGATTTAGGGCGCGTTCGGAAATTACGCACCGGAGCACACTCGCCTATTATTTTGTATGGGCCAGTGCGCTCAGTGCTGTATTTTCGAACGCACCCTTAATATTGGGGCATTTCAACCAGTGGTGTAAAGTGTAAGTACATTTACTCAAGTACTGTACAATTTTGAGGTATTTTTACTAAAAAAAGTATTGTACTTTTACTCCACTATATTCATTTGTAAACTTTACTCATTAGTTAGGGTGGCCATAGCTGAGTGGTTAGTGAGCCCGCCTAGGGAGCCAGAGGCCCTGGTTGCCCCAGGTTCGATTCCAGGCCAAGCCAGCATTTGTGTCGATGAAATGAAATTTCATAACCCCTAATTGCTCACAGGTTCTCATTGGAAACAAGACCGCAAGGACTTTCATGAAAGACCTGTTAAAAGGAATTATCTTATCTTATAGTTACTTTGCAGATATAAATTATTACATTATAAAACATACATTAACCACTTCAGCCTTATTTGAAAATAACCGATCTATAAGCTCGACGCGCTGTGAGCTTACAGATCTGCTATTTTCAAACATTGTAAGCTAATACTTTTGTAAAGACCACAACTATGAAGGTACAAACGTTCATCAACAGCTGCCTGAGGAGGATCCTGAGCATTCGCTGGCCAGACACCATCAGCAATAACGATCTCTGGCAGAGAGCGGGTCTATCACCAGTGGAAGAGGAGATAAAGAGAAGAAGGTGGGGATGGATTGGCCACACTCCGGAAACCCAATACCAGCATCATGAGAGAAGCCCTAGATGGAACCCGCAAGGCACAATAAGGAGAGGAAGGCCAAAGAACACCTGACGCAGGGACCTTGAGACTGACATCAAGCAGTGTGGACTGACATGGAAACAGCTGGAAAAGAAGGCCCAGCCGCCCAGGATAGAGGACTCTGGCGGACTGTAGTCAACGGCCTATGCTCCATGAAAAGGAGCGATAGGCATAAGTAAGTAATACTTTTGTACTTTTACTCAAGTAACATTTTGAATACAGGCCTTTTACTTGTAACAGAGTATTTTTATATTGTGTTATTGCTACTTTTACTTAAGTAAAATATCTGAGTACTTCTTCCACCACTGATTTCAACATTGAGAATGTAGTTGGATAATTTGAAAATATACACAACCACAGACCTCAATGCTATTTAAATATGAATGTCCACTCTATAAGGTGGTTCTTATTTCTGGTCCTGAGGACCCTGGGGAGGCATTTAGACCTAGGACACCAGGTCACTGGTCCACCCAACGGGGTATAACCCTTAACCCATTAAGACCTGGAACGTATGTGTCACTTTAGATTTCTTTGGCTATTCAAAAATAGCAGATCTACAAGCTCATAGATCTGCTAGCTTGTAGATCTGCTATGTTGAAAACATTTTTTTTTTTTGATTTTTTTTCCAAAACAATTTAGGATTTAGAAAAAAATTATGAATCGCCTCAGGCTTAATGGGTTAAATCAGTCATGTGAGGTCAAGGGGCCCTCGGGGTTCCTTGAGGGGGGTCAAAATGGACCAGTTACACAGATACAGGGGGTCCTTGAAATTGAAAGGCTTCATTCCCTGCCCACTTGAAGGAAGTGGATGAGGTGGACAAACTGGACATTTCCATGAGGGGCAGACAGTCCGAGATGAATCAAGAAATACAGTAAGATACAAATGTCAAACTTTTCTATAATAAAACAGCCATGAAAGTGCAAAGTGAAGCTTTATTCTTACATTCCTATACTGTTTCCATTAACTACCTTTAATGAAATTGGTTATGAAAATGTACTGGTGGAGACGGACAAGACAAGACAAGACAAGACAGTATGGGTGAAGTCTTTGCTCTTTGCTCTGAGTGTATTTTGGGATTGTGTTTCATGATGAAAATCAAGCTAGTGAATTACAGCAGACAATACACGGGCCTTCCTTTCCACGTCTTTGCAGTATTTCTCTGGTAAACCAGCAGCCCTGCACAAACACACAAACATTTCAGAATGAGGGCACTTGGATTAAACTGCTGTTTAACTTTCATTACCTGTGTTGAGCACGGCGAACTTAACCAGCTCAACAGAATTAGTGTGGATACTCACACAATTGTTATACTTAGTTCTCGGTGTGGACAGCCCTATGTAGTGAAAAATAATTCCAAGTGTTAAATATGATCTTTATATTGCCTGGCCTTTATACTTACTTCAGCTCCATCAGCTTCTTCTCCTTGATCTCATTGAGACGGACGCGTCTTTGGCGGGCCTCCTCGTTCAGCTGGTCTCCTTCCTTGAAGATGTCCCTCCGCTTGGCCACGGCCAGCATCTCTCGCTCCCTCACCTGCTGCCGGACGCCGTCCGCATGGTGCAGCACTCTCTGGAGCTGTCTCTCCTCTTCCTCCTTCTGCTTGGCAATGGCCTCCTGCTGGGCCCTGAGCGAGAGAGAATGTCCATATTAAGGAGGTGAGGATAACAGGGTGGCACTAGAGCAGTGGTTCTCAATTTTTTTTGTGCCTAAGACCCCCAAATTGATATGTATTTGGCCACGGACCCCCACCTGAAAATATGTTGTTCCAGGGACCCCCAGAAGCAAAGATTTGAGTTCAAATGTTCGCCTTTAAAAAATAGATTTAAAGATTTGCACACATTTTCGAGATTTTTTTCGAGAAGCTCATAGCGCGGCAATCGGTGCAAATAGTTAGGGTTCACTTTTCAAGGATCATGAACTTAAAGGGATAGTTCACCCCCAAAATTGTGCGTAGGTAGAAAGTTTGACCTAAGGGTGGCTCTAGAGGCAAGGCCATGATGGGGTCACCAAAATCAATGGAGTTGTTCATGACAATCTGCTCATTAGATTTTGAGATATACATTTGTGCAATTGGAGAATTTGGCCCAAGGGTGGTGCTAGATAAAAGGAAGAATGAACAGTGGTGGGAAAAGTACATTTTTTTTTACTTGAGTAAAAGTATCAATACTGCAGTGTAGAAATACTCCGTTACAAGTAAAAGTCTGGTAATCAAAATGTACTTGAGTAAAAGTACAAAAGTATTCAAAATATACTTAAAGTGCCAAAAGTAAAAGTAGCCTACTCATTGTGCAGAATGTTCCATTTCACAAGTTCAAAATGTATAAAAATCATTTGAAAATAGCCGATCTACAAGCTCACAGGTGCGACGCATTGTGAGCTTGTAGATCAGCTATTTTCAAATGGTCGAAATGTATATGGCTGAAGTGGGTAATGTATGTTTTGTAATAACAATCAAAATCTACAAAGTAATTAGTAACTAAAGTTTTCAAATAATTGTAATGGAATAAAAGTACAATATTTGCCTCTGAGATGTAGTGGAGTAGAAGTAAAAGTATTGAAAATGGGAAATACTCCAGTAAAGTAAAAAATCCTCAAAAGTGTACTTCAGTACAGTACTTGAGTAAATTTACTTAGTTACTTTACACCACTGAGAATGAATACCTCAACACCCTCTCAAACTCGGCCCTCGCCCGGCCGGCCTCCATGGCCTGCAGACGCTCCTTGTGGACGACCTGCTCCAGGCGAGAGTTCTTCAGCAGGGCGTCCTCCTGCGCTTTACTCTGCGCCTGCTCCTTCTCCTTTCTCCTCCACTCCCTCTCCGCCGCCTCCCGGTTCCTCCGGGCGCGGAGCTCATCCTTTAACACAGGAACAACATGTTATTATGCTGAAGCATAACCTTCCTCTTCCATTCACCAAATGTTTTACAGAATGAATGTTTTTTCATTGTGAGAATACAGTAAAGTCCATTCATCCCCATGTATTCTCAGTGGTTATTTTGTTAAAGGGAAGTTCACCCCAAAATGACTTTTTTCTATCAATCACACACCCCATAAAAGCCTTGGGGTGTGTAATTGATAGAAAATAAGTAATGTTTTGGGTGAACTACTCCTTTAAACCCTTTTATGTTCTGAGAGTATGCTTAACACAAAATTAACACCTGAGGCCGATTCTACAAAATGTCTTCTAAATCCCAACAGTTTTCTGAAAAACGTATGTTTCTATATCAGTGGTTCTCAAACATTTTCATGTCAAGGACCCCCAAAATGATATGTATTTGGCCTCGGACCCCCATCTCAAAATATGTTGTTCGAGGGACCCCCAGAAGCAAAGATTTGAGTTAAAACATTTTGCTTTAAAAAATATATATATATATGAAAAGATTTGCACACATTTTCATGATTAAAAAAAAATAGCAGATCTACAAGCGGCACGAAGTGACGCGCTATGAGCTTGTAGATCTGCTATTTTTCTCTGGAGCTGCCTCTCCTCTTCCTCCTTCTGCTTGGCAATGGCCTCCTGCTGGGCCCTGAGCGAGAGAGAATGTCCATATTAAGGAGGTGAGGATAACAGGGTGGCACTAGAGCAGTGGTTCTCAAATGTTTTTTTGTGCCAAAGACCCCCAAATTGATATGTATTTGGCCACGGACCCCCACCTGAAAATATGTTGTTCCAGATCTGCTATTTTTGAATAGCCAAAGTATAAAATGACACAGATGCTTTCCCGGTTTTAATAGGTTATAGTTAAGGTAGACAACACTGAGCTCTCCATCCTATGGGTCACACACCAGGAGGTGAAATGCTGCTCACCTGCTCTGCCTTGTAGTCTCTGTCTCTCTCCTGCAGGGCTCTCAGCCTGGCCACCTCCTTCTCCTTCTCCCTCTTTATTCTCCTCTGCTCCGCCTCGTAGTCTGCCTCACGCTCCTGAAGGGGTGTTCATCATACAAAGGTTAAGGTTAACCCCCACAGTGCTGTGGGACTTGGTTTAACCCCACACACTAATCGCAATTATTTTTGCATAATCGTTTCCATGTTGAAAAATGTTCACACATTTTCAAATATATAAAAAAGGCTGATCTACAAGCTTATAATTCGTATCTTTGTGGAGCATTGTAAACTTGTAGATCAGCTATTTCTGCTATTTTTTACATGTATAACATTATTAAATATGTCAATAATTTCTTTGTATATTTAAGTTATTATGTGTCATATCTGCCCTGGGCTATTTTTGATTATGAAGCCTAAAAGGCTTCATATGTTCCAATGTTCGACGCCAAACACACAATTAAATTGTTAATCGCAATTATTTTGAGTGACAATTAATCGTCAACTTAAATTTGTAATCGTGACAACCCTACACACATCCTCAACGTTCACAAGGCAAAACCATGTGGAAGTGTAAAGTCAGGACAGAGATGAAGACATGCCTGTTGGACGGTTTAATGATCAGCGATTGCCTCTAATATTATCCAACAGGAAGATTTAAAAAACAACAATCCAATGCTTGTTCTCCATAATAATCGGACCATTTTCTTTTGAGTGAACTCCATGGCTCGGAGGTCTGCCAGTCTCTCCTCCTCTAGCTTCTGCTCCTTGGCTCTCTGGACCTCAGCGTTGATACGGATGATCTCCTGTTGCAGAAGCTGATGCTCCTCCCTCTTACGCTCCATGGCCTGGAAGGCAACGCACGTTTATTGGCATAGAATACTTCATACACAAATGCATGTGAAGAGACCTAAAGATAAATGAAGATATGGGACACCGTTTGAGCCATAATATCTGACCACCTGTCCTTCTCATGCACACATAGTCTAGCTCCATATTTTTTACTTTGTATGTTTTCTTTTGTAGATTAATGCCCTACTTTGTCACACAAGAGGAAGAGTTGCTATTTTTGAAAAAGACATAACATTAACATTTGAAAGTGCTTAAGTCTGCCTGTGGGATTTCCTGAAAAGCAAAGACTTTCTGTCTGTGTTGTACATGTGAATGTGTGTCGTGACTCGTGACCTTGTCTCTCTCACACACACACACACACACACACACACACACACACACACACACACACACACACACACACACACACACACACACACACACACACACACACACACACACACACACACACACACACACACACACACACCTCCATCTCCTCCTCCTGCATCCTCTCCAGGTTCTCCAGCATCTGCTGTCCCTCCTGCTCCTTCATCTCCTCCTGCAACAGCTTGTCTTCCAGACGCTCCTCAATCTGATAGATGATCTGCTGCTTCCCCCTGGAATAACACACACACACGCATGCACGCAAGCACGGAGAGTACAGATTTGATTGTGTGATATGAACCTGCATATGAAAAGCAGTCTTCTTTGTGTGTGTGTGTGTGTGTGTGTGTGTGTGTGTGTGTGTGTGTGTGTGTGTGTGTGTGTGTGTGTGTGTGTGTGTGTGTGTGTGTGTGTGTGTGTGTGTGTGTGTGTGTGTGTGTGTGTGTGTGTGTGTGTGTGTGTGTGTGTGTGTGTGTGTGTGTGTGTGTGTGTGCGCGCGCACGCGCATGTAAATGGTGCATTTATATAGCGCTTTTATCCAAAGTGCTTTACATAGTTTGTGCGTTACATTCACCCATTCATACACCGATGGCAGAGGAAACCATGCAAGGCACCAACCTGCTCATCGGGAGCAATTAGGGGTTCAGAGTCTTGCTCAAGGACACTTCGACACTAACTCTGGGGGAGCTCGGGATCAAACTGGGAACCTTGCGGTTGCCATCCGGCCGCTCTACCCCTGAGCCACTGCCGCCCGTGCATGTGTGCGTCCCAGTGGACACAGACACGTCCCATCGTCGGCCATAGCTAAATGGAGTAGAGAGAAAGAAGTAGGTCCCCGGCCTCTGCAATGTGTCAAGAGGTGTCCCTGAGCAAGACACTTAACACCACCCCCCCCACCCCCACTTGAGAAGCACTCAGCTGGGTGAACCTGCTAACTGAATTTCCCCCGTGGGATGCCACAGGTCTAATAGGTGTAAATACACCGCACCGCTCACCGTATCATCTGCTGCTTGCGGAGCTGGTCGATCTGCTCCTGGATCTCCATGGCGCGGAGGCGGTCCAGCTCCATCATGCCGTCCAGCCGTCTCTCCTCCCCCGACAGCTCCACCTGGATCTGCCTTTTCTCCAGGATCTGGGCGTCGCGCACAGCGTGGCACTGTGCACCGCGGATCAGCTGCACACACACACACACACACACACACACACACACACACACACACACACACACACACACACACACACACACACAGGTGCACTTTGAGTTTGAGTTACAATGTATGTGACTGTGAAGCGCAGGGAAGTGTGGAAGTGTATTCAGTTCCTAACTCTCCATCCATCCATCCATCCATCCACTCATCCATCTTCAACCGCTTATCCGGAATCGGGTCACGGGGGTAACAGTTCCAACAGAGATTTCCAGACGTCCCTTTCCAGAGCAACATTAGCAACTTCCTCCTGGGGGATCCCGAGGCGTTCACAGGCCAGTGTGGAGATATAATCACACCATCTGGTCCTCGGTCTGCCACGGGGTCTCTTCCCAGTGGGACTTGCAACGAGGACCTCCCTAGGGAGGAGCTCGGGAGGCATCCGCACTAGATGCCCGAACCACCTAAGCTGGCTCCTTTCCAAGTCAAGGAGCAGCGGTTCTAACTCTGAGTCTCTGGCAGATGACTGAACTTCTCACCCTATCTCTAAGGGAGAGGCCGGCCACCCGTCTGAGAAAACTCATTTCGGCCGCTTGTATCCGTGATCTTATTCTTTCGGTTTCATGACCCACACTTCATGACCATAGGTGAGAGTAGGAACGAAGATCCAGTGGTTAAATTAAAAATTAAAAAATAAACACACACACACACACACACACACACACACACACACACACACACACACACACACACACACACACACACACACACACACACACACACACTCACACACACAGTCTGTGCGGTAGTAGAGCACCGTGGCTGCTCTTATCTGTACTTCCTACCTCGTTGAACTTCTTCACCTCGTCCTCTTGCTCCATGCGCATGGCGTTGGCCCGCTCCAGCAGGTACTGGGCCCGGTCGCGGGCCTCCGACTCCAGCTCGCTCAGCGGCTGGTTCTTCTTACGGGACAGGTCCGCTTGGTGCGTCTGGACTTTCCTCTCCTCTGCTGCAGCCTATGATGATGGGGGAAGGGGTGGGGGTGGGTGGAAAGGTGAGTGAGGGATTGAGAGATGGGTGGGATGTGACACAATGGGTGATGATGGAACGCTGTTTCTTACTAGTTATAACAGGTGGTCCATGGCAGTGGTGTAAAGTAACTACTGTAAGTACATTTACTCAAGTACTGTACTTAAAGGGATATTTCACTTTCAAAAAAACTTTTGGTCATTTTATCATCTACTCAGGCCTTTGTGAGCCCCCCAGACAGTTTTTAAGTTACTCGATTCAGTATTTATATATTTGATATTCATTTTATCAGACACGCCCCCTTCCTATACAAACCCATTGTAACTTCAAACTCCATTTTAACCATGTTAGATTCGTCGAAAACACCCGTCCTTGGTTCTGGTGACTCACCCTGCCCCCCTAATGCGTGAGGGTCCATGTTTTTCCGATTATGTTTTTCATTTATTTTATTTAATTTTTTTATTGTATTTTATTTTTTCAATTTTCAAATTTTTTTTTTTAAATAAATGAAAAAGGTAATTGAAAAAACACGGCCCCCTCGCGCATTAGGGGGGCAGGGTGAGTCACCAGAACCAAGGACGGGTGTTTTTGATGAATCTAACATGGTCAAAATGGAGTTTGAAGTTACAATGGGTTTGTATAGGAAGGGGGCGTGTCTGATAAAATGAATATCAAATGTCTAAATACTGAATCGAGCAACTTAAAAACTGTCTGGGGGGGCTCACAAAGGCCTGAGTAGACGATAAAATGACCAAAAGTTTTTTTGAAAGTGAAATATCCCTTTAAGTACAGTTTGGAGGTATTTTTTACTTTACTAGAGTATTTCCATTTTTTCAATTCAATTTTCAATTCAATTTTATTAAAGTGTCAAATCACAACAAGTTGTCTCAAGACACTTTACATGTAAAGAAGAGAAAACATACATTAACCACTTCATTAACGGCCATTTGAAAATAACAGTGTTGTGAGCTTGTAGATCTGCTATTTTTAAAAGATGTTTATACATTTGAAAACTTGAAATGGGACATTGAGTACTTCTACTTTTGGTACTTTAAGTACATTTTGATGCCAATACTTTTGTACTTTTACTAAAGTACATTTTGAATTCCGAATACTCCGTTATTCCTTGTAACGGAGTATTTCTATATTGCAGTATTGCTACTTTTATTAAAGTAAAAAATTTGAGTACTTTTTCCACCACATCTTGCGGATAGCGATGCTAGGTTTCATGTGCTTAAGGATTTGTTTTATCTTACTTACATGCCAAATGGGTAGAGTTTGCCATGGGAACACTAAGTTATAGAAGGTTAATAAGTGTTAATAGTTAATAAGCAGCTAACTAGTAATCTGACAATACCTAAACATTCTTAAACATGTATGCAAATGCCAGTTAATGCATTTCTATTGGTGATATAATAACATTCTCACAATGGTCTCCTCTTTCTTCTTCTGAAGCTCTTCTGTCATGGCCTCCCTCTCCTCCTTGGTGGGAACCCGGGATGCGGAGGTGATACGCTGCATTTCCCGCGGCGGCAGGATGATAGACAGGCCTGATGGATCCTTGCTTCGGATCCTGGAAAAATAATGAATGTTTGAATAGGTTGCGATTTCTTGACCAGTTAGGTAGATGCTGGGGAACGTTTTTGTGTGTGTGATGTGGGTGTGCACCCCAAATGTCCCCTGTCACTCATAATAGCAAGACATTTAAACAATTGTGCTTACTTTATGAAGAACAGAAGGCTGGTATATTCTTATCTATATAAGAATAGAGGTTCTCAAAGTTCCAGGGGGTCAAAATGAGTTCCAGGGGGTCAAAATGTATTTTAGTATGTAGGATTAACCACTTTAACCCTATTTAATACTTTGACTATTCAAACAGCAGATCTACAAGATTACCACGTGTTGCGAGCTTCTTCTTTTTTTAATCTAGAAGATTTTTGAATAATTTTTAACATTACAAAACACATAACAACACAAATCTTCTCTTTCGGGGGTACATGGCATAAAATATTTTCATTTTGGGGTCTGCGGCCAAATACATAATTATCAAATTGGGGATCCTTGACATGAAAATGTTTGAGAACCACTATCTCTACATTATTAAGTTGTGAGTTAGCAATCATAAAGTACGTATATAACCTACCTCAGGTCACGGATGAGGTCCTTGGTGATGATGCGGACTTTGTCCGGTTGACTCCTCTGAGAAGGAGCAGAGCGGGACTGACCCTTAGACCTGGGCCCTGAGTTTCTCCGTGGCTCCAAGTGTTTAGTGTCATGGGGCAATTCCTTGACAGAAAGAAACATAACAAACACGCCCATCATCAAGTGTGTGTTTTTACCATGACCAGGGTCAAGTAGAATGGTAAAACTATTTTAAGCATTTGTCTCTTCGCTGCCCTCAAATTTGCAGATGCTGGGGTCTACTGATAGCTAGAAAATCTATTCAATATATTCTTTCAGTATTAAACAACTTATACTAATAATGTCTAAATTATCATCAAGTGAACCCTACCCATCTTAAGCAGGCAGGGGGTGGAGCTAAGGGGGGTGTTGGGTCTGGGCCAAAAACAAGTGATGTCATGGCCTGGTTCTCTCTATTCTCTCTCTCTCTCTCCCTCCCTCTCTAGCCCCCCCCCACACACACACACACACACACACACACACACACACACACACACACACACACACACACACACACACACACACACACACACACACACACACACACACACACACACACACAATGAATACCAGTTTTGGGGTCCCGAAGAGGCTCTCGTCCACTTGAGAGGTGAGGGCCAGGGTTCTGTAACGGCGTGTATAGGAGCTGCCACTGTGCCGTGACGCAGACGAGACGGTCCCCACACTCTGCGGCTAGATTATGAAATGCATTATAATATACATCATGCTTCTCAAACTTTTTTCATGTTAAGGACCCCCAAATTAATATACATAGATATTAACCCCCATCTGAAAACGTTTTGTGCAGGGACCGCCACACAATATTTGTGCTGTTAAAATGTTTCAAAAATATTCAATTATTTTCAAATTGTTTAAATAGCAGAGCTTGTAGATCGGCTATAGCCGATTCATATAGTGGTTCAACTGATGCTATATTAACTCATTTTCCAATTTTGAGTACTTTTACTTCTACTCCACTACATCTCAGAGGCAAATATTGTACTTTTACTCCACTACTTTGTAGATTTCGATTATTACAAAACATACATTACTCACTTCAACCCTATATACATTTCGGACATTTGAAAATAGCCGATCTACAAGCTCACAATGTGTCACATGCTCGCATCTACTATTTTCTAAAGATTTTATGCATTTGAAAACTTGTAAAATGGGACATTCTACATAATGAGTAGCCTAGGCTACGTTCTACTTTTGGTGCTTTAAGTAAATTTTTATACCATTACTTTTATACTTGTACTCAAGTAGGCCTACATTTTTAATTCTGGACTTTTACCTGTAACAGAGTATTTCTATATTGCAGTATTGATACTTTTAATGAAAGTAAAACATGTGAGTACTTTTTCCACCACTGTATCAGTATACATTAATGTTAAAGTAATAGGCCTATAATAATGTATAATATAAGCTACTTGAGTCAGTGGGAGGGCGAATATATACTGAAACTTACCATGACAGACTCAGGAATGAAGAAATAAAAGCAACTAAGATGCGGAATATAAAGTCACCAATCTCAACATTGGTTGCATTTAAACTAAATACGCCTTTTAAACTGTGTCGATCTAATCTTTTGATAATGATCGTGGGTTGCGATAAGAAGTAGATCCCCACAGAACGTGTTGTGGTTGTGTCACCATGGAAACGTGTTGGGGGAGGAGGAGGGCGTTTGACAGGCGCCGTCATCATCCACGTGGTCTCCTGGTGGCGGGTGTTAAAACATAAACACCTTCAAAGCCTTTCACGTGTTATGTGTTAAGAGAGCAAATGAGCAATACGCTCATAACGCTCATAACGCCAAATGGCACTGTGTGTGTGTGTGACATTATCAACATTATGTCGCCGCGTCGCCATGCCAACAGAACAAACTGCCGGAGACTTTAGACAAAGTGAACTAGTGAAGGTAAAGTTTCGATACGCTTTGATTGCTTCATCCATAAATTTCTCTGTATCTTATCAAAGCATTTAAAGCCCTGAACTGCACAGTATTATTGTTATTTTTGCTCAAAAGTTATTTTTAAAGCCCACACTTCTACAATGCACTCATAATAACTGCACATGTTTATCTCGTGTTTCTGTAGGACATCATAATATATGGATCATGTTGTTCAACATGCAACATGCCATGATCACCACAGGATCTCCCTCAATGAATCATTAACTTCCCTCTGAGAACAACCGGGTACACAATGATGTGGACGAGGAGCTACGAGCAACAACACACAACGCCAAGGTCAAGGCTAAAAAGAGGAGATTATTGTTATGTTTTGGCTATTTTTCCCACACCCGATTCCTGAAGACAGTCAGTAGGCTTGCTTCAGTATTGTGAACACAAACAATTGTTCCTGTTGAAAATGCGCTGCCCATATAGTGAATTATAACAAGACCGATTAAATCAGTCAACGCTAGATAACCATTAACCCTGAAACGTGACTGTCATATATCATGTGACAGTCATGATGGAACTTCAACCTGGTGTTTGCACTTTCTCCCTTTTTCCTCCGTACATCTACATAAACGTTCAGATTTCAAATATAAAGTGCTTGCCCCATGACCATGGATGATACTATTATGTACGGGCCCTCAGAAGTACCCGTATCTTCCGTATTGTTCAATACAAATAAATTTAATCCGATCGGTGGCCATTTTCTTATAGAGTTATAATGTATCAGAGTGCACTACATCTCCCAACCGATAGAGCGGCGTAGTTGAAAGCTTATGGAGAAAATACAGAGAAAATGGCCACCGATTGGATTAAAATGCTTTTTATTGAACAATACAGACGATACGGGTACTTCTGAGGATCCGTACATAATTGTAACATCCGTGGCCATGAGGTAAGCACTTTATATTTCAAATTCGAACATTTATGTAGATGTACGAGTCATAAATGGAGAAAATGCAAACATCAGGTTGAAGTTCATCCATGACTGTCATGTCATGACAGTCATGTTTCAGGGCTAGATAACCATTAACCCTGTATTGATTACAGCGCCTGTTTGGTATGATGGCGGATCCTGAAGCAAAGTTCAGTCCCTGTCTGACGAGCACAAGAAGAGGAGCTTCACTCGCTCCTCTGACAATTGATCTACAATTGATCCTCCTTTTTCATTGCATTTTAACATTTAAAAAGCAGCCATGGCGACCGCAGGGTATGGCTACTACCGTACCACCATCTTTCTGGCCATGTTTGTGGGCTACACACTGTACTACTTCAACCGAAAGACCTTTTCTTTCGTGATGCCCTCTCTGATGCAGGAGATCACGCTGGACAAGGACGACTTGGGTATGAGACTTGTTTTGTGTGTTGAATCTGCTAGGCCCTGTATAACCCATAGAGTTAAAGGTAGGCCTATAACCCACTTATAATTGTGCTCAGATAGACAGTCTATTACACTGTTTCCCAAACAGTGGGTCGGGACCCATATGTGGGTCGTGGACAATTTCCGAGATTAAAATAAATAAATAATTATTTCAAAAGATTTTAAAAAGTTTAAAAAAACAAATCGCAACTTTTCATCAATTAAAAACAATTTCAAAATGTTTCAAAAGTATGTCATTCATAAAAAATTATCGAATAATTTCCATAAAAAAAATTAAAAAAAAAGTTGAAGAAGTTGTGAAAACTTGTAGATCTGCTATTTTCACTAGTTTGGGTCCCGGGCAAACATCAAATTTTTCTTTTGGGTCTCGAGCTAAAAAGTTTGGGAACCACTTGCTCTATTAAGTAACATTACATTTATAATGTCAGAAATATGAGCATGATGCCATCCATTAGCACTGGCCACCTATAATTATAGACTATATAAATAATATATTATAGTCTATAAAAGAAAAACTCAATAGACAACCTTGACTTTCAGTCATAATATCCATGACCCCAGAGATGGCCCAGCTGGCAGCCAGATGCATACAGTTAATTAATTGACACGTTATTGTCTACTAGGGCTGTCACGTCATGACATTTTAGTTGACGATCAAGTGTCATACAAATAATTGTGATTAATTGGAACAGAAAGTGTCAGGGAGATGTAGAGCAGTGGTTCTCAAACGTTTTGATTTCAAGGACCCCCAGTTTGATATGCATAAACCTGTCTCTGGTACTGCAACCTATACTATAAAAAATCCTAACTCTGAGAGTGTACAAATGGAACCAAATGGACCCGTAAAGGCTCTACACTGATGTAGAGGGTGGTCTTAACTCCTGAACTTGTGTTATCAACATAACATGAAGACCTTTGGGTGCATTTTCTTTCTTCAAATGTGTGCTGTGTTATTTGTGTATGCCCCACCCACATATCTTCATCCAGGCATGATCACCAGCAGCCAGTCGTTGGCCTACGCCATCAGTAAATTCATCAGCGGCGTGCTGTCGGACCAGATCAGCGCCCGCTGGCTCTTCTCCATCGGCCTGTGCCTGGTGGGAGGCATCAACGTGGTCTTCTCTTGGTCCTCTACCGTGGCCGTCTTCTCCGGCCTCTGGTTCCTCAATGGCCTGGGACAGGGCCTGGGCTGGCCTCCCTGTGGCCGGGTGCTGCGGAAGGTACATCCTTTTGTGATGATAGGCCAAAGGGGTCTAACTTTTGTAAATTAGACTCTTTACCTTAACCCATTAAGACCGGGAAAGCATCTGTCATTTTAGATTTTAAACACTTTAACCATTGTTTTATACTTTGGCTATTAGAAATAGTCATATCGCGGCACATATTCAAAAATAGCACATCTACAAGCTTGTAGATCTGCTTTTTTTTTTTTTTATCGTGATGATTTCTGCAAATCTTTGAATATATATTTCTAAAGCGAACATTTGTAAAATATTTTATTCCAGGGACCTCCAGAAGCAAAGATTTAAGTTAAAAATGTTGTTTAAAAAAATATATGTATTCAAAGATTTGCACAAATCAAATCAAAAATAACAGATCTACAAGCTCATAACGCTATGAGCTCGTATATTTGCTATTTTTGAATAGTCCAAAGTATAAAATAATGGTTATAGCTAAAATCTAAAATGACACAGATGCGTCCCCGGTCTTAAAGGGTTAAAGTTTCCACGATTTTCTTTTCCTGTTTTATGAGTTTTCAGTTACAGGCCTATACCCATAAATTGGGAAGTAAATTGTTTATTTATTCATAAGTTTCACGTTTGGTTATTAAACTAAACACCCTATTCTCATGTAGGATTGTTGTTGTTGACAGTTATTTATTTATCTGGGCAATTTTAACACTTATTTAACTGCAACTGTATAGCTCAGGAAGTTTGCCTGTGGCAGTGACAGTGGTTTATCAGTGGAGTGGTATGGCTTAAAAATAGACTATTTTCAGAAACTATATAGCACAGTCTGTGCTGTGGAAAATAGGCA
Source organism: Gymnoscopelus braueri (assembly GCF_963280865.1). NCBI lineage: Eukaryota > Metazoa > Chordata > Actinopteri > Myctophiformes > Myctophidae > Gymnoscopelus > Gymnoscopelus braueri. Next base: position 12,689,144 of record NC_137606.1, read on the forward strand.
CATCTTCCTCAACTGTTCTTTTGAAAAAAATGCTTTATGTCAGCTGTCAAAGACTTGTCACTTAATCCATTAATACCGGGAACGCATCTCTGTCATTTTAGATGTCTTTGGCTATTCAAAAATAGCAGATCTACAAGCTCATAGCGCGGCACAGAGTGCCACGCTACAAGCTTGTAGATCTGCTATTTTTGAAAAATCTTGAAAATGTGTGCAAATCTTTGAATATATATATATATATATATATATATATATATATATATATATATATATATATATATATATATATATATATATATATATATTTTAAAGTGAACATTTGTAACTTCAAATCTTTGTTTCTGGGGGTCCCTGGAACAAAATAGTTTGAGATGGGGGTCCGCAGCGAAATACATATAATTTTGAGGGTCCTTGACATGAAAAACTTTGAGCACCACTGAAATAGCAACATTTTCTACAAAATTCTACAAAAAGAAATTTTGTAGAATCGTATCTCAGGTCTTAATGGGTTAATAGTTGCACTCAAACCAGGAGGCTGCACATCACCACCCAGAAAAAACTGTTACGATTAAATGCCATAATTATTTATTTCTCTTCTTCCTTTTGTCAGTGGTTCGAGCCCTCTCAATTCGGGACATGGTGGGCCATCCTGTCCTGCAGCATGAACCTGGCCGGCAGCTTAGGCCCCCTCATCGCCACCGTGATGGCCCAGAGTTACAGCTGGAGAACCACCATGTCCATTTCAGGCATGACCTGCGTGGCATTGTCCGTTGTCTGCCTGTTTCTCATTAAGAACGAGCCCAAGGACGTGGGGCTGCCCAACATCGAGGCAGCAGCAGCCAAGAAGGGCAACGCAGGTGAGGGTTATGGGTTGATAACTGAACAAGAATAACTGTTCTTGTGCTTAATGATTCATATAATTATTGTCCAGCTCCTGTTGTTTTCTCCTGTCACATCTGGTAGCCATGAAATATGGCTCAGGTGTTTATCAGGGGCAAACAAGGGTTGTATAATGATGTTTTAGAGGGGTCATGCATATTTGTAATCATTTATATGTTTATTTGACAGGGACAATACAAAAAACAATGTATCAAGTTATAAAAACAAGAAACCGTTCTTTACAAATATCTACCTAGTTAAAATAATACTACAATTACAATAAGCACATGCTAGAAACAAAAACTGTAACAAAAACACAAAAACAAGTACAAAAACAATAACGATCCCAAATTATAGTCATGAAAGCAATGACGTTAACGTTTTAAAACGTGCATAACATATTAGTGTGAGTCACTTTGGTTTGATTTCAACCAGTGTTTTACCTTTTTCATTAAATATTTTGAGATATCTGCCTCAGCATTGGCATTCTCAATCAGGTGTGTGTGTGTGTGTGTGTGTGTGTGTGTGTGTGTGTGTGTGTGTGTGTGTGTGTGTGTGTGTGTGTGTGTGTGTGTGTGTGTGTGTGTGTGTGTGTGTGTGTGTGTGTGTGTGTGTGTGTGTGTGTGTGTGTGTGTGTGTGTGTGTGTGCGTGCGTGCGGTGAGAGTCTCTGTGTGCGTAGCCTCGTTCCCAGCCTTACTCATCCACGAAGAGAAAAGCCTGGTCACGACCTAAAGCAGGGAGTGTCTTTAGGGGCGGGACTGTCGTACGTGTTTCCCCCGGAAACGATATTTTTCGACCAATCACAACACTCGTTTCATTCACTGAGAACAGATTTGTAAAGCGTCCACGTCATTTCCTTGGGCGGTACTTCCATCAAATTCCTTTACTTCCGTTTGGACCCTCCACCGGCTAGGTCTTGCCCAGCGTGCTGTGAGCGTGTGTACAGTATGTATAAGTTCTGCATATGCCTATGGTGTCCAAGGGTCAGTGACACTGAACTCTGTACCCAGTCTCTCACACACACACACACACACACACACACACACACACAAACACACACACACACACACACACACACACACACACACACACACACACACACACACACACACACACACACACACACACACACACTGGAAATCGATTTGAAAAAAATTGATTATAAGCAAAAAAATCAATAAAGATAAACACAAATACATTTTTGATAGATACAAAATAAACACATAAACAGAACTTTCATTCATTTAACCACTTAACCCTTGTTCAGAAAATTTCAAAAATAGCCAATCTAAAAGCTCACAAAGGATGGCAACATGACACGTTTTGACCTATAATGACGTGCCCAAAATAGCTCACTGTAGTTTTTTCTCATCAGGATCATCCAGCAATGAGAGCACATTGAAAGAGTTCCTGCTGTCTCCCTACCTGTGGCTGCTGTCCGTGTCTTACCTAGTGGTGTTCGGTGTGAAGACGGCTTGCACCGACTGGGGTCAGCTCTTCCTCATTCAGGACAAGGGACAGTCCACACTCATGGGTATGTGACATGGATGCAAGCGAGATTTACGGCCTATAGTATGTCAACCAAATGAACCAATACTTGTCCATTTTCCTGTTTGAAATTTGCCGAAAAATGTTGTTGCTTTACACAGGGAGTTCCTACATGAGTGCCCTGGAGGTAGGAGGTCTGCTGGGAAGTCTAGCTGCTGGATACTTCTCTGATAAGGCTGTGGCTAAAGTGAGTTGACATGGCATGTCTGCAAAATGTTAAATGCCATTCAGTCAAGCAACTGGGCGGCCCTGATGCTAGTGCAGTATGTACTAGCGTCTAGCAGGGACATACCCCCAATCCAACCCTTGATGCTGAGTGCCAAGAAGGGAGGCATTTGATAACATTTTCATACTGTAGAGCAGGGGTCGGCAAACCTTTTTGACATGAAGTGCTAAGTTTTCATTTTCTTGATAGTCAGTGTGCCGTCATATCAACATTAAGTTTAATTATGAAACACATCAAAATGTAATATTTCCATCTGATTTTGATTGTCCATAGGCTATACATAACAACCTTTATTTTTTCCTTCTTCTTTAGAAATATTTTCACATCGGGACATTGTAATGATCATTAGATCATTAGCAATAACCCACCTATCTCCCAGACTCCCTCCCCAGTCAGAGTTAGGAGTTTGAATGAATGTAGAAGTATGTGCAGAATTTAATTTGTATATAGATGTGAGGGGACTTAATTTAACAGACTAAACTTTTTTTTCATATTACATTTTAAAAGAAAAAACCTCTCTCACACTTATGCCAGTGATCACCCTCCCCTGTGCCAATGTTGGCACCTGTGCCGAAGGTTGCTTACCCCTGCTGTGTGATATGACTCCATAGAGTTAAAAATAATCGCCTCCCATCCACTTGCATTGAGTTGCTCACCCAGCGCATGAGGCGAATTCACCCCTTCTTCCGGCTTGTGAAGTGTGACGGGCGAGGCCTATTTGGGGGCCACTGTGACACGTTTCACATCGGTGACACGTTTTGCGTCACCTCGGTGCGCAGCCCCCTGCGCAAGCTTGTGCGCAAGCTCGTGAGTCGAGCCCATGATGTTGCTAGACACAATAAAAATAGGTAAAGATAGACACACCGTCTTCCTAATGACCATGAACACCCATGTCTCCCCTTCCATCAGAATAAGACAAGTGGTCCCAACATTGGGCACATTTTCATGTATTTTACTGTATGTTGTATGCATATCAAGCTTTTTCTTTTTTTGTTTAAAGATTCTGACACCCTCTGAACAAGCCATTCTGCAGTTTTCTTAACATGTCCTTTTTGTACAGCAAGGTATGGGACTTCATGGGAACCCGCGTCATTTCATCCTGATCTGCATGATGGCCGGCATGTCCGTGTCCATGTTCCTTTTTAGAATGACAGTCACTCCAGACAGCCCTAAGGTAGGCCTACATCTTAAAAGTTAATGTGTATTAAAAGCAGTGGTGTAAAGTATCTAAGAACATTTACTGGAGTATTTTACATTTTCAGTACTTTTACTTCTACTCCACTACATCTCAGAGGCAAATATTGTACTTTTACTCCACTGCAATTATTTGAAAACTTTAGTTACTAGTTACTTTGCAGATACCAATTATTATATTATAAAACACACATTAACCACTTCAGCCCTATTCTATACCTAGGCTATTTGAAAATAGACGATATACAAGCTCACAACGCGTCGCGAGCTTGTAGATCTGCTATTTTCAAATATTTTAGTACTTTTACTTTGGGTAAGTATATTTTGATGCCGATACTTTTGTACTTTTACTCAAGTAACATTTTGAACACAGGCCTTTGTCCACCGCTGATTTAAAAGTATGCGTTTTCATCTGAAGTACATGTTTTTGAAAACATAGCAACAGTTTGCTGTCACGGTGTGTTTTCTGTGTACATGTAGGTGTGGATACTGTCCCTGGGTGCTGCTTTTGGTTTTTCATCCTATGGGCCCATAGCATTGTTTGGAGTTATAGCCAACGAGAGTGCCCCCTCCAACTACTGTGGCACGTCGCATGCCATTGTTGCTCTCATGGCCAACAGTAAGTTCTGTTCAGTTGTTTCTTTTCCAGATTGATTAGTGTGTTTTAACCATAAGGCATCAACATCATTTGGAAATATTGGGTTCTTCGTTATCTTCGTGTATTTAAATGATAGCCGCCACTCATGCAGAGCCAAGCACCTATGGAAAGATTGGTTGCGTATGGCATCACCTTAAATTACCGCTTACGGGTAACACCTTTTTGAGTATTGCGATACATTATGCAATGTAGAAGTTCAAATACTTATTTTTGCTCAGATTCTCCAATGTGGCTAAACAGCAGTGCTGAGGAAACTGCATAGCTATTCCCAAAAATCATGCCTGTAGTTACATTTTTAATATTTCCTTGGCGCAGGGCATGTAACGCGCAGTGTTGCTAAACCAGGATAAATTTAGAATTCCTTAGAACAGTAGAGCACAACTGGCTGTCATTGTTGTTCCCATCTAATCAGGGACTAATACTTAGATTAGAACACTAGGTGAATGCAGTTAACTATTAGGTATTATTAACCCATTCAAGCCAGGAACGCATCTGTCATTTTAGATTTATTTGGCTATTAAAGAATAGCAGATATACAAGCTCATAGCGCGGCACGAGTGTCGGACTATGAGCTTGTAGATCTGCTATTTTTTTGGAAAAATCATGGTGGTTCTCAAACTTTTCTATGTCAAGTACCACCCAAAATGATATGTATTTGGCCACGGACCCCCATCTCAAAACATTTTGTTCCAGGGACCCCTAGAAGTTGTAACATGAGTTAAAAATGCTCGCTTAAAAATATATGTATATTCAAAGATTTGCAAAAATGTTCAAGATTTTTCAAAAATAGCAGATCTACAAGTTCATAGCGCGGCACTCGGTGCCGTGCTATGAGCTTGTATATCTGCTATATTTGAATAGCCACAGAAATCTTAAAATGACACAGATGCGTTCCTGGTCTTAAAGGGTTAATAGAGGCAAATGATTCTTAAGCCTTCTGCTCTTATATGCCTTTCATCTGAAACTTGTCTCTGCTTAGTATGCTGTGTATAATCATTAAAATAAACTAATAAATATCACATTTGTATTTGTAGTTGGCGGTTTCCTGTCTGGGCTGCCATTCAGCACCATTGCCAAGCACCATGGCTGGGAAACGGCATTCTGGGTAGCAGAGGTCGTCTGTGCTGCCACCGCTGTTGGCTTTTTCCTGTTGCGCAATATCAGAACCAAGATGGGCCATGTTGCCAAGAAAGCTGACTGAAACTCATCAGAAGTCCTACTATCCTACTATAATATACAGAAAACCCTTGTCTGTCCTCATCCATTCTCATGCATTTTTCTCCTTTTGTGGGTTGACCAATTTATATGAATTTGATTAATTTTTTCCCAAGTTTAAGCTGTTTTTAGCATTTTTTGCCACAAGCTACGGGATCTGTAGTCCCAACCAAGTTGGCACTTAGTTGGCATGCATGCGTACCTGGGTATGAACTAGATGAAAAAAACTAGTGAGAATGGATGATTCACCATTGTCTGTTTTTTTCATTCAATGCATTACTTATGCCAGTCGTTCAGAATACAATTGTGTGTTACAAAGTGAGTATGAACTCCTTCAGTGCCAAACTTATTTCTGGCTTTATCACCCCTGTGCCAAGGCCAAAAATACATTGTAAAAAAAAAAGTGCTTAGGAGCCGAGATACAGCCTTTTTCTGTAAGAAGTTAAACAAGAAGTGAATGGAGCAGCAAATCTTCAAATCATCATATCTTGGGTTCTGCATTTATATATTTTTTTTTCATGACGTCGGCGACGTCATTGGCACTGAATGAGTTAATAGCACACGTTCCTGTTTTCCAGCTGACCAATTCCTTTCTAAAATTAATATACGTATACGTATATTGTGCCAGTATACATTACTCTTTTTTTTTATTGCAATAAGTTTTCTTGGGTATGTGCAAAAGTATACAGTGTATATGCCATTAAAAAGTTAATGCGGCAGATAAAACAACTGGAGAGAACATTTCAAATTTCTCCAAGAAGCGCATGTTTTTAAACTCTTGGCACAACTTTGTCACTTAACTTACTTTAATGTATGTGCTGAAATGTATTGTTAATTTAATTTGTTTGTTTGTTGAAATGTATTAAATTAGTTTATATACTTTGCAAGATGCTGTCATTTTATAAGAAATGGCAATCTATGGCTTGACGAAATTATCATGGATTGGTATGACTAATAATATACGTAACTCAAAGCTCTGTCCTTAATCCCATGTTTACATTATACAGCAATTCATTGATCCCACATACAGTACAACATTAAAAGTGATCGACCACTGTCGTAAAGTCATTGACATAGACAGATTTATTCTTCAATTATATACAAAACATTAAATATTTACATTTGGGTGAAAATGACAGTATGAGCAGTTTCCTGGTTCAAGAACTGGGTCCAAAGTTGCCAGCTTTCTCTGCGATTTCCAGTGCACTCTTCAAGTTCTGATCAAATAGTTCACACCTGAAATCAGAAGACAAGGCAATGAGGGCATTGTCAGTGATTTACACAATGCATGTGTTACACACTGAATCCTAGCTCCAATAAGCATTACTTAGACAATGTTTCAGGCAGCCCTTAGTAGGGGACAATAAGGTCTGAATATCTTAAATCTTCTAGGAGAAAGACAATGTAAGTGTTCCTCCTTTATTCAGCAATGACTTCACTTAAGCTTTACCCTAGTACTTTGAGATTTGTGTCAAATATAAAGTGCGTTACAAATCAAATGTATTATTACGCTGGCCATGACATGTCTATGCATATGCACTATTTTCTATATTTTTGTGTCAGTTACCTGATAGGCATCTCCAGAGAGTAGAAGGGGTTCTTGAGGGCAAAGTCAGAATAGATCTCATAAATCTTCCTCAGCAGTGCATCGATGCCGGACTGGCGGGGGTCTGCCAGCACTATGAACTTAATCCCTGCAAGAAAATGAATCGACCAGTAAGATGTCTATTTCACGACATCAACAAGTGCTTTAGATATGTTTTAGGCAGTCTATCCCTTTTTACAAACCTACGCCTACTGCTTTTGCTCTAAAGATTTTTTAAACTGATTTGTCCAACTTAATTGGCATAGGGATTTATAAATACAACTAAAACAGTGCTGATAACCATATTATATATCAAGTGACAAGTGATGAATGTAATGAATACTGTTGGTATTATTTCTCTCTCGCATTGTTATCTGTACTATTTCAGTAAATTGCTCTACAGTAGTCAATCAAATTGTGGCTTTGGAAATATATATGTAGAAAACAAAAAAACAATATTGCCTGTTTCAGTGCTTTAAATTCAATCAAATAGGTTTTAGTTCTTTTAACCACCCTAAATAAAAGAATGTGCTTTAGATAAATCGGATTTCTTTTCACCACTGACCTGTGAGAGTCTGGAAGCAGTGTAGTTTGAATACATCCGTCTCCAGCATCTCAATCCCTGAGCTGCCAACTTCAGGGGACAATTGTGAACCAATGGCAAACAACCTGGGGGAAGAAAAAACACAACAACAACGCTCTGTAGTTAGAAACATCCTGCTCTATTCATTTTGAAACAAGAGATGTTTAACCCATTAAGACTGGGAACGCGTTTGTGTGTCATTTCTTTGGCTATCCAAAAGCCTAGCAGATATACAGATATAGCCTAGCAGAGCCTAGCAGATATACAAGCTCATAGCGCGGCAAGAGCTTGAAGATATGCTATTTTTTTGGAAGGGGGGGGGGGCTGCTGGAACAAAATATTGAAAATACATATCATTTTGGGGGTCCATGACATGAAAAAGTGGGTGCCGCGCTATGAGCTTGTACAGGATATCTGCTATTCTTTAATAGCCAAAGTATAAAATAATGGTTAAAGTGGTTACACAGATGCTTTTCCCGTTCTTAATGGGGTTAATGGTAGAACTAGGAGTGGAGCTTACGAGTGGAACATTGAGGCCAGCATCAGCTTTTCGTTGGAGCTCAGGCGAGACCGTCCAAATCGAATGGACACGGGGTAGTTTGCGGAATCTTTCAAGTACTCGATGATGTCCTTGCCATCGGCCGTGTCCCTTCCACTTACATCCGCCCCGTTGATGGACAGCAATCGGTGGCCCACTATACAAACACCATGACAGAAAGAGATGTCATTTGTAAAACAAATAATAACATTTAATCTATGCCACTGTTTGGTCCACCAGGGGTCTAAATGGACACTTGTAACTCAGAGTGTACAAATAGAACTATTTTTTTTATCTCTGGGACAGTGGGACTCCAATCTATACTGTAAAATGTGTTAATGTAGCCTTGATACAATGACCATTTTGATTGAAGGCTAATGTTAATGTAACACTGAGAGTACAAATGGACCACAAGGGTCCATTTGGTTCCATTTGTACACATCAGAGATACAGACCTGTGGACCATAGAGAAACAGTGATCTATGTGGTATTAAGATCTATGCTATTGTAAATAATGTTCAACATAGACAATATCACATCAATTCACTTGGAAATTATTGGTAGGCTGAGGCTCACTCTCAGTGAAGCATATCTAGCATTATGGATGCTTCATGTAACTCTGGATCTAAGGCTTTACACATGTGGAAATATTACTAAATTAATATATTTTCCATGATAATATCAACAGTGGTGGAAAGTAACCAATTTTGAGGTATTTGTACTTTACTTGAGTAATTCCAATTTCCAATATTTTTACTTCTACTCCACAACAATTATTTGAAAACTTTAGGTACTTTGTAGATTTATATTATTACTATTACAACGCATACATTACCCACTTCAACCCTGTATACATTTAGGCCATTTGAAAATAGCCAATCTACAAGCTCACAAGAGCTTGTAGATTTGCTATTTTTCAAAGGGGTTTCTTTTTTTTTCTTGCGAAATGGGACATTCTGCATAATGAGTACTCTCTACTTTTTAGTACATTTTGATACCAATACTTTTGCACTTTTACTAGTAAGTACATTTTGAATTCCAGACTGTGACTTGTAACAGAGCACTTCTACATTGCAGACAGTATTGATACTTTTACTTGAGTAGAAAATGAGTACTTTTTCCACCACTGACAACAATAACCCAACCTGCGGGTTGCCATGTTAGTTTACCTCGGATCCCATCACGTTGTCCATAGGAAACGACCACCTTCTCGTCGTGGATCTTCAGCACCAGATCCAGAGGATAGCTGAAGGTCTTCTCTGCCTCTGCTCTGGGGACATAGTTGTCAAACTGATAGATTAAACCACCGGCCTTGTTCACAACATACACACTGAAGATCGCCATCTTTGCACAGTAGGTCCTAAGTGTTGCCAGGTTTTGAGAGAGAAACAAGCAGCCAGTGTCTAGGGAAACAAGCCCAAAATAAGCGACTATTAGGCCACATGCCCACATCACATGAGCACTCTAACTAACCCTCATTGACTATTTGAAAATAGTAGACCTACAGGCTCACACATGTAGATCCACTATTTTCAGAGAAAAATCTTAGAAAACATTTTGGAATATTTTCAAAACCACAAAATCTTGTATGGGGTCTTTGGCTGCCGGCACAAAACATTTTCAGAAGGTGTTGGGTCTACAAATACATGTTGGGGTCATTGACTTGAAAATGTTTGAGAACCACTGGTTTCAACAACTTTAGAAACAAGCCCAAAAAAACGCAACCAGCCGCAGCTATCAATATTTACAAGCGAGCCCAAAGTCGCTTATAATAAGCGGACATGGCAACGCTGGTCCTCCCAGCTGACACTAACCTCGCGTCACCAGTCTTTCCACCTCGGAGGAAAAGCTGACACACTGACAGTAACCTCGCGTCACCAGTCTTTACACTGACAGTGTCATGTGACCATAAATATTTCAGATAAACGTAAATAAATAATAATAATAATAATAATAATAAATGCTCGTGTATTCTTGCACAGCTAACGGATTTATGCGTCACTTGGTATCTTTAAAAAAAATATATATAAAAATATAGTGTATGCAATATTGGGGTTAAGCGCAAAAGGATGCAAAAACTACATTTCACTCTACTAATTACACATTAGTTTGTTCAGTATTCTATCTATACCACTTTTATTCTCGTTATTTTCTTAAAATAAGGTATCTGTAGTAAAAGCAGGTTCATTTTGATACGATTGATCACACAATTCTACTACAACGTTTGGAGTACTGGATTGGTTTGTCAGGCACAGCCTTGTCTTGGTTTCACTCTTACCTAACAGGCAGAAGCTATTTTGTCAGTCTAGCTAACTTTGACTCAGACAAACACAACATCTGTTCTGGTATTCCACAGGGCTCAATTCTGGGTCCCTTATTGTTCTCCCTGTATATACTACCGCTGGGAGAACTCATCGCCGATCACGGAGTGAACTTCCATTTCTATGCTGATGATACCCAGCTGTATCTTTCAGTAGCTCCAGACGACCCCTGCGCTCTAGACCCATTGTTGACCTGTCTGTCCAGTATAAAATGCTGGATGAGTGAGAACTTTCTTAAGCTAAATGAGGATAAAACAGAAGTTCTCATAATTGGCTCCAGTGAGCAGAGAGAATCAATAACAAGTAGACTTGGTAACCTGGCTGTAGAAAGTAACACCACAGTAAAGAACCTGGGGGTGATTATCGATTCTGAATTGAATTTCAATACACACATTAATCATGTCACCAAGATTGCTTTCTTTCATCTTAGAAATATTGCGCGAATTAGAGACTATCTGTCGTCGTTAGACGATGCAAAGACGCTGATCCACGCTTTTGTTTTCTCTCGGCTTGATTACTGCAACGCACTCTACTCTGGCCTGCCAAAGAAAACAACTGACAGATTACAACTTGTTCAAAATGCGGCAGCCAGAATTTTAACTAAAACCAGGATGACAGAACATATCACTCCAGTTCTTGCTTCACTACACTGGCTCCCGGTTGTTTTTAGGATTGATTTTAAAATTCTTTTAATAGTTTATAAAGCTCTAAATGGTCTGGCACCTACCTACCTCTCTGACTGCCTAGAGAGATATGTTCCAAACCGGGCCCTCAGGTCTTCAAGTGCTGACCTGCTCGAGGTGCCTACAATGACATATAAAAAATACGGTGAAGCAGCATTCTGCTTTTACGGACCGACAGTGTGGAATAAACTCCCATTACACCTACAGTAAGACAGGCAGCCTCTGTCGATAGCTTTAAAGCACAGCTCAAGACCTATTACTTCACTCTTGCTTTTAGCTGATTCTTTGGTTGATTTTTAATTCCTCACTGTATTCCCTATTTTAATGTTGTTTTATGCCTTTGCTTTTGCCTTTGCTTTTATTTTATTTTATTTTATCTTTGTTTGCTTTATTGTTAAATTGGTTCTAACTGTAATTGTATTCTTGCTCTGTAAAGCACTTTGAGCTGCATTTCATGTCATGAAAGGTGCTATACAAATAAAGTTTATTATTATTATTATTATTATTGTCAATCTGTCATTGTCATAAATGTTTTACTCATGTATCTTGAGTTATGCTTTTTTTTTTTTTTTTTTGTTTTCTGCTTTGTCTAAAACATTTTTTGTAAACAACTGAAGAACAAAAAAAGACAGTTGTAAAAAAATACGTAAAATATATTTGTACAAGTTGCCAAAACTGAAATATAAACAAAGTAAAATAAAAAATATTTAAAAAAAATAACTACATTTCCCAGAATGCCCCGTGGGCTATATCCGGATGTACGGGTTTTCCCAGCGACTCATTCACGGGCGCTGCACGTTCCAACTTCCTTTCGCTCCGACATCTTGACGAGGAAACATGGTGAGAACGACCACCGGAGCCTTTTACATACTCTACTTATCAAACAAATGTACTTCTAGGACACAGCTACGGCTCTAAATTGATCATGATGTGTTAAACCCGGTGTTCATCATCCACGCTGTGAATAAAGTGTTTGGATGGAACGGTTATACGTTATAATTCAATGTCTCCGTGGCTAACCGTTAGCTAGCGAAGAGCACCACGCTCTCATGCTGTCCGGTGCTCGCGGACCAAAGTTAAAACACAATAACGGCTACTATGGACACATGGGACCATATATTTTTAATGGTATCTAGACATAGAAATCCCCTTGTATTAATACAATACGAGTATAACCTTTAGATCAATGCAGTTGATTTGATTCCCCTTCATGCAGTCGAGGCCTATCCCAGGCCGGTTAACCTGACTACTACCACAGACCGTGTGTGCTGTTGACGGCTTAATCTACTGATTATTGTATCACTTTAACACATGACATCTGCTCTCCTGTCTACAGCCTCCCAAGCAGGACAAGAAGAAGGACTCTGGGAAGTCCAAGAAGGACAAGGACCCAGTCAACAAGTCCGGAGGCAAGGCCAAGAAGAAGGTAATGTTGTTATGGCTGGCTTCTAGTGCAGTGGTTCTCAAACAAAATAATATATATTTGGTCACAGACCCCATCTGAAAAAGTTATGCCAGGGACCCGCAGAAGATTTTTGTTAAAACATTCTTAAACTATTCAAAAAATTCAACATTTGAGATGTTTCAGAAAATGTAAAAAATAGCATGTACAAGCTTGCAGCACAAAGTGACGCGCTGTGAGCTTGTAGATCTGCTATTTTTGCATAGCCAACATATAAATGGATAAAGGGCTTAAAGTGACTGTGATGCTGTATTAACACATTAAGCTGGGGACTCCCTGGAACCCCCCAAGGACCCCTAGGGGTCCCCGGAGCCCACTTTGAGAACCAATGTTCTCGTGGGCAGGATGTGCATGCATCCTATACTGATCATAGACACCACCAAAAACTGTCATAAATGACTAGTCTTGACTCTCCTTATGGATGCACCTGTGTCCTGTATTCCCATGTACTTTTAAACATTTGATATTAGGTTGTTGTTGCACCATGACAAAGCAAATATTTAATACACAATATACCCGTTTCTAATGTGATGGTTGTAAGTAGCCGCAAGCAACTCTTCGATTTAAAAAAAAAATCTGGCATCTAGAGTTGCAATATCAACCCTTGACAACCCATTCAACCAAACAGAAAAGTCTGATCTGATTTTATTAAACAATGTTAAACTTGCCAACATTGCAGCTGTACGGATTATCCTCTTAGTATCTGTTTTTGATTCATAATAATCAACCATAAACATATTTTGAGCTTTCTGTATTGCCAGAAAGTAGCCCCTAATATGTCTATGGTGCATTCTTATGAAACAAAAACTTGGCAGATAGATCTTAAGAGCATAATCCAAGCTCTCTGTACAACTGCAATGTTGGTGAGTTTAATGCTGTTTAATACAATCAGATCTGACTTTTCTGTCTGGATGAATGGGCTGTCAAGGATTGGTATTGCAACTCAAGATTCCAGATATCTTATAAAACTGGCATCGTAAGAGTTGCTTGCGGCTAGGTTGTAAAATGTGTTTTTCTTGGTTGTGATTAAGACTAGTGCTCAATTCAAACCTCCCTTTCTGCCTTTTCCCTCTGAGCAGAAGTGGTCCAAGGGAAAAGTGAGGGATAAGCTCAACAACCTGGTCCTTTTCGACAAGGCGACCTACGACAAGCTGTACAAGGAGGTCCCCAACTACAAGCTCATCACCCCCGCTGTCGTCTCCGAGAGGCTGAAGATCCGTGGCTCCTTGGCAAGGAACGCCCTCCAGGAACTGCTAGCCAAAGGTGAACTAGAAATGTTGCCCATTAAGTCTTCCAATGTAATGGGGGGAAATGATCTGGTTTATGAGCCTGTTCAATAGATGTCATTAGTTGTGCTCCTCTGTGTGCAGACCTTTTTTTCATGACCGTTGCTTACTGGTGTGACACAGTAGATATGATTTTGGGGAGATCCCCAGATGAGAGAGAAGTGACAATTTAAGGCCCCCCCCCCCAATGATTATTTTGGGGCGTCGTGGCCTGAAAAACTACTGGATTGGAGATCCATGCAGCTACATCGGTATAATTTAGTTTGCGTTAACACCCCAATATGGTTCAGCATTATAGCTGAGGCAGGATTCTGTCGTAAGAAAATGAACTGGTGTCCTTATTTCAGGTCAGATGTATTTCATTCCGACTGACCTAGCATTAGCTAGACTATTATGGTGTTGTCATGCCTCATGACTTGAATGAGTCCTACCAATATTGAACTAGTTATGGCAGTTACAGATGCCAACTTCATGATCTGTTGACCTAGCTACATTGGTGTTCAAAAGATACATGGAATACTGTTGGCTTACCATGTGTATGCACACGGCAAATAGTGACATTCTATTTGACCATATTCAAAGTCATTTCAAATTTCCTGTGAGAAGGAATTCAATGGTAGAAAAATCTGATTTCATATTGTGACTCCCGATGTCTACAGCAGATACCTCTACAATCATATCCTGCCTTTTGCCATTTATAATATAGATGACGGTTGATAAATGGCATTTCTAGCCTGTTTGTCAGACAGTGAGGTCAGTTGGATGCTACCATTAGTTATACTTCTTCAAAACGGCATACGTCATTAGACATGAAGCTTATGTTTTTCTCCACAACCAGTACATTGTTGGTGTTGAACAGGAATTTGAAACGTGCATAAATGCGTAAAATGTTTTCAGGGCCACCTTTACCATTTAAGCCCTTACTAAAATAGCCAATCTACAAGCTTACAATGCATCACATCTCAAGCTTGTAGATAGTCTACTCTAGGCAGTGGTTCCGGTAGGAGACAGTCTCCTTTGTGTCTCCTACCGGAACCGCTGCCTACCGGTCTGCTGGTCATCAAATTATTGGCTTAGAAATGCGACAAAAAAAAAAATCCATGAATTCAAGTCTCCATGGGGTGACAAGAGGAAAAAATTTTTTTTTTAGGGTGAACTATCTTGTTAGGCAAAGAATATCAGGTGTTATATTTCAAAAATGGACCTACAGACAGTATTTATGGTAGTCACTAGCATAAACCAAGCCAAACCAATGTAAGACATGGTGGCATTACTTTGCTGGAGAAAATTGTTGTCTGGAATGGCAACAGTTCTCCAGCAGAGAAGACAAGACTGAATCATTTGAACAAATCATTGCCGTGAACGAAATCGTGTGTTCACTGAAATCAACGTTTTTTTTCCCACCACTACAGCAGAGCTCAGTGGGTCACATACTGGGGTCATGCTCTGGCAGGGGAGATGCATGATCAAGATGGTGGTTCACCCAGGGTGCAAGTAATAAAGTTATCTGGGGATTGGCAAGCACAGGGGAGACTGTCTGTCTTCCGGTGACTACCCTGGCTTAAGCGCAGACCCTAGTTTTGGGCGGCCATAGCTGAATGGGTAGAGCAGCTCTCAAACCTTTTCATGTCAAGGACCCAAAATCATATGTATTTGGCCGCGACCCCCATCCCAAAATATTTTATTCCAGGGACTCCCAGAAGCAAAGGTTTGAGTTAAAAATGTTCAAGCCCCAGCATGTGTTGACATTGTCCCTGAGCATGACACTTAACCCCCCCTGTGCTCTGTCTGACCACTTGAGCAGCAGTGCTCTGGGTGAAGCTGAAATGCAAATGCACTTTGACTAAATGAGGACAATAAAAGAAATGCTGTAACAACTGTGCTAAAAGAGCATAAGCGCTGATTATAATACTAATATGATGCATGTTGTTTTCTTAGGCATGATCAAATTGGTGTCCAAACACAGAGCACAGTTGATCTACACACGCAACACCAAGGGAGGCGATGATGAGGATGGCGACAAACCTAGCGACAAACCAGAAAAAACTGAAAAACCAGAAAAACAAGACAAAGCAGACAAGAAAGCAGAGAAAGCAGAGAAAGCAGAGAAAGCATAAACGGGGTATGTCATTGCTTGAGCAGTAGTGTGCCTGCACGTGTAACAAATTATATATTGAACTGTTAACATTTTTAAGACCGGGGAAGCATCATTTGTGTCATTTAAGATTTATTTGGCTATTCAAAAATAAGTTTAATATATATATATATATTTTTTAAATGTGTATTTATTGCTTTTGACCAGCACATATATGAGAATACAGTTGCCATAGGATGTCAAAATTTTTTTTTTTTGGTGCCCTTACAGATCTACCCCCACCCCAATCCCACATACAACATACAACATTCAGACATGTAACATAAACATACACTTAACTCAAAAAAAATAAAAAAATAATCAATTCATATGTATTATGATTTCCCTCGCTAACCCTCCCCATGGTACATATGGAGTGTATACAAAAAAGAAAAGTAGGAATCCATTATTTTCTTCCTTTAGCATACTAACCTAGAGCTTGTCGATGGCGGTGTTTGCTTTATCTGTCCTGTAACGTCTTTAATTTAGTTATATATTTAATCATAGGGCCCCAAACCTGATCGAATTTTCCCGGTGAATATATTTTTTTTAAAGTGAACTTTTGTGAAATATTTTGTTCCAGGGACCCCCATGTCCACGTAAAAAAAGAAAATCTAATATTTGCAAACATTTTCGCAATTTTTCAAAAATGGCAGATCTACAAGCTCATAGCGCTCATACCGAGTGCCGCGCTATAAGCTTGTATATCTGCTATTTTTGAATAGCCAAAGAAATCTAAAATGACAGATGCGTTCCTGGATTGAGTGGGTTAAGACTGTAATTGACTCTTAATATCTTTTTACTCTTTCTGTCCAGGTTTTGCTGTTTTTCTGGTGATGACCAATTTGTAATGGGAGGCGAATAAAAACTGAAAAGACTGTCTGTTTAGACTTTGTTTTTTTTCTGTATACATTTTACAGCAGGGGTGTTCCATTTTCAACTTTGAGGACAGAGTTCCTATTCTACGTGTTATTTGCCTTCCCTGGTATCCCAGATTCTAATTTGGTCCCCAGTTAGATGACAAGAATGGAAACCAGTGATACTACTTGGTATGAGTTGGGGAAGCACTACTGCACACCAACTAAATTGTTGGTTTACGTGCACCAGTATGTAAGGTTTGAATATGAAAATAATTGAAGGAACAATGGATGAAGTGTAATTGCAAACAAAATAAGTCACCACTTAAAAGTTACTTGCGACCACTATAGACCGCCGAAATCTGACGTCATTTACACATCCTTTGTTTGTCTACCTGGTTTGCAGTTTTCCACCCCCGTTCTGAATCCCATAGACGTATTGAATATCGCGTCAAATAAGAACTGTGTTCCAAAAATAAACACATGACCCCGGCGGGTTGACTCTTATGGATATGAAGCATCAACTGACGGTGAGAAAACGCTAATGTTACTTCCGCCGAATTAGTTACATTTTCGCCAGAAACAGACTGTATCAAATATAAGTGACTGACTATCATAAACGATACAGAACCTCCTCCCTGACAATAACGCCGACACGCAGTGTTTATTTTTGGACCACAATTCTTATATGAGACGATTCTAAGATGACCCAATGTTATTCTCCATAGAGAAATTACTTCCGCAAACCTGGGGATGAACGAGTGACGTCAGGACTTCGGTGCTCTATGGCTGGGCAATATGACTTCAAAAAAGGATCTTGATTATTTCAAACTTATGCCTTGATTATCATTAATGAGTGGTTATTTTATACACACAAAAAATGAGGATCAAAGGAGATCATGAATGTCCACACTCTTTAAAGACGGGTGCAGAACTAAAGACGGGTGCAGAACTCAAAGTGGATGAAGATCAAAGCAATACAAGAGTCCAAACACTGTCCACGTAAGTGATGTTTCAAGCACACTGCTTTTCTTCAGAATGGTCTGTCTGAAGAAGAGCAGTGTGCTTGAAACGTCACTTAAGTGGATGCCGCAATGTCATTGAAGGGAGCAACAATGTGCATTTAATAAAACATCTACTGATGCATGAACTTGGACGTCATCGGTGTAGTTTCCTGGAGTCACTGGGGGTTTCGGGTCTGGCTGTGATCAGACCCCGGCCTGTGTCCAAGTGGCATGCTACTGCCCGCACTGTCTCTTGGGGGCTTAGGGTGGCTGATGAGATGTTAGCAGCAGGTGTTGGCGACACTAGGAGAGACTGTGGAAACTCTTCTATTCCTTAGATACACATTTTCTTTTACACTGTCCTTATAGTTCTGACAATCTGTACTTAAAATGTTATTATACAACAGGTAGTTCCGACCAAGCAATCTGATTGGTTGAAATAGCTTTCTAGCCGTGCTTCAAACCAGTATCATAGCACGGGCCTAATCACATTAATAAATCACTCCGCACTGCAGTCCGCACCTGATTAGACCATATATGGCACAAGTGTGCTGAGACGTCACTCTGTCCCACGGTAGGAAAACAAACAGCACGGCGAAAATAGCCGATCTACAAGTTCACAACGCGTCGCCAGGTATCACACGGCGAAAATAGCCGATCTACAAGTTCACAACGCGTCGCCATCGCGATGCGTTGTCAGCTTGTAGATCAGTTATTTTGGCCACGTGACACTGTCGTACGACGGCGCATATAGCCTACTGGAATTCATTCCACTGCGCAAGCATTGATAGCTCAGCTGTGTTGATTAGACGGTGCCTCAGGCTCATAGCGCTGCTACAGGGACTATTTAATGTCTGAGTGAAAAACTCTTCTCTTTACAGGGAAACGGATAATAGCGAAACTTTATTATGAATTGCTCACAATATGAATACATTTGGATGTGTTTTGTTGGTAACTGTTGTATAATCGCAATATTACACTTGAGGGTGTGCTTTACCTTACATTATTGGCACTTCTGTGATGCTCGCGGAACTCGGCTTCGCCTCGTTCCTGACCGCATCACAGGCGTGCCAATAATGACGGTAAAGCACACCCTCTCGTGTAATATTGCTTAAGTATAGGTTCAAGATATTCAAGGGGCCCCCACAGCTCTAAAAGCAGATCTTTTGGGCCTTTTTTTAATATCCATTTGGCAGTGGATATTGAATTATGTATTCCATTGTCATTGTTTTATTGGTATGTATTTGTTCAAATATATTCGCATAGGGGTTTTTAAAAGTTCCAGTATACATGCAATTGGTGTTTGTGGAATAGAGACCTCCAGTTGAGAACTTGCTGTGCCACAGCAAACGAGTGTACACTTCCACAAGTGGGGCAGTGAACGTAAGATATTTAAAACATAACATTGAGTATTTTAAACTGCATGAACTTGCTGCTCATTTTACCATATTGATGGCAAGTTGAACCCACATGAGATGTATAGCTCACGTGCCTACTGAAAATCACATTGATGCTACATTCAGGAGGTTATGAAAACCAATTAAAAAAATTGTTGCTACATCAGTAATTCTCAAACCTTTTCATGTCAAGAACCCCCATATAAAAAATATTTGTTTTCAGGGACCCCCCAGAAGCAAAGATTTGAGTTGCAAATGGTGGCTCTAAAAATATATATTCAAAGACTTGCACATATTTTCACGATTTTCCAACAATGGATCTACAAGCTCGCAATTTTGAATAGCCAAAGACATTTAAAATGACACATACGTTCCCGGTCTTAAAGGGTTCATGGTGTAGATATGAATTTTCTGCTTGTTTCTATAGGACCGTGTAGAGAGTTGGGGAACCTAGGGCGGAGAGGAGAAACGACGCGAGACAGGACATCAGGAGTCTGATTGGTACCCAGGTCCTCCTCACAATGACTTAACCCACAAAGAGCATTGTGATTAGTAGTAGTGCACTACTGGTTGAGCGACTGGTCACTAATTTAGAGGTGCCTGGTAGCTCTTTTAGGGCTCCATTAGAGGCCCTAATGGCGTAGGTTTGCTTATATGATGAAGCGCTGCATAATACAGAAACTCACTTTAAGATGGCAATTGCCCTCAAACCAAATGCTGAAATGTGATCTTTTTTTGTCACTGACATCTGTCCACCTTTTTCCACCTTGGTCAATGCAGAGTTGTCTCGTAGGATTTTGCTATAGAAAATGATTAGTGGATAATAAAGGTTTAAATTACATTACGCAGCGAAGGTCATCAGCGAAGGGGATCGGGACTCGAACCCGTGACTGTCAGGCTGCAATGGAGTCTAGGTGCCCGGACCGCTAGGCCAGCAATAATCTTTTAATGATGTTCCTTTCAACTGCAGAATCTGAGATTAATTTAGTGACAATATAATCACTTTATTTAACCAGATCAGTCCAACTTCAAAGAAATCCCAAAGATCCATACCAAGTTAAATTCAATATTTACCCAGTTTTTCTCTCTAGTGGGCCTACTCTGCTCTAATTTGATATCCAGATGCAGGATAAAATGAACCATGCATTAAATGTAGTGTAGAAAAAGTTGAGAACCACTGGTGTTGAATGCTTTTTGCAGTATTTTTACTCTGGACCTGGAAAATGTCATGTCAGCAGGGGGTAGTACAGAGCAATTATATATTTATTACTTTAGATTTGTTTATATTATATATTTAACAAAATCCAAATACACCCTCACACTCTACCCTATCAAAAATGTCAAACTCTGCCTTGTTTTCTGAGTTATCAAATTGGTCATGGTTTATGTTTCATGGGATAAAAGAAACCCTACGTGATACAATGTAGGGATGCGCCGATTATCGGTCGTCATATCAATATCTGCCTTGAAAATGCAATATTGGTATCGTACCGATATCACAATAATACATGGGGTTTTAGCCAATATTTTATTTTGAACGTGAAGTTGAAAAAGCCTTTTGTGATGAAGGCTGCAGATTCAATCAGCTTTTTTGGTGGAGAAGCTTTCAAAAGCTTTTCAAAAGGGTCCATGGCATGGAGTACTGCTAGCTCATTAGGCAAGAGTGTAAAAGCTTTTTTTGAAAGCTTTAATATCAATACGGCACACCAGGAACCAGAGATGTGTGCTTCATAGCTGACTCGGGGGTCCCCTCCTTTCTGGCACCCTGTCGCTGAATGTGTTTTCCACCTCATTTGGCATGTGTTGTGTTCATTCAATTACTATCACGATCAGAGTGCCCTGTTTTTTACAGCCTGTGTCTCCATCCATTAAATTCAGCAGGACATCCAGACTCATCTTGGTCTTAAGTGTGTGAGGTAGCTTGTGTGTTTTTTAAACTCTTTTGTGCAGGGGGGGGGGGGATTCATCATTCATTTCTGTCTGTTCCAATGCACTGTGCAGAGAGAGCCACAGGCAGTGGAGCGTCATGAGTTATTGATAAGAAGGCGTCTGAAAAACGAAGCAGCTATCTTCACCGTCTCTCAGCTCAGAGCTCAGGGTGTTTTTTTCCTTCTTTCTTCTGGGGGGCGTGGAAGACGCAGGGTAGCTTTTCTGATCGATGCTGTCAGATGTCCCTTTTTGTCACCACACGCAGCGCTACCTCAAGCAGCGACGGCAGCATGCACAGCCACTGTGACAGATGCAGCACCTCTGCCGCCACCACCAAGTCCTCTGGCAAGTGCGCCTGCGAGGAATGAAAAACAATTACTGCCCCCATTATTTATCCCTTTAGATGTGACTTGTCGTTGATTCGTCTCATGAACGGCCCCCTGTCTTCAGGACACAGGAGGGCCACGCGCATCACATTGAAATGCATATCGCACATGCATAACGGGTTATCTCACACATCATCCCCTGACAAAATTGTCTTTCTTTGGGTTTTATCGTGATCCATTTATTACTATACAAATCTATCCATCATCTTGGGTTGGGGGGGGGGGGGCTTTCTGATGATGTTCATCGGTGCCCTGTGGGCACTGAAGCAAACATGCTGTCAAAACATTCAGCCTGAGATTTATTACAAATAAATGGAATTTGGACGTAGTTCATGCACTGCACAATCCTGAGTGTTATTTAAATGTTTTACATTTAACTTGATACTCCAGGATTTAGCCGTGTACAATATATAATTGTGAGGCACTGAAGCAACTGGTTGGTAACTGCCTTAAAGGGATAGTTCTTTTTTCTCTCGATTAGTCACCCCATCACTGTCTCTATGGAGACTTGAATTCATGCATATCATCAAATTATTGGCTTAGGAATGCGATAAAAACATATCCATGAATTCAAGTCTCCATGGGGTGACTAATCGATAGAAAATAAGTCATTTTGGGGGTGAACTATCCCTTTAACACCTTGAACAGGTAGAAACTGTCTTCAAGTAAGTCAGTGGCATCAGGTTTTTGTTCCTACCAAATGTGTTGTATTTGATAGGAACTATCTTTTATTTAGCCAAAAGTTTGATTACTGTAAAGCTTGATTGTCTACAGAAACTGTCTATTTTTTGTAGATTAGCCATAGTCATGTCACATGACATCATATCATAGCATAGAATAATTTTGCTATTACATTTTCTAGTTTGATATTCTGTATATCAGTTTGCACACTTATTTGGATCAATATGAAGAGTTTTGCGGCAAACAAAGTATACACAATTTGAGGGAAAAATCTATATTGATCTATAAAATCAATAATAGCAGAAAAAATAAGAAATCATAGCAACTGGTAACTGGAGTCCTGGGTTGACATTGTGGTACCACTACAAATTTAATCTAAAACAGATAAAAACAGAGTTACTGAAATAATTCATTCATATACCTCACATGACTGTGAAATAACCCCTATAATCCGACTACTTCCCTCTCAGCTGCAGTTGCAATTACACCCCTCTGTCTATTAATACACCCAGTTTGCTGCTGTCTCCTCTGTCACACACTGACTGACTAACTGCCCTTCTTCAGGGTCCACCGGTTCTCCCCGGCTGTCACACAGTGGTGGTATCAGAAGGGCCGGCCAATCTCAATGTTGAAAACCTTTACTGAAGCCTCAAATTAGACTGGACTGAAGTCCTGGTTTGGGGCGGTGAGAGTGAGTCACTGGTGCACATGATGGCAGGGCGAAGGAATCCTTAGGGAAGGTCCTCCAGTGGCAGTTAAGGGCAGAACTCTGATTATTCTGTGGATGTCTCCCTTGGAGTGCGTACCAGAGGCATCTCAGTCTTAAGTTTTGCTCCCAACTAAAGAAAGTGATGAGCTCCTCTCTCAAAAGGATTTTGAACAAATTAGACAAAGTTAAAATAAATGACTGTTTTTTTTAAAGTACAGTGGATAACTTAAATCACTGAAGGGCAAATGGAAAAAGATAACAGTTAAACAGGCTGAAGAACTTGGAGGATTTTTACTTTAAAGTAAATAAAGTGTTGGATATGAACACTTCTATTCTTCTTTCTGTACATAACATTTCACCTATTATTTCTCCCCACTCTTTCCCTCCTTTTCTATCTCTCAAACCCCTCTTTCACTCTCTCTTCCTCCCTCACTCCCTCACTCACTGACCCACCCACATGCTCAGATGATACTGAGTAGCATGTAGAACTGGTAAGCCTTAGGCAGGGAGTCACAGAGAGAGAGAGAGAGAGAGAGAGAGAGAGAGAGAGAGAGAGAGAGAGAGAGAGAGGGAACAGTACATTGGATAAGCAGGAAGTGGGAGCGCCGTCTCGTGGTGATTAGGTAGGGGGGCATTTCCACAGCTAGATTTATGGCACACAGCTGTTGAGTGGCTGACAGACAGACAGGCGAGGAGCTCCACTATCACTGCTACTGCTGTAGCTGCTGCCTCTCGCACACACACAGCCCTGCTTGCCATTTCAACAGAGAAGCCAGTGCTGTGCTTCAGCACACAAAAAGGTAAGTAAAGGTGCTTTTTTGTTGTTGTTGTTGTCTGCTGTCATTGTGGTTTT
The DNA here is from genome assembly GCF_963280865.1 of Gymnoscopelus braueri. Taxonomy (NCBI): domain Eukaryota; kingdom Metazoa; phylum Chordata; class Actinopteri; order Myctophiformes; family Myctophidae; genus Gymnoscopelus; species Gymnoscopelus braueri. The sequence goes on from NC_137606.1 coordinate 12,713,270, forward strand.
TCATTATTAGGCTCCTTGTGATTTGTCCTTCAACTCTAGGTACAGTTGGTGAAAACTGAAAAGTGTTCAACTGTCTAAACTTTGACCTACTGTACTGGATCAGCTTGTCTGTGTGTGGTGGTATATTGTCGCTGACTGAGCTAGTATTTTTCTTTCACATGTGCTGTGGTTAAGTGTAGTTTTATCACCTTCTCGCACTGAAAGATAGTTTTGGACTTATAGGGAAGCGTTTTGGCTGTTAACAGTTTTGACCATAAATGGTCGACAATATTGCCATACAAAAATAACTTGAGAGAATGTGAGAACCTCAGTAATGATTTATTACAGTGTATAATGCTCATGCTGGTGTCATACTGGTCATTAGTTAGTTATGCTCATGCATTATGCTGTGTGTGTGTGTGTGTGTGTGTGTGTGTGTGTGTGTGTGTGTGTGTGTGTGTGTGTGTGTGTGTGTGTGTGTGTGTGTGTGTGTGTGTGTGTGTGTGTGTGTGTGTGTGTGTGTGTGTGTGTATATTAGGGGGGGGTCTTTTTATATTTAGTCTACAATGTTATGACCTATTTTTAGACATGGAAGCATTACAGCACGGTGGAGACATGAAGGCTGCAGCTCACCACCAGACAGAGAGACTAGAGACAATTATGAGAGACCGTATATATGCTCTGCTTTCAATCTATCAACCTCTGAGCTCCTAAGAGTATTGTCCCCTACCTCCCCATCAGTATTAAATAGGTGACTGTCCCCTGGCTAGCAATTTGTACAAGTCATTTTAAAACTTTTTAGTGAGATCGGTGTTCTCCAATAGGTTCTTGCTGGGATTCGGTCAGGTCGAGCTTTCTCTCGGAGGTAAGGCTGGAATCTCAATTACTGCCAAAACCCTGGTGGATTTTTAGCAGCAGGCTCCCTCTCTGGTGCTACAAGTTCTCATTTAGAGGTCACAGAACAGGCAGGGAGCACTGCTTTTTTGGGAGGTTAATTGAGCGGGGTGCCCCAAGATAGATAGCCCTGGTAAAACTGCCAAACTTAATACTCTTTATCTCAGGAGGGGAGAACCATGTAATAATAGGGCTCGAGGGCCTTAGAAATATAAATGTGGTGATCTCTCCGGTGATCAGGTTGCATGATAATAAAACCTTTCAAAGTAGCAGTAGTGAGTTCAGGATTTAACAGGAAGAAGACCGTTACTAGAGCTTTATAGTGTACACAGGCCAACTGAAATGTATTGTGCATGTACCGTATATCCCCTAGACCCCTACTCATGCACACGTTTCATTGTAGAGGTCAGCGAACTTCTAGAGTTCAAGAGTAGTTTTGAATTTGCTCATGAGCAATATTTTAGATTGAGCAAATTAAGCATTCTTGCTCTGGGGAGCTTTGTAAGTAAAGGCACAGGCCTGAAAAGAAAAGCAAATCAACTTTTTATTTTATCATGACATTTAATATGTACTTTTCAAAGGTCTCTTACAATGGGGACAGCAGCAGTAGAATAACATTAACTAGTTATAATCTAACACAAAAGAATAACACCGAAGACTGAAACAACAAAAATGCTGTTCTGTTAAAGATGGAAAAGGGCAGACAGTAGACAGTATTTTGGATCATGAGTGCCATATGTTGAAGATTCCTTCCTGCACACTCCAGTAGCAGCGAGGCTGTTTAAAAGAATGTTTATTTGGGTTGCTATGGAGGACTTGGTCTGCGGCCGGGGCTGCTACACTGAAACCGGAGCCGCAGGGAGAAGCCTTCACACATATGGACTCTAGCCACCTCCCGGAGGGCAACGCTCTCTCAATTCAATTCATTTCAATTCAATTCATTTCATTTCATTTCATTTCATTTCATTTCATTTCATTTCATTTCAGTTTGATTCAATTCAATTCATTTCAGTTTGATTCAATTCAATTCATTTCAGTTTGATTCAATTCAATTAATTTCAGTTTGATTCAATTGAATTGAATTGAATGCAGAAATTCATTCATTCAGTCAGTGTGTGTGTGTGTGTGTGTGTGTGTGTGTGTGTGTGTGTGTGTGTGTGTGTGTGTGTGTGTGTGTGTGTGTGTGTGTGTGTGTGTGTGTGTGTGTGTGTGTGTGTGTGTGTGTGTGTGTGCGTGTGTTAGTTGTGTGTTGTGTGTGCATGCATGCATGCACACCTGCACGCACATATGTGCATGTGTGTGTATGTACCTGGACAGTGAGAGTGAACGACTTCACCATCTCCGTCTATCTCTCCCTCCCTGCCTTCCTGGTGGTGATGAAATGAGAGGTTTTTAGTTTCCTCATTTAAATTAATTGACGTTGGAGAACAATTTCATTAACACCATAATGAACACATTCAAAGCGTTCACCTTGGTTCTTCATTTAACCCAATGTGCTGATCACAGCGCACGTGCACAAAATGATCTGTGCATTGGTTGCTAATGGAGATGATTATGGTGAATAGGCTATGTTCACAGACACTGATTAGACCACTGGAGCGCTCCGGTGGAAAAACAACCCAGCCGAAAATGTGTTTGAAAAACTGCCTGTGGTCGTGACTATGGAGTTATTGGCAGAGTTGTGTCACTTTACAGCCACTTGGTAAATAGAAGTTAGAATTTGTCGCTTGCAGAACTTCAATCCATCGTTAGGCCTATCATGCCTTGCTCTTACAAGTCTGATTGTGGAATATAAATGAGCAGAGATACAGGGACATTTATAATCGTCCAGCTTAACAAGGTGCCTCAACTTTCCACCTCACTCCCCTTCCCACTTTTAGGGGTGCTATTAGGTAGGTGAAGCTCTTTGGGGCAACATTAATGTGTTTGTTGGCGAAATAAAGGCTATTCATCATGTCTGGGCTCGCGACAGATCCTGTGGAGAAGCAGGCTTTGTTGGAGAGATTATAGGCTACTTAAGATCCTTGTATGCCAACACACTCATTCGCCGTGTTTACTGGGAACCGCAGGGAACGAGCTGTTTGTGTCCACAGAAACGTTTGTCATCATCAGCATCCCCATCCTCTCCGAAACTCATTCTCATGAACCCTAGAGAGACGGAGAGAGAGACTTAGAGACCCAGCAGTGTTTACTTTGATCCATTATTCCAGAAGGCGGGTTGGGGAAGACATAGCTAGTTGAGCAAGGGAAATATTTACTTTCATTAATCATTTTAAAGTAGCTGAGGCCTGCACCTTCTGTGAGTTATATAGCAGAAAGTTGATCTACAGAATCAATAGGCCTATTATAGTCAGTCGCTGTAAAGCTCACCCTTTTCTGGTAGAATCATCATAGTGAAATCACTGAGGGATAGTCGGGTTGGATCAACATCTGTTAACGTCAGGGAAGAATTACTGTTGGGCGTGAGGAGTGAGTCAAAGTGACTCCTTACACATGACGAACGCCATGTTTACATGCCGTTAAGATGCAACATCTGCCCCCTTATTTAAATCTGCATGCTAAGGGCCACACTGGAGCCTCATCCGCTTGTCAGGTGTGAATCACAGCATTGAGACGACAGGCACTTTTGCTTAAGATATACTTTTACCATCAAGTGGAAATGTGGCGGTAAAGTATGTTATGAGAACAACAAGCGCCTTTGAGAGCCTGACAGAGTTTGGCAAATATTTTGTTTACTTGGTATCCTGATGTTTCTGTGATTCATCAGATGCTGTCATGTTGTCAAAGTTTGTCTCTCTCAAGATTTGTATATCGCTTAAGGCCTGGTTGAAAAAGAAGGAAGAATTTGGAGTGCATAGTATTTTTCTGAGGCATAAAAATCGACCAACTGGGGAACATTTTCTTCCGGCCCTCGTCGTTGGTAGTAGCTTTCACAATCTTGGACTATTATTAATGCTTATTAGTCAATAGAAAGTGATGCCTGCGACCCAGTGGAGCTGAAAAGCACAGAATGCTCTCCTTCACACACACACACACACACACACACACACACACACACACACACACACACACACACACACACACACACACACACACACACACACACACACACACACACACACACACACACACACACACACACACACACACACACCACCAGTCTGTCAGATGAGCAGACCCCGCAGGGCAGGCTTTATATTCCTGCGATGAAATGGTTCAATTTCCCTTCTTATGAAATGAATAGAGACATCTGGGCGTTGGTTGGAACTGGTGTTATGCCTTATGGTTCAATGTGGTTTGAAATGTGCCGTGGTGCTTCATGTTCTTGTTTTGTTTCGTCATTGATAGCATAGCTATGTCCAGTGGTGTAAAGTAACTAAGTACATTTACTCAAGTGCTGTATTAATTACAATTTTGAGGTATTTGCACTTTACTTGAGTATTTCCAATTTCCAATGCTTTTACTTCTACTCCACTACATCTCAGAGGCAAATGTTATACTTTTACTCCACTACAATTATTTGAAATTTTTAGTTACTAGTTACTTTGTAGATTTTGATTATTATTACAAAACATACATTAACCACTTCAGCCCCTATATACATTTCGGCAATTTGAAAATAGCCGATCTACAAGCTGTAGATCAGCTATTTTCAAAAGATTTGTATACATTTTATACATTTGAAAACTTGTGAAATGGGACATTCTGCATAATGAGTACTTTGGTACTTTTACTCAAGTACATTTTGAATTCCGGACTTTTACTTGCAACCGAGCATTTCTATATTGCAGTATTGATACTTTTACTTAAGTCAAAAATGTGAGTACTTTTTCCACCACTGGCTATGTCAGAAAGTAGAGACCATGCACTAGAATATAAGTAGCATTCTGCCTCTGCCTCCAGCTACGTTTGTGCAGTTTCTGGAAATTCACTCAACTTTTCCATTGGTACTCGGGCCAGATATGCACTAGAACCGTGCATGAGCTCATGAATGACGTGCTATTATAAAGTGTCTGAAAAGGGCTGTGTATTGAAATGCTACGTTGGCCATTTGAATATAATATAGGTCTGACAGCTCGTGTCATACATGATCACTCCATTGTTGACTATTACATTGCATTATGTTTCCCTATTAATGAAATGTTGCTTAAGCTTAACCCTTGCATTGTGTTAGAAAACTGCATCCACTTGTGGTGTTAGCGGGTCAAATTTGACCCGTGATTTAAATCAGCCCAAAATACTAAAAAAATAAGTATTTTCCTTCATTTTTTTTCTCCCACCTCATAGCTGACTTGTAATGCATTCATATCCATGTAAACACTTTTTAAAATATTATGTTGGGTTAGGGCTAGGGTTTCATCTTTCATATATCTCGTTTTCTATTATAAAAATGTTAAAATTCACTCATTAAATTTCCTATAATGAAGGCAATGAATAGTTATGTTATCTAGCTAGAATAGAATAATTAAGAATAATAATTAGAACACACTTCCAAAAAAAATAAAAAATAATAATACTTGTTTTCGTTTTTTAACTTTAATTATTTTTAAAATTATAAAAAATAGTGACACTAGTGGTGTTAGGGTCCGAAATGACCCGTATACCATAGAAGGTAAAAAGTCATTTATTTTTCATAAACTCAAACTTTATTTTACTCCTGATAGCAAATGCTTATTAAGGACAAGTCTCTCTCACTCTCAAACATGTAAACATTGAATATTGACAATTTGGGGGGGAATTGAGCCACACTTCTTTGCCGGGTCATTTCGGACCCTAACACCACAAGTGTCACTTTTTTTTTTGAGACCATCAGAATTAATTAAAATTATGATAAATAATTTTGTTGCGTTAAAATTGCTATTTCTGAGGTTTTTACCTATTTAAACTTGAAAACGGGTCAAAAAAGACCCTAACACAATGGAAGGGTTAAACCAATACCAATTTAATGACTAAACATTACAGTAGGCTACTTACATTACCTTCTTAGTGGTGTATTGTGTTTTTAGTCTTTGGACTTTCTGTTTTGCCCAACAAGCAGTGGTGGAAAGTAACTAAGTATATTTACTCAAGTACTGTACTTAAGTACACTTTTGAGGAATTTTTACTTTACTCGAGTATTTCCAATCTCCAATACTTTTACTTCTACTCCACTACATCTCAGAGGCAAATATTGTACTTTTACTCCACTACAATTATTTGACAGCTTTAGTTACTAGTTACTTTGCAGATTTAGATTATTATTACAAAACATGCATGAACCACTTCAGCCCTATATACATTTAGGCCATTTGAAAATAGCCGATCTACGCATTGTGAGCTTGTAGATCTACTATTTCTAAAGGATTTTAATACATTTGAAAACTTGAAATGGGACCTGCATAATGAGCACTTTTACTTATGGTACTTTTAAGTAAATTTTTATGCCAATACTTCTGTACTTTTACTCAAGTACATTTTGAATTCCGGACTTTTACTTGTGTAGCAGAGTATTTCTACATTGCAGAATTGATACTTTTACTTAAAGTAAAAACATTTGAGTACTTTTTCCACCACTGAATGAAATATGGAGATAGAAGGTTTCTGCCCGACAGCAACATACTGTAGCCTACGGTACATGGCTCTAATTTCCATTATGTCTTAGCCTACATGTCTATCTCCCTGTCCCCAACAGATGGTGCGGGAGCAGTATGTCACCACCACCCAGGACAGCGGTGTCCCCAGGCAGGTGCCCGACCATGTCTACAAGATTGGCATCTATGGCTGGAGGAAGCGCTGCCTGTATCTGTTTGTCCTCCTGCTCGTCACCATCCTGGTCGTCAACTTCGCCCTCACCATCTGGATCCTGAGGGTCATGTGGTTCAACACGGTACGTGAGAGCCCCGCGGCGCTGCTCACCGTTTACTCTGTGTTTGCTTTTCTTTCTTTCTTTCTTTCTTTCTTTCTTTCTTTCTTTCTTATCCATTTATGCCCTATATACTCTACTGTTGTATGATGAAAATCTTAGAAATGTTTTTGGAAATTTTGTCTGTGTTTTAAAAAAAAAGGAAGAAAGAAATAGGGAATTCCTGAAATCCTTTGAATTTACTTATTGTTTGCCTGTAATGACGTACCGGAAATAGGTATGTAGAGTAGTTAATTTCTTCTTTCCTCTCTCTCTCTCTCTCTCTCTCTCTCTCTCTCTCTCTCTCTCTCTCTCTCTCTCTCTCTCTCTCTCTCTCTCTCTCTCTCTCTCTCTCTCTCTCTCTCGCTCTCTTTTTTCATGAGAAGCCATAATATACATGTTTGTCGCAGACGCTGCACAGTAGTGTTTGCAACCATGCATTTGAATTTGAAGAGGATGGTGGAATGCAATCTTGTTATAACTGCACTAAGCATTTCAGCCATCTCAGCAAATATAGCTATTTTGCATGTTGTTCTCATGCATGACTTGGTTGATCTACTGATTTCTGTCTTTCTAAATGATGGATGTGTTTGTTATTGCCTGTTATAGTGCTGATTCCTTGTCCCGGGGCCAGATGGCAACTGTGGATTTATGCAGATCGCAGCGAGACATATAGATTCATAACAACTACACACATGCAAAATCTCTCTCTCTCACACGTACGCACGCGCGCACACACACACACACACACACACACACACACACACACACACACACACACACACACACACACACACACACACACACACACACACACACACACACACACACACACACACACACACACACACACACACACACATTTACTCAAGTACTGTACTGTATTTTCAGTACTTTTACTTTTACTCCACTACATCTCAGAGGCAAATATTGTACTTTTACTCCACTACAATTATTTAGTTACTAGTTACTAGTTACTCTGCAATACAAATTATTACATTATGAAATATACATTAACCACTTTAGCCCTATTTTATACCTAGGCTATTTGAAAATAGCAGATCTACAAGCTCACAATTGCGACGCGTTGTGAGCTTGTAGATCTGCTATTTTCAAAAATATTAGTACTTTTACTTTTGGTGCTTTAAGTATTTTGATGCCAATACTTTTGTACTTTTACTCCAGTAACATTTTGAACACAGGCCTTTTACTTGTAACCGAGTATTTCTATATTGTGGTATTGCTACTTTTACTTAAGTAGAATATCTGAGTACTTCTTCCACCATGCGCATGCACACACACACACACACACACACACACACACACACACACACACACACACACACACACACACACACACACACACACACACACACACACACACACACACACACACACACACACAATTTCAATTCAATTCAATTCAAAGGGCTTTATTGGCATGAGAAAACATACGTTTACATTGCCAAAGCAGAAAGCATAATACAACAATACAGACACACACACACACACACACACACACACTGCCACCAAGAAAACATCCCGCTCAAACCATGGCTGTGTTTATATAGCATGCTCGAATCTCTAGAGGGTAGATTGCTACACGTTTCTCAGAGTTGCCAATTTGTGAACCCTGCTGTGGAGGTCTGATGATAGAAATCGCTATTCTTGACCTCCTGGCTAGCAGTGCTCTTAGACTGAAGCCCGCCGGAGAGGCTTCTGTTCTGCACACCTTTCCCATTGCAACGTTTGAGCTTTATTTTTAGGGGCAATGTCAGCAGGTGTTGATTTTGACAGCTAATCTTGATTTAGTTTTAGTCATAGTCTTTTGAATAAAATTCTGTTTAGTTTTAGTCATATTTTAGTCACCTGAAATGTTTTAGTTTTTGTCTAGTTTTAGTCGACTAAACATCATAAGATTATAGTCGACTAAATCTACAGTTGATTTAGTCGACTAAAATGTATCTTGGCGGTGCCTTGATGGCGTCGTAATGGCAGATTTTGCACTTGGTTGCATGCTGAAAATAGCAGATCTACAAGCTCACAGCGCGTCGCAGCGTGACACGTTGTGAGCTTGTAGATCTGCTATTTTCAGAGTGCAACACCTGAGCGCAGCCAAACATAAAATTACTTGTCTTAGTTCTACTGTATCTCTTCTCCACTCCCTAACATTTTAGTCTAGTTTTTATTTGTTGACGAAATTGTCAATATATTTAGTCTTAGTTTTAGTCATCATAGCTTAGTTTTTATTTCGTTTTTATTTCGTTTTCGTCAGTGAAAAAAGGTAGTCCACCAACATTGTTCGTCATCGTTTTAGTCGACGAAATCAACACTGATGTCAGGGCAATTTCCCTTTCATGTGCTTGTAATGCTAAAAAACAAGCCTAATCTGTTCTTTGTCTTATCGTTTTTTTCCCCTGCCATTCCAGGAAGGAATGGGACTCCTGCAAGTACATTCAGATGGGATAAAGTTAGATGGCGAGTCTGAGTTCCTTATGCCTCTGTACGCCCAAGAGATCCACTCCAGGAAGGTAAGATAAACAGTACATTCAAATTGATTCCCAACCAATTTAGTCGTTATGGCAATTCCCAATTCCCCCATATAGTCCCTGTCACTGCTAACCCCTTGGGTCTCGGGATTGGGCACCGTCAACAGTCTCCTCCGATACACGTGACATCACCAGCCACTTCCTTTGACATGACAGTGAAGAGTTTCACCGAGAGGACCATCACTCTTTTTAAAATGTTTTTTTTAAATTATTATATCAATTACAATTTATTATACATTTAACCCATTGAGACCGGGAAAGCATCTGTCATTTTAGATTTTAACCGAGCTTGTAGATCTGCTATTATTTTTGTTGTTGATTTGTGCAAATCTTTGAATGTAATGTGTTTTTTTAAAGCGAACATTTTTAACTGAAATCTTTGCTTCTGGGGATTCCTCCTAACAGATTTGAAAGAAGAAAAAAACTTTTTTCATGTCAAGGACCACCTAAAATGATATGTATTTGTCCGCGGACAAATAACATATTTTGTTCCAGGGACCCCCAGAAGCAAAGATTTTAGTTAAAAATGTATATACATTCAGATATTTGCACACATGTTCACGATTTTTCTTTAAAAAAAAATAGCAGATCTGCAAGCTCATAGCTCACGAGCTTGTATATTAGCCAAAGAAATCTAAAGTGACACAGATGCGTTCCCGGTCTTAATGGGTTAAATTGCCTTTTGAATTGATAAAATCGTCATGAATGGCGTCATATCCAGTCTATAAACGAATTATTCAAAATGAATAATTGCTTTATCATGTGCATACTGCATAGTATAGTTCTACTTGTTGGACCAACTGCAATGAGAGTGAGTTACCCCTCAGCCCTGACAGCCAACATCCACTATTATTATTCATCCACTTGTTTTTTTTCTTCATTCTCCAATTGCTCCCTCGCTTCCCCTCTCCCTCTACTTTCCGCTGCTCCCTCATCTACGCTCCTCTAACCCCTCTAGCACAAACTAAAAGTCAGTTTATAAAGCTGAATTAAGTAGTCAGACAGTCTAAACATAATGTTGACTCACTGTCAAGGGACCCCGAGATAAAAGCTGATTGTTTGTTGAATCCAATGCGGGGGCTACACCCCATGTTCAGACCTCTTCCTCATTACGCTGAAACATTCCATTATCTGGAATATTTCTTGACACAGCTTTGTAGAATTAAGCCAAGAAACTTTTACGAAAAAGAATAGGGACTTGGCAGTGACTCTGTGCTGTGCACATGGCGATGCAGCAAGCTCCCTATTAACCTCCTGGATATTTGTGGTGGAAAAATAGTTTATGACAAGCCAGCTAGCAGCAGATGGGAACACTTTGCTGCAGTTGTTTACATGTTAGGGTTTTTTTCTTGCTCATAGCAGCGATTTCCCTTAACCCTTATTCTTGCCTTTACAGGGCTCGTTAAGGAAGCCATGTATTCTCCATTTATGGACTGACACTTTCACTATAATGTGTTCTATGCGTTATGACAAGATTCAGGATTTACTGTGTCATCTGACTAGATCTGAAGAATGAAGTTGTCTTCTTGAGTCACATTTCTTTTTGCAAGGATTCTTTTAAACGGAGTATCTTATAAGAGTACTGAATATATAAACAGGCAAGACAGCAGATAGTGAAACTGTCTCTGTTATACTAAACACCTTAGCGACAGATGGGCTCTTTGGTTCTCAGGGATGGTGTTCCTTTATTTATTTTTTATTTTTTCACATAGGACATTAAGTAGAAGGTTATACTGTGCTTTCACATTCCAGGATGATTCACTTCTAGTAAACGCATCTGACAATGTCTACCTCAACGCCCGCAATGAGAATGGTGATGTCACAGACAGAATAGCTGTAGGTAAGAGGCTCACACGCACGCACGCACGCACGCACGCACGCACACACACACACACACACACACACACACACACACACACACACACACACACACACACACACACACACACACACACACACACACACACACACACACACACACACACACACACACACACACACACACACACACACACACACACACACACACACACACACACACACACACACACACACACACACACACACACACACACACACAGAGAGAGAGAGAGAGAGAGAGTGGGGGGTATGTTAAAAATGCAACATTCAACTGATTTATGAGGGCAACAGCAAAGTCACTCACAGACGATGTCCTCCAGCAGGTTCCCATCCAATATTAACAGTGACAAGAAGGCATCCCTCCATTCAAAATCTCTCAGATTCTCATTTAAAATCCATTTCATCCAACATGCCGCCTCTCTTAGCCATCAGCTCCACATTGTTCTCTATTATACACAGCGCCTGGGGTCTATGGAAGCTATTATTTGTTCGCATTTAATGGCAACCCAGTGGGGTGCGTAGAGGACTTTGTTATCATTTAAAGGCCAACAAATGACCAAACTAATTACGCTGTGTCACAGAGACACCATGCCTCTTCAAATGATCATTAAGCCATAACCCCCTCCCCCTTTTCCCGTCCATATAGCCCACTGACTCTGAATACAACCACATACGTAGTTGGCCTATTTTTCATCTGAAGTTATTGCCTTGATGTTCATCTATCGTCACCTTCCTAAACTAAAGTAATTTTTTGAGGAATAAACGATATTTTTGCCTCACATTGTTTTGTGACTTAGGCCAAAAAAAAATTCTAAGTCTGGAGTAAATCAGTAAATCATTTGGCCAGATTTAATCCTATTAAACCTATTTAAATCTCTTATGTTACATACAGACAGACAGTGTTATATTTATGTCAATAGTCATAATTTGTTATAAACGTTTTGGGTGAAATGATTAAGAAATATCATATAGTTTTTTTTGGATCAGTTTTAATTTTTTTCTGAAAACTTTGGCCATTAGTTTAGGAAGGTGACGCTATATTAATCAATCAATGTATTTATTTAGCACATTCCCTATGTTAAAATGGTGTGATTTACTTAAAAGTAAGATGAAGTGCATACAAAATAAAAATGGAAGCCAGGATATCAATTCTTTTAGGCTCTGTTTTGTTTTAAAAACTAAATGTTTGAAACATGATTTCAGTCACACAGCTACAGTACCAGGTATTTTCTGTAGCATATGCCTCAAAATGTAAGTGCATACCTGAGCTTTGACAGTCTACATCTATATTAAATAGATTTAAAAAAAAAATACTGTCTGCGTGATAGTACAAATTTGACTTTTAACAGCAATTCATTCAACATTATTTTGAGATAATAGTGGTAGATTTCAATGCTGCTTTCTAATGTCTTCTACTGTTGTTATTGTTGTAGAAGCAGACAAGGTACAGGTCCATGCACAGAGTCTGGATATGAGAACCCTTGATGGCAACATGCTGTTCAGAGCAGATGGTAAAGAGGCTGAGGTCGGACCAGGCAAGCTGCGAGTCACAGGTACACGACTGCACTAATATGTAAAACTGTCTGGTTTAGTCCATTCAGACCGGGAAAGCATCTCTGTCATTTCACATGTCTTTGAATATATATTTTTTCAGAAGCAAAGATTTGAGTTACAAATGTTCGCTTTAAAAATATATATATTCAAAGATTTGCACACATTTTTACGATAAAAATAAATAAAATTGCAGATCTACAAGCTCACAGAGTGCCGCGCTATGAGCTTGTAGATCTGCTATTTTTTAATAGCCAAAGAAATGTAATTTGCACACATTTTCACGATTTTTCTAAAATAGAAGATCTACAAGCTCATAGCGCGCCACTCAGTGCCGCGCTATGAGCTTGTATATCTGCTATTTTTGAATAGCCATAGAAATCAAAAAATGATAACAGGTGCTGCGTTCCCGGTCTTAATGGATTAACAGATGTGCCCATGGATATGAATTAAAAATGTAGAATCAGTCATGAGGGATTTTCAATTGCTCTGCTTTTAATGTCACTGTATCCATGGGTATAAGAACTGATTGATTCGTGAATGTAAGGGACTGTGTGAGAAACCTGACTTTTCCAGTATAATATTTGTGAAATCTGAGTCGAAATCTACTAGTAAAGACTCTTATAACAGATTTTTTTTTTTAAAGTATATGTGCCTCCGTTGTTTTCTGTCCTTTGTCTCAGTGTCTTTCGCTGTCCAGTTTGTGTATTGATGATGGGTCATTGCCCTGGCACTGTGAGAGCTAATTAGTGGCCAGGACCGTGTCAGTTGATAGCCTCATTATGTCTGGGGTCATTTCAAGCTACACCAACCAGCAGAGAGTGGAGCGAAAGGAGCTCATTGCTAAAGTAAACAACAATTACTGTTAACAGAAATGAAAATAGCCAAAGCTAGATCTGCTATTTTTGGCTAATGTTCTCCCCAGAATATGGATGCTGTTGTTTAAGCGGTCATGATGACATTGAAGTTATATACAGTATTTCCAAGGACTGTCACCAAGGACACTAAACAGAATTAAGAAATTGTACACAGACGGTACAGATGCTAACTTGTGGTACATTTTTCTTTATAACCACTTAAAAAATGGCAGATATACAAGCTCATAGCGCGGCACTCGGTGCCGCGCTATGAGCTTGTATATCTGCAATTTTTCAATAGCCCAAAGAAATCTAAAATGACACAGATGCGTTTCCGGATTGAATGGGTTAAACTCTATATACTTTGTTGACCGGAGTCCAGTTCCCCAGGGTTCTATATTTTGTCCAGTCCTTTTTTTTGGCTCTACACTATTGTTTCTCAACAGGGGGCGGTACAGCCCCCCAGGGGCCATACAGTACAGAGAAGTCAATGAGACGTGGTTTCTAAATTGTGTGTAGTTGCACGTTTTTTTATTGGGATGATGATGGAAGCTTGGATAGATTTGTAAGTGTTGAATGGGATTTGTAAAGGTGCATGTCTGTATAAAGGCTACTAAAGCCTAATTGAATTTATACTCTGTTGTGTCATGGTCAGTATCATGGGAGTCTTCCATGATACTGATTCTGCACTCTGGATCATGCTCCAAAAGTTTAAAATATATGGATATAACTATATGGATATAACTTTGTATATACATTCTTGATATTACAAATTGTAGATTTAATCCCCCCCCCCCAACAAATGGAGGTCTGAACCGAACCGTGGATTTGGAGAATCATTACACCCAAGGCGCTGACATCGATTTCGACAGCCATTATCATGGACACCTATACAAGCGCATAGCCTTGTTGAGAACCTTTCAAACACTGCTCTGCTGCTCTTGCATTCCTTCTACATCAAATCTCTTCGCCCCAGAATAGTGGGTGCTGGGGGTCAATGCCAGTGGTGGAAAAAGTACTCAATTTTTTTACTTAGGTAAATGTATCAATACTGCAACGTAGAAACTTTGTTACAAGTAAAAGTCAATAATCAAAATGTACTTGAGTAAAAGTACAAAAGTATTGGTACTGTATCAAAATATACTTAAAGTACAAACATAAAAGTACTCATTATGCAGAATGTCCCATTTCAGAGGTTTTCAGAGGAAAAAAATGTATAAGAATCTTTTGAAAATAGCAGATGTACAAGCTCACAATGCGTTGCATCGCGATGCAGTCTCTCTCACCAATGACACATTCGGAAATAACATTTGGTTCTGAAATAACATTTGGTTCTGAAATAGCATTTGGTTCTGAAATAGCATTTGGTTCTGAAATAACATTTGGTTCTGAAATAACATTTGGTTCTGAAATAACATTTGGTTCTGAAATAGCATTTGGTTGCTATAAGATAACTGCCCAAATAATTGCATTATTGTCATATGGCACCCATTATGCTTTGTGTTTGTGTGTTCCAGACATATTTCTTTCAGACACATTTTGGACCAAACCAGTTCATTTGGGACAACATGTCTGATTAGGGAGGCCCGTATCTGCCAGGGCTAAGGTTGGAGTAATGGTTAGGCTTAGACTCTAACCATTACAGATATACCTTAACCTTAACAGATATATGCCTAACTCTAACCGTTAGAGTTAGGCATATATCTGTTAAGGTTAAGGTTAGAGTAAGGGGATATGGAATAAATGTAAGTTGTTGCAGTGTCCCTAAACGTTTACAAAACCTGTGTGTGCGTGTGTGTGCGTGCGTGCGTGCGCACGTGCGTGTGTGTGTGTGTGTGTGTGTGTGTGTGTGTGTGTGTGTGTGTGTGTGTGTGTGTGTGTGTGTGTGTGCGTGTGTGTGTGTGTGTTGTCATCAGGAGCTGAAGGAGCACTGTTCCAGCACTCCGTAGAGGTGCCTCTAATATCAGGCAGAACAGATGAATTGCTGTGAGTACTGAAAGCATAATGTAATCTACTGCAAAGTATATTGCAATGTACTGCCATTTGGAGGATAGCGTATAGGCCCTACTGTACCATTTTTTTTTGCTTCAGTATCCAACAAATTATCCCTGGTGATAACAAAGCAATTTTGCTTTTGCTTTTCCAATACAACTAACATGTGTTTAGTACGTTAGTGTTAAATACAACATTTCTCAAGGCTTAAAGACCCTGTAAACAGAAAGTAGGCCTATAAACAGGAAGTAGGCATATAAGCAATATTATGTGTTCACATTTTGTCAGACCACAGAATAATATGTTATAATATTGACCCAGCCAAATTAGAATGATTAAGAAAATGTGTTAAGTATGTAAAAAATGTTTTCAAAGTCATGAAAAATAAATGTAGTTTATCTTTGCAGGGCTGTAGGGGGGTGTCCACTGAAGGCAGTGAAATAATTATTTTAGCCTAAAGATGGCGATGCACTCTAGGGTATAGCATCAGAAGACTGCTATATTACCTTGGGTGTACCATGGCATAATTCCTAACTACACCAGTCTTCTGCCATCAGTGATTCTGATGACATCACTGAAACTCACCTGAGCGTGTCAACCATAGACTGTAAAAAAGAATGGACAAAGCGACGCCATTGGTTTCTACAGACCGTAAATGAAGCCGATTGTTCAGGAATTTCAAATCCGCCATCTTTCAATATCGCGTTATATCCTGTGCAATGCAACCAGACCATTATTGGTTGGGTAGCTTGTCAATCAAATCATCCCGCCCCTCCTAGAACATAACCTACTTTATCGTCAATTTATTAAAATAAATGGGACCATAATTTACCAAAACGCATATCATGATGACTGAAAGAAGACTTTAAACTAGCGACTGGAAGCATATAGTATTTATGACAATGTTTATTAAGGTAAGAAAATCAAGTCTAAAACCCACCCGCTTGCATTAAGATAAATTCTATCTGACACCAGCGGGGGTAAAACAGTGAAACTACAGGCCATTCATTTGAACTGTCACTTGAACTCTCTTCCTATATCGATTCAATTTCAAAGCAGGAAGCTGTACCCTTGGTGTCAACAGGTGTATAGACCAGAATAACTGCTCTCAGCAGGAAATGCCCAAATAAGACATTTCCTGTTTACAGCGTCTTTCACATCCTCTCCTTCATATATATGTTACAGTAAAAAAGCCCCCACCGCCCGCTCTCTTTCACGACACTATTTTCAACACAAATGCCTGTTTGTTGCTGGGTCGTAACCCTGTTTTGAAAAGCAGTTTATAAATAAAGTGCATTATTATTATCTGATTGTTATTTTATTAGGCTGGAATGCCCCACCCGCGCTCTCAGTATGGAGGGCCCTAAAGGAGTTGTGATCACCGCTTTGAATGGGAACATCGATGTTGTCTCCAACATGGACATTTTACTGCAGAGCACCAAGGATGGAGTAAGTATTATTTAAATTGTTTATACTTCCTATTTAGAGCATCAATCTAGTGTCATGATAGTGAGAAGCCACGAGGACAAGACATTGGCCTTCCCAGTAGTGTTGCATTATTTTGTCATCTGAAATGTTTTAGTTTTTGTCCAGTTTTAGTCGACTAAATATCATAAGATTATTGTCGACTAAATCTACAGTTGATTTAGGTGCCTTGATGGCATCGTAATGACTTGGTTGCATGCTGAAAATAGCCGATCTACAAGCTCACAACGCGTCACGCTGCGACGCGTTGTGAGCTTGTAGATCAGCTATTTTCAGAGCGCAACGCCCGAACGCAACCAAACATAAAATGACTTGTCTTTTAGTTCTTCTGGATCTCTTCTCCACTCACTAACAATTTAATCTAGTTTTTATTTGTTGACGAAATTGTCAATATATTTAGTCTAGTTTTAGTCATCGTAGCTTCGTTTTTATTTCGTTTTTATTTTGTTTTCGTCAGTGAAAAAAGGTAGTTGACGAACATTTTTCGTCATAGTTTTAGTCGACGAAATCAACAGCCTTTCACCTGTGTGACAGTCGTCTATCTGTGTGCCAGGAAATCAAGTCCCTGGGCCACATTTTTACTGACAATCTCCATGATGATAGAGATATCTCTAGGCAGTGCCACATACTTTATGCCCAGGCCAATATGCTGCTTCGCAGGTTCAGTATGTGTTCAGGTCCTGTCAAGTGTGCACTTTTGAAAGCATTTATACAGCTTTCCTGTGATGCACATACAAGAAAGGTAGCATGTGGAGGCTTAAAGTGGCCAACAATGATGCCCTGAGGATACTACTTAAGGTCCCTAGATGGATTCATGTCTCGCCTGGATGAGTCCCGGAACAGTATTATTGAGGATATAGTCAATCCTGGCAAGAGCTGTCTCCGGTACTCGTCCATGCTACGTAAACATTGGAGAGTCAGCCTCTACGTATGCTTATATGTCATTTTTTAAATGTTTTTATTTATTTGTTGTATGTACTCTATGGACCCTCTGTGTGTCTGGAATATCTATCTATCTATCTATCTATCTATCTATCTATATATCTATCTATCTATCTATCTATCTATCAATAAGTATCATATCACATGATAATTTCACAGGGCTGTGACAGGGCCTGACATCCCTGTGACAGGGCCTGTCATCCCGGTGACAGGGCCTGTGATATCAGGCTCCTGTCAGCACTGTGTGCCAGGGATGTTCCCTGTGACAGGGCTGGTAACATGTTACCATGGTAACTGACAGGGCGTGTAACAGGGCCATGACAGCCCTGTCATTCAGTGCTATGAGAGGGGCCTGATGTGATGTGACAGGGCCTGACATCCATATACAATTCTACTTATAATAATCACACTCAATAGTCCAGTTTAACGTAAAATCTTGATATTGGGAAATCAATGAGATTCTAAATGATATAAGCAATACAATACACAATAAAAGTAAAGCTTACATTTTAATTGGGTGTGGGAGGGACCTGGATATTGGATAGGGGGCACTGGCCCCAAAAAGGTTGAGAAACACTGATTTAGTCTCAAGTCTGTCTGTCTGTCTGTCTGTCTGTCTATCATCTACAGTATCTATAGTATAAATTATGTTATTCTTTCTTCATTTGATGCTACGGAGCTAATCACAAGGGGCGGCCATAGCTGAGTGGTTAGTGAGCCCGCCTAGGGAACCAGCTGGCCCTGGTTGCCCCAGGTTCGATTCCAGGCTATCCCAGCATATGTGCCGATGATATGAAATTTGTCCCTGAGCAAGACTCTTAACCCCAATTGCTCACAGGTTCTCATTGGAAACAAGACCGCAAGGACTTTCATGAACGACCTGTTAAAAGGAATTATCCTTATCCTTATCCTTTATCACCTTATCTGTGTATCACACCTTTCCTAGCATGTGCACAATGACACCGTGTGTCTCACATGAAATGGACTGACAGAAAGCACATTTATTTCATGTATAGTTCTATTCAGTTCAGTATGATTAAAATGTCCTCATGGTACTGTATATTTGAGCAGTGTAGGTTATAGCCCAGTGGTATTCAACTAGATTAGGCAGGGGGCCACAATTGTAAAATGACTTGAAGTCAAGGGCCACAAGACCGTGTTCGTGGTTAATGTATGGCCGTTTGTTGTGTGCTATAGGACACAACAATGGCCATATTATGTCCATTATTGTAACTTATTAGGGCCTGCTTCATACTGCATTCATGCCTTTTGATGTTTGATAGGATAATTTCTGTTCCAGTTCTTTATAATGCACAGGCTTTGATTTGCATATTGAGAAAATAGGAAGTAGATATTTCAGTGTGTTCTGTGCAAGGGTCCCTGGTATAGAAGCATATCTTTGGGAGGAAAGTGGTGGAGGCAGGCTGGCAAGGTGAAAGTGTTTACATGTTCGTATGAAGGAAAGGTGTTCACTTTATGTTTTTGAGCACCCGGCTGATAAAAGCAGAAGCTCTTATGATGTATTTTAAGAACCATCAGTTGAGAGTGTCGAATGACGAATGAAAACATACTGTGTAAAAAGCTCAAAAGCACATAATGTACTAGAATTCTGTGAGCTTTGAATGCATTTCATACACCATATGCCACCCATTTGTAGCTACTTCTGAGTTTTGAGTGGCTGTCATCCATTACACCAAAGAAAGAATTCTCCTTCTGCATCCATTAGCTTTTGAGTGGATTTTGTCCATCTTCCATCTGTTACATCGTCATCCACTTTTTTTACACAGTATGTTTTCATTCGTCATTCGACACTCTCAACTGATGGTTCTTAAAATACATCGTAAGAGCTTGTGCTTTTATCAGCCGGGTGCTCAAAAACATAAAGTAAACACCTTTCCTTCATACGAACATGTAAACACTTTCACCTTGCCAGCCTGCCTCCACCACTTTCCTCACAAAGATATGCTTCTATGCCAAGGACCCTTGCACAGAACACACTGAAATATCTACTTCCTATTTTCTCAATATGCACATCAAAGCCTGTGCATTATAAAGAACTGGAACAGAAATGATCCTATCAAACATCAAAAGGCATAAATGCAGTATGAAGCAGGCCCTAATAAGTTACAATAATGGACATAATATGGCCATTGTTGTGTCCTATAGCACACAACAAACGGCCATACATTAACCACGAACACGCTCTTGTAGCCCTCGACTTCAAGTCATTTTTACAATTGTGGCCCCCTGCCTACTCTGGTTGAATACCACTGATGTAGTCCCTATAAAGTTGTCAGTGCATCTCTACGCCCCTTATCACCAACACAGCTCCGTACATTTATTCTGTTTTGTGATTCAAAGGACAACCGAATCTGCCCTTTAAAATGTCTTCATGTGTTCCACTGTGTAGTTGGTGTTGGACACCCAGATGCTGAAACTGCCAAACCTGCCCAAGAGTGAAGGAGAGGTGTCTGGCAACGCTCAGGGTCTGTACGAGGTGTGCGTCTGTCCCAGTGGCAGGGTCGTGGTGTCCAAGGCTGGACTCCAGTCCACTTGCAGCGGGAGCCAGGATTGCTAGATATAAGACTCTGACAACAGAACAGATTACCGCCACTGTCAAAACATCCCGGGAGCAACTCTTCTGGGAAGCAAGAGAAAGCACAACTCTTTATATCTGGAGCCAGGAGTCTGCCAAAGGAGTCTCAGCACTCTCAATCATATTCCTTTTATATACCGTGGATGGATGGATCGAAGATGATCACAGTGCTAAGATGCTTCTGGCAAAAGAAAAGGCCTTTAGAAAACCAGCCAGCTGACTGTCCATAACTACTTAGGATGATATGGGATTGTCTCAGAATGTTACAAATCTGATTAATTTAACAGACGTTTCACCCAGCAGGGCTTCTTCAGTGTCACAGTTCAGTAAAAGGAAAGAGTCACATATTTACCCCTGGTGGGTGGTATTGTAATTGGATATAAGAAAAAATATAATATCAAAATAATAATAAGGTAATTAAAAAATAAGGTAATAATAATAATAATAAAAAAGTTGTATTAATAATAATAATAATAATAATAATAATAAGGATATATAGCATCATATTGGTCAGGGGGATCTAAGGAATCTTTTATGTACAAATTACATACATTCTGTACAAGTACAAGCACAATATACTGTAATATAAGTGGCAGGAGTCAGATCATTGTAAATCAGCACAGTGTTAAGGCAAATGGGCGCTACCTGGAGAGCATTAATTTAGAGGAAGGACACTTAGGACAATAGGAGTTGACAGACCTCCTATAGACCACGGAAGGGGTTTCTAAAGGTCCTCTTCATCCATCCTGACCTATTCAATGTAAGTGCAGCTGGTGGTGCAGGAGTCCGACTGTCTTGCAGCCGGTGACTCTTTAACCCATTAAAACCAGGGACGCATCTGTGTAATTTTTTAGATGTCTTTGGGCTATTCAAAAATAGCAGCAAATTTCTGCAAATCTTTGAATATATTCAATATATATTGTTTAAAGCGAACATTTTTAACTCAAATCTTTGCATCTGTGGAGGGGGGGGTCCGTGGCCAAATACATATAATTTTGGGGGTCCTTGACATGAAAAAGTTTGGGAACCACTGATATTATAGCAACATACGTTTTTTTTTTTTTAACGGTTAGGATTTAGAAGAGATTTGTAGAATCCCCAGAAGCAAAGATTTTAGTTACAAATGTTTGTTTAAAAAAAAAAAATATATATATATATATATTCAAAGATTTGAAAAAATTTTAACGATTATTTTTTAAATAGCAGATCTACAAGCTCGTAGCGCGGCACGCGGTGCCGTGCTACGAGCTTGTAGATCTGCTATTTTTGAATAGCCAAAGAAATCTAAAAATGACAGATTATTTACCGGTCTAAATGGGTGCTTCCTCATGATGAATATTATGCATCTCCAAAATGCAAATTGTTTCTTTTACTGAATGATCATTTTACTATTTGACTGAATCATGTTGGAAATGAGTAGCTAGTGGTGGATTCCTCCTGTATTGAAGGACTTTCCAGAGGTTATGTTTTTTGTACACGGTATTATGGCTGGGCAATGAGGAGCTGGTTACCAGCTTACATCCTATGCAATATCATTTTGAGGTGCAATAATTAAACTATACATATATCAAGGGCTTCGATTAATCAGCAAAATGTCCAGAGTTAAACTGGACCGTAACAAGAAGGGAATGTGTGTTGTATTTTGTCTTTTCTGTAAATTTAGTTAAAGTCTAGTTATGACCTTCTGGTGCCAAGCCCTCGATATGTAGTATTTTTATTTGAAGTGTAATATGTTTTGCATATATTGGGGAGAAAAGCATGATAAGAGATATTAGTAAAGAGTAAACCCAGTCCAGAATAACATTAGAGACTGCTTTTGTATGATTTTTTTCCAAGATCCAGATACAACACATATCTGTATCAGGCGTTAGAACTTACTGTATAGGATCTCACGACATATTGGATACTATGCCACCCGCTCTATAGCGACAGTATTACAATTGCAGTGTTTAAAATAAATTCCTTTAGGGATAAACAAATATAGTTTTTCATGTTTTTGAATTTGTTTGTGTCACCCTGCTTTATTTTCTAGCCTGCCAGCTCAAGTCAGGATTTATGTTTGTTACAGGTCACTGCTTAAAGTGTCAAAGAAGAGTCCGTTTTCTTTCTGTCTCCTAATTTACAGCTACATCTATCAAGCATTAAACGATTATGGAGAGGAGTTTGTAACTATCCATCGGTAATTGGCTTTCTTGGGTAAATATTTAAAGTTGAGGCTGACTAAATAAAGTAGTCTGCCTGTTCAATGTACTATAAAGTTCATGATTTTGAGTGACTATTATTATATATCTTGTTTAGAGTCCACGTGAGTGCTTTTCCCCAGAAAACGTATTAACATCAACGTGTAAACATTTTCATGTGTCTTTTGTGTTGTGTTACCGATAGTGTTGAAAAGTTGCCGTTTTGAATTTTTCAACTCAGGATTTGGTATATTTTGATACAATGTTGAACGCTGTGTATTTATTCATTTGACACTTTTGAATAAACAGTTTTAAGTTATTTTGAGTCGTAGATATGTCCATCAGTACAATCAGTTAAAACATTTCAGATTCTCTAAGCCTTGCATGTTTTTGCATGTTTTGCATTAAAGCTTTGTAAGTGTTATGTACATTGTCTACCTTTCCTGACAAAGAGAGGTAACAGCAACAATGTCTGAACTACAAACAAGATGGTGGCTCTGCTATCCAGCACTGCTTCCGGCAATCCAGCAGAGTTGTATATAAGAGAGCAATCACTGTACTTTGATATGAAATCATTTATTGAAACCAGTGAAGCCGACGCTTGTTTTTTTTCCACTCAACAAAAGTTAGTAAATGTGATTGTGAGGAAGACAAGCTAGAGGTAGCAGACCAGCTGAGGGGGGAAGAGGAGCGAGTTGGGGAGGAGGAAGAGGCTGAGGAGAGGCTCCTTTAGTCAGGAGGATGGAGACAAGGCTGCAATGCTTCCACCCTGATAGCAGGCTGTGACTTCCACTTCCAGATGCAATGTTCCCGGGAACACACCTTGAACCAGATTGAACATCACAATATTTTTAGTTGGGGTGCAACAATCAATTCATCGAACTAATACATTTCATCGATTATAATTATTATTATTTTAAATCGAGAATCGATAATTTAACCCATTCAATCCAGTCATTTTATGGCTATTCAAAAATAGCAAGCTCAAAAATAGCAAGCTCATAGCGCTATGAGCTTGTAGATCTGCTATTTTTGGAAAAATCTTGAAAATGTGTGCAAATCTTTGAATATATATTTTCTAAAGCGAACATTTGTAACTCAAATATTTGCTTCTCGGGGGGGTCCCTGGAACATATTTAAAGATTTGCACAAAATGTCATGATTTTTCATAAATAGCAGATCTACAAACTCATAGCGGGGCGCTCGTGGCGCGCTATGAGTGTGAATATCTGCTATTGTTGAATAGCCAAAGAAATCTAAAATGACAGAGATGTGTTCCCGGATTGAATGGGTTAATCAAATAATAATCCCACCTTATTCTGAGCAAATCATTATAGGCCAAGTGTCACAAAATGCCAAAAATACACAAGCTCACAACTGGTCGCATAGCAATGCATTGTGAGCTTGTAGATCAGGTATTTTCACTATTTTTGCATGACACCTTTGTGTGACAAAAGCATGAAATAAAGCTCACGTCGTTAGTCGATTCGTTGATATAGAAAAAGGAAACGGAAAAACACGCTTCTCGATTATTAAAGCAATCGATAGAATAATCGCTAAGAAGATAATCGATAGTTTCAGCCCTACTGTACATATTAGTGGCCCAAAACAATAGCCACAGCAACACTGTGGGCCATTGATAAGTTGGAAACAATAATGTTACATAATAAATACATACATAAATACATACACACACATAATACAACATGTTTTATGTAGAGCAATTCTTTACCAAAACCTGTAATAAGCAGTGGTGTAAAGTAACTAAGTACATTTACTCAAATACTGTACTTGAGTACAAATTTGAGGTGTTTTTACTTTCCAGTTTCCGGTACTTTTACTTCTACTCCACTACATCTCAGAGGCAAATATTATACTTTTACTCCACTACAATTATTTGAAAACTTTAGTTACTAGTTACTTTTCAGATATAAATGATGATATTATGAACATACATTAACCACTTAAGCCCTATTTTATACCTAGACTATTTGAAAATAGTAATAATATTTTCAAACATGTTAGCACTTTTACTTTTGGTACTTTAAGTACATTTTGATGCCAATACTTTTGTACTTTTACTCAAGCAAAACATTTGATTCCAGACTTTTACATGTAACAGAGTATTTCTTACATTGCAGTACTGATACTTTTACTTAAGTAAAGAAATGTAGCACTTTTTCCACCACTGGTAATAAAGCAATCTCACCCATTGAACAATGGCTGCGGTCCCCCTAGATTGAATGTGCACGTCATAGGGGGGCGTACTGTCACACTCCATTCCTGTGCTATCGTCCAAGTACCCACACTTTGTCACCGGAAGCTGGAGGAAGGTGGTGAGTTGCCTCAAATTGTTCTCGTAGGTGAGGAATGCTTTCTGGCCAACAATGTCATCGTCCTCACACCACACTCGAGGATGCTCTGGCGAAGAGGACATGGTGTCCGGTGTCGGGGGCTCTTCGCCGTCGGGCGCGTCGCGCTGCACCGTAGCGTCAACGCTGGCGGCCGGGAGGCTCGTTTCCACTTGAAAAAGTCTCTGCAGAGCGCCACCACCCGTTCTGTGTTCATGGAGAGAGAAACGTTAGATACAGGGGGTTTAATCATCGCTGTCGATGTCCAAATACGGTTACTTTTCACAAAAAGAAAACGGAAAACAAAAAGAGAACCAATGGATCCAATGTAGTTAGTATCTAGCCACAAGCTCTTGTTACACTTTTACACTTTTAATTAAGTCTGTATATTATACAGACTTAACCACTTTCACTTGAAAATCGCATTGCGCCAAGCTGTGAGCTTATAGATTGGCTATTTTTGCAACATTTGTGTGACACTAGTATGACGTATGCAACGCTCAGGTCCTGGACCTGGTGAGACGAAGGAGGGGCCCGGACAGGAGGCCATCCACAGAGCCTAGTCCCTCCACGTGCCAGAGCCTCCCCGAGTCCCGGCAGAGTAGTTCCGGAGAAGCGGACTGAGGGGCCCTGTCTTTCCCTATAGGACTGACCGTGCGTAGCTACTGGGACGTAAGTCGGGGGCTTGATCAACCCCGGCTGAGTCACCTGGGCGAGGGTGTATGTTGCGAGATCCGAAACACCCTATGACCCCAGGCTATAACACTGATGATACAGTAGGTCCCAGGTGCATCCACGTGATGTTTTGTATTTATGACGAAGTAGGGCATTCATTTATGAAAAACATTGAAATATGGACGATATGATGGTGACTAGCAGGATGTGTCAATCTATAATAAAAATAAAAACAGATTGATTATTTATGAATAGCAAAACATACCGCGCACAGAGAGAGGGTACATAGTCATCGTCAGAACCATCGTCCTCTTCGCCATACCAGTCCTCATCAGAACTTGTAGTAACCCCCATTTTGATTCTTGGAAACAAACAAAAAACACATGAAAGCAAAAGTAATAAATAATAAGCTCTCATTTATCCCTTCTGACAAGTGAACAAACACACTGGTTATTTGTAAAGTATGATATTTTCCCACCTTAAATGTCACTGGTTGACATTCGAAATATTGTTAATTTATGTTCTAAAGATGTCTGGCTATTAAAAGATAAAAGAAAAATGAGACCGCACACTGGTGAAAAATAACCTTTCAATCAAGACATCTTCATAAGGAATCAGCATCTGATGAAGATCTAAGATTGCTAATGCAATCAAACTCCGGCTTCTGTAAACAAACCAACGTTTTTGAGTTAACACATTTAACTAACCTGTCAGATTCAGCTCCAATACTGGATAACGGTGGGCGTGACTTCCTGGGCTTGGATTCCAGTGGGTTGTACAACATGTAGTAACTGTGTAATACAACATAACAACATGTAGCAACTGTGTAATACAACATAACAACATGTAGCAACTGTGTAATACAACATAACAACATGTAGTAACTGTGTAATACAACATAAAAACATGTAGCAACTGTGTAATACAACATAACAACATGTAGTAACTGTGTAATACAAGATAACAACATGTAGTAACTGTGTAATACAACATAACAACATTTAGTAACTGTGTAATACAACATAAGCTGCAATAAATACAGCATAAATACAGCAGCTCAATTATCAATCATCACAGCTGAGCTGACCACTCAGCTACTATGACACGTCTACAGTTAATGCACAATGACTATTCATTGTAAAAAGCACTGCTGTAACCGTTTTCAGTGTTTACTGTGATCTCATAGTGCATTTGAGTTGAGGCATTACATTTAGTTTGACTCGGTTCCACAGATATTATGAAAATAGCAGATCTACAAGCTCACTGCGCATGTGATCTTGTAAATCAGCTATTTTTCAAAAATGTTGCCTCTTTCTTATATTATTTGACAATTTGGCTAATTTTGACAGTTTTGTGGTTACTTTTGATGCAGTAATGGTCTTTTCCGTTTCTCTTTCCCCCTGCATGGGGGTCCCGATCCACAGGTTGAGAACCACTGTGACATCTCATAGTGAATGAATGAGGCCAGTGGCTAACGTCAGCATGCATGACTGACAGTCAGATCCACTACTTCACTCAGCTCAGCCTACACCATTGGTTCTCAAAGTGGGGTCCGGGGACCCCCAGGGGTACTTGAGGGGATACCAGGGGGTCCCCAGCTAAATGATGTATAGGAACCAAATGGACCCTTATGGGTCTGTAACTCAGAGAGTGTACAAATGGAACCAAAGTTGTACACTCTCAGAGTTAAATTAGCATTGATTTTACAATATGAATTGGGGTCCCAGAGATAGAAATGCCATTAAATGGGTCCGTAGCCATAATGCATGTCAAACTGGGGGGGGGGGTCCTTAAATTACAATGATTGAGAATCACTGCTTATGGGGGTCCCTGGCTTATCTTTTCAAATGGGGGTCTGCGGGCTAATAAGTGTCAATAGGGCTGGCAAGGCTGGTGTCACTCCACGGCTGCGGCTAGCCCCGCCCCCGGTCGGTGGGGTCAACATCTCCCTTCACTCTGAGGTTCGCTAATAGTAGCCTGCTAGTTGGTGCTCTTTCAGCAGTGTTTCGCCAAAATGGGAATGAATTGTTGTATGAAAACTGTTCCACGGCTTCTCACCATCGACGAGTTGAGAATAAAGGGGCTAAAATGGACAACGGACTAACTTTTCACTGCATTCCCAAATGGAAGCCAGCCAGGTCTCCCGACGTAACAAAGAGACGATGCATGGCTTGGTTGTCATTGATTGATTGAATATTTTATTAGGCAAAAAATGTAAAACAGCACAGTTACATTTAAAATACTTTGTCTAACAGGTCCGTTCATAAAAGTCCTTGCGGACTTTTATGTTTCCAATGAGGGCCTAAGTCACACCTCAGGATCCATGTAGAGAGAGTTATAGGCACTATACGCAACAAGTACCATATATTAAATGGTAGGGTACCCATCACTCTGATGCATACACCTAGCCTGGTTCCAAACAGGCTGATAATCAGGCTAGCATAAACCAGGAGTGGGCAGGACATGACAATCCTTGACAAAGTTGTCTGAGCGTCTGAAACTATTTTTAATAGTACCCTTCTGCATAGTAAAAGCAGACATGAGGTTATGCTCTGTAGATACATTATCTGTTCCCTTTTTATGTACATAGTAACCTGTACATGTTTTCAAATAAAATACATAGTCTTTCTACATAAAATGATTATATGCAAATAGAACCGCATTCTTTCACATGGCTAAAATGCATAGGCCATTATATTATTATGCAGTGCTTTCATTCAATGCAAATATAACCGAATCCTGATGATGATGATGGCTCAAGTCACCAGTTGCCTGACCTGTTAATGATCACATTATAATATGGATGGGCAGAGACCATTTTACTCCTCTTTGAGCCTGATGAGGTTCCTTTTTTATACACATAGTATCCTGTAAATGTACCTTGTTTTCAAATAAAAGACACCTTCATGTGACGTTGACTTACAGTGGTTACTTTGTAGATTTAGATTATTATTACAAAACATACAGTAACCACTTCAGCCCATACATTTCGGCCATTTGAAAATAGCCGATCTACAAGCATTGTGAGCTTGTAGATCTGCTATTTTCAAATTATTATACATTTTATACATTTGAAAGTGTGTTTTTGCAGTTGGCTTTTAACATTGTTGATGTCATTCTTTGTATGTGCCGCTGTGTGTACAAGCTATATAGTAGTGTACCCTGTTGGATGGGTCTGTAGACTGGTAGTGACCCAACCAACATGGTGAATCTTGGCCACGCCCCCCAAATCACTCCCCCACCCAAGCGAACTTTGCCAGCCCTAGGCTGGCAAGGCTGGTGTCACTCCACGGCTGCGGCTAGCCCCGCCCCCGGTCGGTGGGGTCAACATCTCCCTTCACTCTGAGGTTCGCTAATAGTAGCCTGCTAGTTGGTGCTCTTTCAGCAGTGTTTCGCCAAAATGGGAATGAATTGTTGTATGAAAACTGTTCCACGGCTTCTCACCATCGACGAGTTGAGAATAAAGGGGCTAAAATGGACAACGGACTAACTTTTCACTGCATTCCCAAATGGAAGCCAGCCAGGTCTCCCGACGTAACAAAGAGACGATGCATGGCTTGGTTGTCATTGATTGATTGAATATTTTATTAGGCAAAAAATGTAAAACAGCACAGTTACATTTAAAATACTTTGTCTAACAGGTCCGTTCATAAAAGTCCTTGCGGACTTTTATGTTTCCAATGAGGGCCTAAGTCACACCTCAGGATCCATGTAGAGAGAGTTATAGGCACTATACGCAACAAGTACCATATATTAAATGGTAGGGTACCCATCACTCTGATGCATACACCTAGCCTGGTTCCAAACAGGCTGATAATCAGGCTAGCATAAACCAGGAGTGGGCAGGACATGACAATCCTTGACAAAGTTGTCTGAGCGTCTGAAACTATTTTTAATAGTACCCTTCTGCATAGTAAAAGCAGACATGAGGTTATGCTCTGTAGATACATTATCTGTTCCCTTTTTATGTACATAGTAACCTGTACATGTTTTCAAATAAAATACATAGTCTTTCTACATAAAATGATTATATGCAAATAGAACCGCATTCTTTCACATGGCTAAAATGCATAGGCCATTATATTATTATGCAGTGCTTTCATTCAATGCAAATATAACCGAATCCTGATGATGATGATGGCTCAAGTCACCAGTTGCCTGACCTGTTAATGATCACATTATAATATGGATGGGCAGAGACCATTTTACTCCTCTTTGAGCCTGATGAGGTTCCTTTTTTATACACATAGTATCCTGTAAATGTACCTTGTTTTCAAATAAAAGACACCTTCATGTGACGTTGACTTACAGTGGTTACTTTGTAGATTTAGATTATTATTACAAAACATACAGTAACCACTTCAGCCCATACATTTCGGCCATTTGAAAATAGCCGATCTACAAGCATTGTGAGCTTGTAGATCTGCTATTTTCAAATTATTATACATTTTATACATTTGAAAGTGTGTTTTTGCAGTTGGCTTTTAACATTGTTGATGTCATTCTTTGTATGTGCCGCTGTGTGTACAAGCTATATAGTAGTGTACCCTGTTGGATGGGTCTGTAGACTGGTAGTGACCCAACCAACATGGTGAATCTTGGCCACGCCCCCCAAATCACTCCCCCACCCAAGCGAACTTTGCCAGCCCTATTTGGGGGTCCTTGACATGAAAAAGTTTGAGAACCACTGGCCTACACAATGTATTATTATTATATTATGATTATTAATAATAATAATATCTTTACGTGTCCAGCAGCAGCAGAGCGACGTCCGCATCGAGCCTCAGCCCCTTGTCCTGCTGCAGCTGCTTCCAGCGCGGGTAGGCGGAGGCTCCGATGTTGATCCGGGTCTGAGCGCGGCTCCGGTCGGCCTCTCTCTTGGCGATCTGACCCGCCTCGGACCGGCAGCGCTTCTTCTTCCTCTTGCCCTGAGGCTGTGTGGAGGAAGCCTGCCGTTTGGTGCTTGAATGTTCCATAGTAATGGAACTGAATGAAACATTAAGAGGAAGAGAGGAGCTCTGCTGCACTTACAGCAGTGGAGCGCCACTTATTATTATTATTATTATTATTTTTTGCTGCTGTCAGCGTTGCCAGATCTTGTGAGAGAAATAAGCAACCGGGTCTTGGAAAACAAGGCCAAAAGAAGCAACTACTATAGGCCACATGAGCACTTTAAACGTTTTTAGATTGTAGATCTGCTAATTTCAACTAATTTCAAACTCTTTGCAATAAAATGTGGAATATTTGGAATATTCTTTTGAAACATTCTGACAAATGCTCCCCCTGGCACAAAAATTTTCATGAAAATATTTGAGAACCACCGGTTTAAATAATAATATATATATATTTAGAAACAAGACCCAAAAAACTGCAACCCGCAATTAACTACCAATATTTACAAGCAACTTTACAGAAGAATAAGCCCAAAGTCGCTTATAATAAGCAGACATGGCAACACTTGTAATTACGAGAAATGCGTAACTTCCGGTGCGCCGTCTGCTTCAAATAACTTTATTGGCCATTATTGTCAACAAGTACCCATGAGGATAGAATTTCTGCTAGATTCAGTAGTGTAAAGTAACTAAGTACATGTACTCGAGTACTGTACTTGTGTTGCATTGTGAGCTTGTAGATCAGCTATTTTCAAAATATTCTAATACATTTTATGATACCTTGTGAAATGGGACATTCTGCATATTGTACTTTTACTTTCGGTACTTTAAGTATATTTTGACGCCAATACACTCAGGTACATTTTAATACCAGACCTTTACTTGTAACGGAGTATTACATTGTAGTTCTGCGTTGTTGTATTGATATTTTTACTCAAGTAAAAAAAAAAAAAGAAGTACCTTTTTCACCACTGAGGCTGAGGGTGTCAGGGTGAGGTGACCACCCTTCAACCACTGAAAATATGCTAGTTATATTAACAAAGCCTACTAACTCTACCATACAGATTGGTTAAATACAATTTAATTCATTAAAATAAGTGGACAATGTTTTAGTTTTTTCCTTCTTAAAAATATTCTTGTCTCTCTAATGCCATCTAGTGGGTATTTGTTATATCTGCAGGATGAAGTCTCAAGCAAATGTTATTGTTCATTGGTCAACACTGCATTGTATTTCTGTGTTCATTCATGTTGAATCTGTCTAATGGAAGGTACATTTTCCACTGGGAAAACAAAAGATATAAAACGAATTTTAAAGACACTATGCAAAATAATACAACCAATACTATACTACACTGTAGTACTATACTATTATACGACAATAGGCCTATAATTTCTTTAGGCAGGTTTTCTTTACCTCTGTTTAGATAAGATAGTAGAGGATAGGAAAGATATATTTTGCAACTTAAGCAATTTAGTTTTCTGTTTTTTTTAACCTACTGTACACAGCACTATAATATGATTCAGCACGTCATGGGATTATAGTTTTAATATTTGGTGAAACAAGCATTACTTAAACTGGATTCTGATGCTTAACAGTTTAAGTATAATATTTTGTGGGCAGTGGGGGAAAAAGAAGCTGATATGAAGTACATTGCAGGTATAGCTATATTTCAGGGCAAGCATGGTTTCAATTAACTTTCAAAATGATGGAAAACATTCTCCATGACTACTATAGTCTACATCAGGGTCTTCAATGTTTTTCAGGCCAAGGATCCCTTAGCTGAGAGAAAGATTAAGCAGGGACCCCCACTACATATTGTAGTATAATTGTGCTGCATATTACACTTTTTCATAGATAGCTTCATAGACTTGTTTTACAGCACTATTAGTATCAGTGTTGTGTTTTTGTTTGTTTGTTTAAACATCATCTTTTCTATTAATATGTTGGATTCATGTTATTATGTATTTTCAGACATTAAACCACATAAAGGGATATTTCACTTTCAAATGAAATAAACATAAACAAAATAAATTAAAAAAGACAAAAGTTATGGAAAGATCACAGCATCCTCACGCATTAGAATGTCCTTCTAATGCGTGAGGGGGGCGTGATTTTTCCATTGCTTTTTTTGTTTATTTTTTATATATTGTTTTGATGTTTATTTTATTTAAAGGTGAAATATCCCTTTAAACCCTCAATATGTGGTAAACTTGACCTTTGGCTCTGTACTTGGTCTGCTCTTTTCCCCCCTACACCAAATCTCTTTGCTGAAAGTAGCCGATCTACAAGCTCGCAACACCTTGTGAGCTTGTAGATTGACTATTCTTCGGCAAATGTTCCCCGCAGAATAGAGATGCTTTCGAGTGGTTCATGTAAAAAAAAAAGTTCTAATCACACAAACATTTGGCAGAGTAGTAACTCTGAGTAGTAACTCTGAGAACCCCCTAGGGGTCCCAGACCCCATGTTGAAGACCCACGGTCTACCACCACTAAACTATTATGAAAAACAAGCAAAATGTATTTAAGGGAGATTTATTACCAATGGCACAGTGTACATCAACATGTGATATACAAGGTTTTTCCATTTGCTAATGTTAGTAAAATTTGTCATCAATGAGTTCCCTTGAGTGACCTCAACATCAAGGTGTAACAAGACATATAAGAAAATAAGCACAACATTTGAAATGTGTTTTTGAAGTTACATTATGCTACAGTATGCTGTATTTTGTACTGTAGTACTGTAAATGATGGAAAAACAAAGCACTAAAAACAACTAACAAGCACCATAACTGGAGGGTACTATATGTTCCTTAAACCAGAAAAGGTCAAATAACCAAATAGACATGAACATGATTTTGCTTTGGCAAAAGTAAACCAGTTAAAAACGTACCCAAATTAAATCATCAACATGTAACATAATGTACCAAAAATATTTTACACTATGCATGATGAGGCCATCACTGGAAAAATAACTGGCTCTTAATTGTCTTGGTACATACAAATGAAAATATCCATAAAAAATTCTCAAAGCATTTGTTAATAACTATACCATTTTGTCCCATTATTTTTCAGCCTGCTTCCTTCCCTCCAGAGAATGCCATAGAACATGAAGGTAATTTGTGCTAGCAATCAACATACAAACACCAAATGGTAATGATCATGATCATACAAAGCCATCAGACACCATGTCATCATCATAATTATATGGAGACACATCTGAACATACAGCTAACATTATTATATCTTGAGAGAGGTCATAGTTAAGCTTAGTGTAACATCAAAGAACATTCTGTTCACAGTTGAATTCTCCCTAGTTGCTGGGGCGACACAAGCGCTCTAGAAGTGCAAGTGCAATTACATGAGTTTCACGAAAGTGCTGTCATTAACAAGCAATTGGCTATGATACATAACATTTACAACTTTTACAGAAACAATATGAAATCAACCATCAAAATACAAAATAAGTAATGTACAAATACAAATGTGATTGTAATTTCCTTGACTTGATTTGAGATCTTGCAAATTGGACACATTGCATGATAATAGTTGTGGCATTTGACCGTTGCAGAGAAATAACAGGTTTCATAACATATATAACAGATTAGGACACCCAGTACAGTAAACTGGGTTATCTGTGGCAGAAAAAATATATTTTTATAAAAGATAAAGTAAAAAAGCAGCATACATTTTCTAATATAACTCAGAGCAAATATATTCAATACGGGGACTTTGGTTGCCAAAATGTATTGCTGAGGCTTTTGTATGTACAGCATCTACAGAACATGTGTCTGTTCACACAAGTTATACAGTAGCAACATTATTTTGACAGCCTAGATATGGGAGCCGTACATTTAAACACGGTGCATGGGCCACCTTCCATCATCAAAAGTAGAAACAGCAAATATACCATAAGCTGCCAGCTGGAAACTTCAATTTGCCCCAAAACAATAATATACATGATTTATATTGCACACAGCCGCTATCGTTCCTCTCTTGCTCAGATGATCTATGCATAATTACTTGATTTACATTACGTTTTCTGATGTTTAACAGTGCTATGAAGACTGTTTTATATTTTTTGCTGCACAAAGGTTTCAAGTTTTATGATAATCCGTGCGGTACATTCCATCACTCTCATCGCCACCTCAGATGTGTATCTGTCATTTGGGATTTGTGGAAACGGAAGAAGATCAGGATAACGAGTTCTTAGGCTGTCCACGCCATATCCCTCCAGGATTTGAACGTCATTGCTAAGTCCTGCTAACTGGGAGTTGTACTCCTCCACTTTCTGTGCCAGAGCTGTGGGTTTCACGTCTTTATCCGACTTTCCTCTGACTGCATAGTCAGCAGCTATCAGTGCCAGCTTTGTGGCCAGGTAGCATTTGAAACATACCCACTCATTAGCATTCTTATGAAGGTCATTTCGAGCAGCGGAAAAGTTGGCCCTTGCTTGCCTCAACCATCTGCGGGCCTCAACAGGGTTTCCGACAGACTTAAAAGTTGGGGGCACGAAGAAACGGTTAGAATGTGAAGTACCTGCATAACTAGTGTATTGCTCCCGGAATTGCTGCCTGTCCGATTTATGACTTGTTGCCTCCTGGTTCCATGATGTGTAGAACCTTTGAAAGGAGGACTTCTCTGACTGGAATCGTGTGGAAGACGACGAGAAGGGTCTCCTGGAGGCCCTCTCTGTGTTTTGTTGATCTGTCAGTGTCTGCTTCTCCAACCTGTTGATTTCGGTCTGTAAGTGCTTAAAGACCTCTGTGGCAATGTCCAGATTATCTGCATTTTTGTCAGGATGCCATTTGAGATACAACCTGCGAATTATCTTCTTTCTCTCCGTCTCAGAAAGTTTCCAAGCTTGCTCAACTACTAAGGTCACTTCTTTCAGAATCTCAGGCAATTTGTGAAGTTTGAGCTTTTTCGGTGATTGTTTCTGGGTAGAGGGTCTCTGATTTTCCTTGCCGGCAGAAAAAAGAGGAGGCACCATTCGTGGTCCAGTGGAACGACAATCTGGACTCGTTGGAGTTGATGGGGAACCGCTATCTCGCACGTTACTGCTTTCATCCTGTCTGGAGAATTTGTACAAATCGAGAGAACTGACTACTTTATATTCACTGTAACCAATATCAATCTGGAAGCATTTCCCAAGGAAGCTTGGGTTGTCTTCCTCTTGCTTGTCAACTTCTTGAACAATGATGGCATACGTGTAGGTAGGCTGGTACGACCCGTAGATATCTCCACCTTCAGAGTCTACAAGGTAACCCACATATTCGCCTGGGTAAAATACATTCATGGGATCCATGAGGAGGAAGTGGTGTATCTCTGCGGGTATAGGGGTGCCAGGAAGTGGAAGCTCAAGTTTTGAGGGTTCTGATGAGTCATACTTTACACCCAGGTTGTCCAGTTTCTCTGTGATTCTGTAAATGTCATTGCAGCCTAACATAGCAATGAGATAGGAAGTGTCAGATATCAAATTGTCTGTAGCCGTCTTCAATGTCATAGCCAACGCCAAGAGAAAGTTAATATCTTTGCTGTCTGAGTGTTGGATATAGAGATGAATCACAGCTGTCCCATACCTCTTCAGGAAAGCCAGTGTTTCACTGCGGCTGTGCGGGATAGGACTGGATCCTTTGACTCTTAACGTTGTCTGGAGTTTCTCAAAACAAGAGACTTTCAGGCCCTCACAAAGTGCTTTGCAGAGTCGAATGGCTTTTTCCTCATTTACAAGAAATGCATTGTCATTCTCGTGTTTCATTATTCTGATCAGTCCAGTGATGAATTGCTCTGAAGACAGCAGTAACTGAAGTCGACCTTGAAGTGAACACAGAGCTCCAAACTGGCACATTTTGGGAGAGTCTTCATCTAGTTGCTCTTCCAGGATGTTACTCAGGAGTCTTGGTCTTAGCTTCTGTGGAAGTAGCATGATCAGCCTTGTATGTAAAGAATGATCTTTGCCCAGATAGCATTGGCTCATGTCCACAAGCATTTGAACACCAACATTGCCCTGAATCCTACTCTTGTAGTGTGGGGCATCATCAAACACTAGGCTGTTAGATTTGGCTAATCTACCATCATGGCTTGGCAGGTAAAAAGTTACATCTCTGAGGCTTTCGAGATCTTTACGGATTTCCACTGGATCATTCTGGAGACTTTTGAAAAGACCGGAGACAGCCCTCTTCACAGTTCTCATTTCATTTGGATCAAGCTGCTTGCCCTCTGAATTTCGGTGAATGCGACACAGCACTTCAACATACTGTTTTGTTGATACAACATCTTCTGTGCCCAGGAGTTTAAACAGTTGATGAAATATGCCAAGCTCCAGTGGC
The DNA here is from genome assembly GCF_963280865.1 of Gymnoscopelus braueri. NCBI lineage: Eukaryota > Metazoa > Chordata > Actinopteri > Myctophiformes > Myctophidae > Gymnoscopelus > Gymnoscopelus braueri. The sequence goes on from NC_137606.1 coordinate 12,750,284, forward strand.
AATTTGTACAAGTAGGGCTTGAAGTCAGATTCATTGTCCAAGTTAATGACAACTTCTTCCGGTTTCAGTAGTTTCCAGCCATCTTCAACCATGACAAAGGTCACCCCACGGAGCTGGTAGCGGAACTCTCTTTTATCTGCATTGAGGAATTCATAGGTGGACCTTAAAACTTTGTTCCTTGTTTTCACCATATCATCGTCTGGGGTAGATATGTTGCAGATGTTCTTGCAGTTATTTATGACTTTCTCCAGGGGTGGCTCCATGTTGACATTTAACATGGTCAGCACTTGGTCAAGCTGCTCCTGCCCAGTGAGTGTACTATCCTCCTGATCTTTTAAACTTGATGGTGTACCGTTTTCTGGTAGAATAGGACAAGATGTCCAAAGTAAGTGGATTATATCCGTTTGCTTAAATTTTGGATTGACCTGAGAGCCACTAAAACGAATCAGTGGAAGTGTGCCACTCATTTCTTGGTACTGTGAATGAAGGCGGATGAGTTCTGTGGGAGCTCGCTCAGGACACAAGAATGGTATCATTGAGAGCTCTTTGAGGAAAGCACCAACAAACAGATCAGTCCTCTCATTGAATATGTGATTCAGGAGAACATCAACAATGGTTTGTGCCTTTTCTTTGGTCCAGCTCTCGGTTTGGGCTTTGATGCTGACCTCTTTTGCGTACTGGAGAACTTGCTGCTGTGAGACTACATACTTGAGTCCAATGTTTCTTAGAAATGTGATCCAGGAGGTTATGAATGCAGTTCCATTTTTGGGTTTTGACACTTGCTCTATTTTCTTGAAGAAATCTTTGGGTATGAATGATTTTGCAGGCAGCATAACTTCAAACACTTTCACCGTCTCATCATAGAACAACTTGGCTGACTTGAGCCTGTTTGTGTAGTCATAGATGAACGACAGTCCTTCCAGCTTTTCATACAGCTGGTCCTTTATCTCACACGAGTCCTCCATTGACACAAGTCTTTCCTTCAAATAGACAATGTGCTCAATTTTTGCATCATATGAGAGACTTTCAAACTTTGGCAGGAGATGTTTATGGTAGACTTCCATATCATCAATTGCAGAGCATCCAAGGAAACTGTACAGTTCTTTGACTTGTGGATTGTCAGCAAGAAATGCAAAAGATGTTGTGTGTGCCCATTTGTCCATATCAGCAGTAGGAATGCAATTTTCAAGAACATAGCATGAACCGTAGTTTGCAATGCTGATGTACTTGCCGCTCACTGTTTTGAAGCATGGGATCAGTTTGAGGCTCTGTGCATCCTCTTGTGTGAGATTAACCAGGTTGCAATTAAAATACAACAGAAGAGCCTCTATGTCTTTGTCGGTCAAGCTTGCTGCTTTGAATGCTGATGTCTGAATCATGTACTCCAGTGCTTTCAAGATGCTGGATGGATTATCAATGTTTGCTGTGTGCTGTGCCAGAAAAGACATGATTGGAGTGTCTTTGCCAGAGATTTTGTTCACTGCAAGCTGAATGCAGCCTGCTTTCATAAGGCAGTGATAGACTTTGTCATTTTGCCCCTGTGGAAAGATGGCAACATTAATCAAACTCAGGGGCAACAGTACATCATGCTCAGGCACAACCAGCTTTTCTCTTGCCATGAATTTGTTGCCAGGCAGTAAAGCCCAGTCCTTCAGAATCTCAAGCACTGTGTCAAAACTTGGTTTAACTTCTTCCTGGTCTTCTTTGACAGCAATGTTCTCGCTAATGAAGTTCCACACACTTTTCAGCCAGGATTCACTTGCATAGCCATCTCTCCACTTTACAGGGATGCGTGTTCTGTACTCTCGAGGAAGAAATGAACTCAGTAATTCACCAAAGCTGTTGATATCAAAGGTCTTTGCAACGCCAGCTTTCATCAGGAGGTCGCTGTACCTGAGGTACAATGTGTTCATGAACATTTCCTTCCTTGGCGTGATCAGCTCATGGTGTGTCGTCAGGAACTTTGGTCTTTTGGAGTCAAATACCTGAAGCATGTTGTCCATTGTTATCAACAGAGGCAACCCCTCTATTTTGATGTCATCCCCTTCTATATCCTTGAAGCAGTAGTCGACTAGAAGCTTCAAGCTGTGAAAAAGCTTGTAGTTTGATTGCTGCAGTCGACACGGGAGTTTCCCAACTTGGCAAGATGTGTCTGGAGATGAAAATGTGAACAGAAAATTGCGAACATCTTCAGATGTCACATAACTCACTGGAATTCCTGCATCTTCCAAGCAGAAGTAAAGACTTGCTGTCTCATCGCAGCCATGGACCAAGTTAAAGCCAATGTCTAAGAGCAAGGACTTCAGCCTGTAAACATTATCTGCAACAGATTTCCTTGAAGTGATGTTGTACTCTGTGTTTTTCAGGTGCTGAAGCTCATCCTGCAGTAGATTGTCAAAAAAGGCTCTGCCTCTGTGTGCAGTGGATGTGTTCACCCACGAGATGTAAATAACAGAGTGCATGTCGGAATTATCAATTTGCGGTGCCCTGACGACAGGAAGTAGACGCTTCAGGTCAGCATGAATGCAGCTGTACACGGCTTTAACCAGGCAGTACCAATCTGGTTGTATATCAACCCTGTTGACTGGGAAAAAGTACAGGAATTTCCGTAAAGTGTCTTTAACCGCATTAATTGAGGTTCCCTGTAACACGGTCATGGTGGGATCAGGACCTGGGAAGTATCGACGTTTCAGTTGAATCATCAGTTCCACATAGGCAGGAGCTATCAGTGATGTCATCAAGTTATTGTTCCAATCACTTCTTACCCCTACTCCATTGTCATCTCTCCACAGGTTTCTCCTTGCAGAATCTAGAGCAAAATGTCCATTGACGTGAAATGGCAGGCCAGTCTCCAGTGAAAGGGGTAGGAAGCAGAAAGCTCTGTGAGGTTTCTTGTAGTTGTGGCTTACACATGCAGCTACTCCTCCACGTGGAAAGAGAGTTATGTCTTCATTTTTGTGGGCTGAAATCACACTTTTGGAAACACTTTCAACATTGGGGAAGCCAGATCGGTTGCATATCATCCACGTTGTTAAATTACCATCTTTGTCCTCTATATCCATTGTGTAGGTTATCTGCTGGACTGGGATAGCAGTGAGCGGTTTCTTTTTGATGACACTATCGATGACAGAAGCATGGAACTGCTTGCGTTTTAGTCGATCACCATCTGTAATTTTAGCAGTCACAGAATATAGCACCTTCAGCTCTCCTGTTGCATTCTCAATTTGACAGATTGATATTTTCTCCATGTGGTTGAGGAACATCAGAAGCTCTGCACCATCCGTTTTCAATTTATCTAGAAGGTTTTGTACCATTCTGTCTGATGCCGGAACAGAGCTGATCTCAGATGTTCTTGTCATCTCTTTAGAGCGTATGGGGAATCTGAACATTGTGCTGCGTTCTAGCTTGAAATGAGCTCCCAAATAAAGATCTAGAACATCTGAAAATTGAGATCTGAAGTCAGAGTCCAAATCCCTGAACATCCTTCCAGGACTCACAGATGTTGCCCCAGGTGCGTACTGAGCATGAGGATCAAAGATGCAGAGGATGTCATTGTTTGAGATGAAGGAGGGGCAGTCAGTGATGTGATAGACAGAGTTGAATCCTATGCCATATTGCCCAGTTTTGCCAGGATTGGCTTCCTTTGTTCCTTTTCCTAGATTCTGTATTCCTCTGACATCATCATCTGTGAAAGGCTGGTTGTTGTATACACAGAGTGCGGGGCCTTGCATTGGAATCCATTTATCATCAAATATTCTGTCTGTGGCGTGCGTTCTTGGATCAAAAACAAAGTATATTTCAGTGGCTTTGGCATCATCTGCATTTTGAAGCAGCTCTTTTAGCATTTCCTTCTCTGATGGATATGCATTAAGAATACTTTTAATCCTGCCTGTGAGCTTCTCTTTCTGTCCGAACTCACTCCCAAGTGTAGTGAAGCAGATGTTGGAGGCATATCTCTCCAAGGCTTTGTGCCGTTTGGGAACAGCTCCTAACTTAATAGCAACCTCTCTCGGAATATCAGAGTGACAGTATTTCACAGTGGTGTCTCTGACTTTAACCCAGGGACAGTCATTGTAGCACAATGACTTTGATGGCAGCAATATCATATGGGAGTCAGGTAGGAGAATCCCTTCATAATTTGCTTGGCAGTACTCTTGTTTTTTGTCCCGGATCAAGCTCCATATTCCTTCACTAATGATTCTTCGGGACAGCTGAAAATTTTCCTCAGTGAGTGCTCTTCGCCCACATTCTTCCTTAATTATTTCAAGAATGGCTGAAAAATTCTCAATTGCGAAGTTTGCTTGGACACCAACATTTTCAAACAGCTCACGGCAACTGTTTCTGTACTTGTTAGGGAGCTGGTAAAGGTATGGAGCAGCGTCAAAGTTCAGGTGGAATGCAACTTTGGAGGGATTGACGTATGTGTTCTCCACCAGAATGGAGCTGAAGTTTTTCAATTCCTCCATGATTTGATCTTTTGCACTATCTTGCTGTAGCATCTCCTCATGTAGATATTTATAGCAGGCATTGGTTATGTTCTCCTGGTACAGAGTGACACCATCAAATGATTTAGACAGTTCCTTGAGTTGACCGATGACTAGGCCAACGATGGGCTTTCTTATCAATCCTAGGAAGTCTTTCACAGCCAAAGAGATAGGGCCACAACCTTTGAAAGATGGTGAGTTCTCATTCAGGATTGGCTTGATCAGACACACCGTGTCCTGATGTTCAGTTGTGAAGAGCTCTTTGGCAGGGAACATAGCAGTAGGGGAGAAGTTATTCCCATGCCATGGTAGGGAAAACCCTGCAGGTTTTGTAAGGAATGGAAGGAACTTGATGTCCTGTAGCTTCTCTAAGAGCTCGGCTTCTACTGTCTCTCTAATTTTCAGTTTCTCGTCAATGAGACTGAGCAGAATGCTGCTACGAGCGCAAGCAGCTATGTGATCTTTTTCATTCAGATCAATCACAGACTCTGTACGTTCAATCAGATCTTCCCATGAGAGGTCATCCTTTACCATTCCCAGTTGCAGTAGCTTCACCAAACACACAGGGTTTAGGTAGTCTTTTGGGGTTCCTTTAGGAAATCTTCCATCGTCATCATTGTAAAGCTTAGCCACTCTTCCCTCAGGATGGATCAGCCTGGAAGGCAAAACCAAGTTCTCTTCAGGGCCAGAACATGGGATGCACGGAGTCACTCTTAGAATCGATTCAAATTCGTCCAATTTGTCATTTAGGACATAATGCATCAAGGGATCTCGGAGCTCTTTGTCAATTTCCTGGATATGAGGGAAAAAGACATCTGAGAAAAACTGTTTCTCCGTAAGAGTGTTTTCCATTAACCTCCCCTTACATCCAGCATCGTCAAAACCTTCCTTCACCCAATCAGGCAACTCAACGGCACAGAGGTCTTGTGAGCCACTCTTCGTGAGGTATTTTAAGAAAATCTTGAATGCAGCAGGGCCAATGTCTGGTCTGCAAAGCAAAGTGTCATCAAGGAATCTGACGTACTTGATTGATACCCACATTTTCCCATCTGAGAAAACCTTTGCATGCTCATTGTCTCCGCCTTTGGCAATTTCCTGATAGACCCCCTGGCTGATCAGTGTGAAGTCATCATGCACCAGACTTGGGTCGGGCCATGTAGCATAGTAGCTGTAGTCTAGCAGTTCTCCACTCTCAGACATTGAACGTAGCATACCTAGCGCGGACATGTATGACTGGACAATGACATGTCTCATAAACACTGAATTCCAGTGTCCTTTAGTATCTGTCTTCCAGATTTCTTTGCGGTTTGAAGTTACAGCAAAGCAGCCATTGATGTGGATTGGCAGGCCTGTTTTTATCCTGAGTGGTAAATAGCAAAATACTTCTCCGATTGGGGAGGTGGTTGTCTTCACAGTCCATTTACGATTCTCCTCTTCTGTGAGGAGAACGCCCACACCTCCACAAGGCACCAGTCCTAATCTTTTTCCACTCTCGCCCAGTGAGAATTTGAGAGCTTCAGTAACGTCCATACAAGAACAAATTAGCCAGTTAGTGACCTCGACTGCTTTTTGGGGCATTTCATCTGTGAGTCTTCTACTTTGACCACCTTTAGCAGCCATCTCAAAGTACTGATTGGGATCTTCCTCCGAGCCTCTGAAGAGAGGAGACTGGAGATCAACAATGCGTTTGAACACATTGTGAAACTCCTCCACCATAATGCGTATGATGCAGCCCGACTTGGGAACATCAGCCGGAACCCTGTTGGTGCTCGCTACCCGTTTCATGAGTTTGGCAGCAGATTTCAGGATGCTCAGTGGTCCGTATGAAGCTTTGGTTGACCATACACTTTTGTTTATGGTCACAACATCTTGGGCTGCAGCAGGGTTTTGCTCCTCAGATTTCAGGTATTTCAACACCATGGTTCCAACGTGCTGAGTGAACAAAATGAGCCGGTGGCCACATATGCTGAACTCATCGACAAGAGAGTAGATGTCTGTAGTGTTGTAGTACATGCTACTGATTTCACTCCCTGAAGCTTCCTGCTCTGTTCTGAATGGTAGCCTGAACAGTGTACCGTTGTATTTGTAAGGGGATTCCTGAGCTAGAGGAAGTTGGCAGTTGAAGACATTGATGAATGGTTTGAACTGGTTGGGAAATTTCCTAAGTCGTTTCTGCTGTTTACTCCAATTGATTTTGATCCCTGGGTTGGACCTGTCTCTGATGTGCTTACTGATGTGATTGATGTTCGGATCAAACATGATCATGAACTCTCTGCTCATTATGATAGGGATGTCAGTGACATGATATACTGAGTTGAAGCCTAAGCCAAACTTGCCCACTTTGTCTGCCTCACATCTCTTCATTGAACCTCCTAACCTTGTGATGTTCAGGAAATCAGTGTCGGAGAACACAGAGTTGTTAAAGGACCACAAGGTGGGGCCATGGCAAGCAATCATGCCGGGATCAAGGAGGTTCTCCCGAATGTCAGTGTTCTTGCGCATGTCGATCATGAAGCTGCACTCGGTTGCATTGGCATCATCAGCATTCTGGAGAAGTTCTTTGAAGATATCTGATACAGATGGATACTCCTCCAGAATGTTCTTTATTCTCACTGTCAGAGGTTCCCGTTGGCCTGACTGCTCAAAGCCAAGGTTCTCTGGGTTTATCAGTCTCGTGCTGAGGCATGGCACTTTCAGCCACTCTGCAGTTTTCATTGGGATGTCATCATGGATTAATATAATCGGTTCTGATGCATCTTCAAGTAAGTCGTTCAGATCATCCACTTTAATGTCACAGTAGGTACATTCATGAATGGGCTTCATACCTAATTTACTTGGTTCTTTGTAACAGAGGATTGGCACGTGCATGTCAATATCCACTGATATCTGACTGCTGTATAGCCATCTCAGGATGTTTATCAAAAGGAGGAGATCATGTTTGCTTTCCTCTTTTGTCATCTCTTCCGCACATCTTTGCTGGATGGTCTTAATAACCCCAAACACATGGCTTGGCACAACCTCTTCGACGGAGCCGCAAAACTTAAAAAGTTTCTGAAACTTTCGAATGGTCTTTGGTAGGGAGTACAGGTAGGGCTGCAAATCTAAATCAGGGATGGACTTTAGCACAGTGTGGGCAGGTGATGAGAATGCCTTCCCTGTCCACACCCAGTCAAAAGGCAATGACTTCATTGCTTCTCTTGCATCCTCTAGGTGAGCTTGCATGAAGCCATAGATCTCAAAAAGGATCTGTTGAAACTGATACCAATCCTCAGTGCTGAACGCTTGAGATTTATGCCAGTCATTCACTGCTTTAAGGTGCTGTAATACTTGATCCACTTGCGGCTCCATCGATAATTTCAGGGCCTTCTTCATCCCTGCAGATGTGCGCTCAACAAGTGCTACAGAGGACCCCACAAGCACTGCATGAGATATATCACACATCTCAGATAGTGAGCAGATGTTGACTGTGTCTCCCAACCAAGCAAGGGATTTAGGGTAATTTAGAGGTCTCTCTTTGCAAACTGGCACCCATTTCATTTTTAACAATGATGTCTGAGTGTCTGCAGACTTCACCAACTTGGTTTGTTTATTAAGTATTTGCAGCAGTGTTTTCGCCTTTTTCACCACAGAATCCCACTCCGGTTCTTTGTCGTTTTGCAACTCCTCTATCTTCTTTGCCACTTGAATAACATCTTTTTCAGTGAGTTGCACCTCATTTTTCAGTCCCAGTTGTCTGAGTGAATGGAGAATATCAGGGGTTGAGGTAAATGTACTGGTGGGGAACCTGGTCTTCTCCATATAAAACAAATCCTGTAAAATTTCCAGTTCAGGGTCAAAGAGGTCTGTGGCTGTGACAGGCTTTCCTGGGGAGATATGAATGAACTTCAGGGTGGAAAGCCATCCGATTACGGAAGAATTTTCATTCTTGAGGAAGGACAGATGTTTAAGGGCCCAGAGCATGATTTTGGTGATCTCGTCCTTTGAATAGAACCCCTTCTCAATATCTTGAATGACAAGCTTCAAACACTCTGTTGTTTTCACTTGTTCTACGTTTAGCATCTTGATGAGACGGATTGATGCCTCATCACCGCAGCCCACAACATTGAGAGATAGCTTTACATGCGGAGGATATTTGGCGGTGTGATGTAATGCTCTGGCGCCTCTCAGTGAGGTAAATGTTGGGGTTCCTTTCTCGGAGCAGGGTCCCAGTTTCTCAAAGATGGCGAGCTCCAGCAGAAGACGTCTCTCTTTTTCTGTGATGTCAGACAGCCCTGCTAAAAAGTCTCTGAGTGCAACCTTTTCTTTGACAGAAAAAGACGAGACGGTGCTGGATATGCGCTGCGTCGCCGTTCTATCCATTATCTGCAAGAGCACACTGGGAGAGCATGGATGGATGTAATTCTTGAGAAGAGGGTGCTGCAAAGAAGGGTCCAGCTTTCTCATCGTCACCGCTCCCAGCTTTTTCATGATGTCAAGGAGGTTCTCGGAAATTGGCGCCTCTTCCTCGTGATCGATGAGAACAATGGGGGAGGGGTTTTTGAGGCGCATGAGCTCCACTTTGTCCATGCCGTCCTCAAGCGGCGCACTTGGGATCAAAGGCATGTCTTCGAAGGTGCTTAAATCGTCAGCAAAATGAATGTATAGATGTTTCCAAACCATCTTTAACCATGAGAATGTCAGATGCTCTTTTTGTTCAGAATCCCAGTGGACCGTGAAGTCTCTGGACGGCCATGCGGTCGTGAGGATCTCCTTGATGAGTCGAGCTGAGCGCTCTGGGGTGAGCACTTGTAACTGAGTACAGGGTCTTCCTGTTGAGAAGACAGAGAAGAGAGAGTAATGTATCATCATTTCTTGATAACTTTGTTTATATTACTATTCCTATAACCTCAAAGGTTGGTGACAGGTGCGTAGAAACACACCAAACTTGCACAACAAACGCGCGCACACACACACACACACACACACACACACACACACACACACACACACACACACACACACACACACACACACACACACACACACACACACACACACACACACACACACACACACACACAGCTGTTAATTTCACACCATAAACGAGGGACAGCGAGTGCATTTTCCGGCAGCGGCTGCTGCCGGTGGCGGCGGCGGCGGCGGCGGCGGCGGCTGGAGCTGCCGGTGGCGTCAGCTTTGGGAGTGTGCTGCGTTTGTGTAACGCAGTCCCCACTAATATTATTTACGATTCTGTGCCTATCGGTACATAACTCGGACGCCGCTTAGTCGAATAGCAGACCATCGGCCGGTCGTCGCGGGCACTCGCGCCTGGAGGCGCTCGGGCGCGACTCCTTGGCCTCAAGTTCTGCTGATTCGGCGCGGCTCCGTCATGGTCCAAAACTATACTTTATCGGCGGAAAAAGAAGTTGACTGCCGCTCCTCCACCGGCAGTTCCGCGACTGCCGCTCCTCCACCGGCAGTTTCCGCGGCAGTTCCGCTGCTCCGCCGGCAGCTGACGCTCCACCGCCGGCAGTCACTGCCGGGAGCTGCCGCTCCTCCACCGGAAGTTCCGCGGACGTTCCGCGGCTGTTGCCGCTGCCGGAGAATGCACTCGCTCCTTCTGCCATAAACAGTCAATGTACAGCCATAATGCAGCTTTAAGGCTATAAGAGAGACAGCTACTACACCATGAGAAGACCAAGCTAGAAGACCAATGCAGTTATGAAGGATATTATGGAGCACACACACTTCAAGGAAAATGTTATAGACTTTCAAGGTTTTTTATGCCTCCGCCGGCAACAGCTGTGGCCGGAGGCATCGTTTTTTAGTTGTATTTCTCACATGCACATTTCTAAGAATGTTGTAGAAGAGATGCCTTTTAGAATGCTGCATTGGTTTGGGTTAATGTTAAAAAAGTAACATTCGTCATCACACTGTAGAATACCTACCAGAACACCCCCAAAGATACTGTTGCACTGAAATTCAATTCAAGTGACATGTTTTAGAGACCATGACACTTACATTTAATATTTTCCCTTTCATTTCCTGTTTTAGCTTCCTTGCTATTTAATCAAACATAATACATTTCACACATCCAACATCACTACTTATTTCAGGCTATTTATTAGGCTATGACTCTGTTAACCCATTAAGACGCATCTGTGTAATTTTTTGATTTCTTTGGCTATAAAAAAATATCAGATATACAAGCTCGCTATGAGCTTGTAGATCTGCTATTTTTTTAATATTGTGTGCAAATCTTTGAATAAATATATATTTAAAGCAAACATTTTTATCTCAAATCTTAGCTTCTGGGGGTTCTAGAAATGTCTTCTAAATCCATTTTTGTTTTTAAACGTGTGTTGCTATCAGTGCTATCAGTGGTTCTCAAACTTTTTCATGTCAAGGACCCCCAAAATGATATGTATTTGGCCCATCTCAAAATATGTTGTTCCAGGGACCCCCCAGAAGCAAAGATTTGAGTTTTCACGATTGTTCAAAAATAGCAGATCATAGCAGATCATAGCAGCTCATAGCGCGGCACTCAGTGCCACGCTATGAGCTTGTATATCTACAACTTTTGAATAGCCAAAGTATAATGGTATAATGGTTTAAGTGGTTACACAGATGCGTTCCCGGATTGAATGGGTTAATAGAGTACCGAAGTCCTGACGTCACTCGTTCATCCCCTGGGTCGTGGAAGTAATTTCTCTATGGAGAATAACATTGGGTCAGCTTAGAATCGTCTCATATAAGAATTGTGGTCCAAAAATAAACAAATTGTCCCGGCGCTATTGTCAGGGAGGTGGCTCTGTATCGTTTATGATACCCGTCAATCATATTTGTTACAGTCTGTTTCTGGCGAAAATTTGATTAATTCGGCGGCGGTAACGTTAGCGTTTTCTCGCCGTCGGTTGATGCTTCATATCCATATACGAGTCAAACCGCTGTGCACATTTTTTATTTTTGTAACACAGTTCTTATATGACGCGATATTAAACACGTCTATGGGAATTCAGTGACCGTGACCCAGGTAGGAATCGTAGGAATGCGTAAATTACGTGAGACTATTAATTCCCCCCAATAAGCAAGAAATACAATGCAGAGAGGATTTAATTTCCCTTGATAGCACCGCAACCTATCAATCTGCTGGCCAGGAGACAGTAATGATGACATAGCAATGTTCAGTAGGAGCCCTGAAACTCCTCCTTATAGATTGGTGGAAAGAGGGGAGGAGGAGGGGGGGGGGTGCTGTGCGCTCTGCCAGGGAAGTGTGTGTGTGGGAGGGGTGTGGTTGCATTAACAAGATTCAATTCTGATTAATGCTACAGCATATCAGAACGCCTCAAGTATATAAAATGCCGACATGTATGCGGTCAGTGTAACATCGAGTTTGTCTGGCTATTTATATTAGCTGCTGTGTAAGCTTTAACCCATTAAAAAACGGGAACGCATCTAACCACATGAACCGTTATCTTATACTCTGGCTATTAAAAAATAGCAGATCTACAAGCTCATAACGCGGCAACATTTGTGCAAATCTTTGAATAGAACCCCCAGAAGCCAAGATTTGAGTTACAAATGTTCGCTTTAAAAAATATATATTCAAAGATTTGCAAAAATGTTAATGATTTTTTTTTTTTTTGCAGATATACAAGCTCATAGCACGGCACTCTCTGTGCCGCGCTATGAGCTTGTATATCTGCTATTTTTGAATAGCCAAAGTATAAGATAATGGTTAAAGTGGTTAAAATCTAAAATGATAGATCCTTTCCCGGTCTTAATGGGTTAACATAGTGACCCACTAGATCCACAGATCTCTCTCTCTCTCTTGGCTCAAGAAAAGAAACATACCACACATACTGTGACCATGTAAACGCGGGTTAAGAATTATGCTATTTCTGACTATGTAAAATGTTGTTGTTTCATTATGGAAGTAGTAGGCCTAGTTCTGTTCTGTGTCTTTCAAAGTGGGTTTTAGAGGACAAATCTGTAAATTCAGCATATTCTCATTGCTTGGCTAATGGCCCTTTTGGCAAACTCCAGGAATGAGTATGCAAGTAAACGTGGCCAGGATCTGAAAGCCAGTGGAATGTGAGGCACCAAACCAACTCTGCCAGCTCTCTCTCTCTCTCTCTCTCTCTCTCTCTCTCTCTCTCTCTCTCTCTCTCTCTCTCTCTCTCTCTCTCTCTCTCTCTCTCTCTCTCTCTCTCTCTCTCTCTCTCTCTCTCTCTCTCTCTCTGAATCTATCAGTCCATCCCTCTGGACGCTGTGCAGGCGAATGAGGTGACCTACTGTAGTGTCAGAAGAAGCCAATTTCAAGGCCTACATAAATCCTCAGCATCTGTCAAGGGTTTTCAGCTGCCCTTGAGTGAGAAACTATATTTGACCAACTTATTAGCTCTCTTAAATGCACGATTTAGGACAGACTCAGATTACTGGCCAATGTATGTGTGTAGTTTTTTTGGGGGGCGGGACAAAATCCTGAATGCAGAGGCATGATTGTTAACCCCAGTCGGGCATTGATATGCCTTGATGAATATTTTTCGCCTCATGAATTGGTGTATGTGTGAGCGAGGTGGGGTGGGGGGTGGTTGCGATTGAGTGATCCGTTTTGTTTTGTTTTATATATATATATTGTACATATTTATATACTGCTGTCTCTTTTTATATTATGTGCTGTCTTCTTTTATATGGACCCACAGGTCTGAAATAAAGATTATTATTATTATTGAGCAGCTATAAATCAAATATTTTCTATAGAATGATGCAGCAGTCTTTGTGCCAATGCTTAGCATTAGCCAATGAGAGCCTGGCACTTGGCCAAAACAAATGTTTGTTTTGTATCCCCATTATCTATCCCATTTATGTCAATTAAAAAAAAAAAGAAGCATAATGGGCAACGGAGCCTTCGGAATAAAAGCTTATTAACTTGTGGCTGGAGCCAGAGTGCCTGTATGATGTCTGAAGCAAGATATTAGGAGAGTAAGCACTTCTGCTTCAGACTGGTGTGTCTGTATAGGACAAATGCCTCAAAAAGAAATACTTATGAAGACCCCCACCCCTGAATTAAGGGGAACACCCAGTAGGCATGCACCCATTAACCATGTAAAATCACTGTATTTCAATTGCATACAAGACTCATTGAAACATGTTATCATAGAATGCTTGTGAGAGAGAGAGAGAGAGAGAGAGAGAGAGAGAGAGAGAGAGAGAGAGAGAGAGAGAGAGAGAGAGAGAGAGAGATTGTAACAGCGTATTGTAAGGTTATACCTCTGCTTTTGGATGCGATCTTTAAGCTGTTCATTACTGACGGCTTAATGTCTTCCAATAGGAATCGGCCCTCCAGTCCTGGGTACAGAGACCTTAACACAGGGAAAAAACACGTTTCAAACAATATTCTGTCGTGGTTTTCAGGCTATTGTAGGCATTATCACTTATATCCATTAGTTGTATTGTATGTTTCTTGATGCCAATCAGTATCAAGACTGTTATACAGTGGCTAAGCCAAACAAGTCTCTGTATACACAAGCTGTACTTACAGTTTTAGAATAATGGATATTGCAAAAACATTGAATGTAAAAATATTCAAAGCTTCTCTAACAATGAAGAGACTAAACAAATGTTTAATGTAAAGCCTGTAACTGTGATAGAACAGTGGTTCTCAACCCGTGGGTCGGTACCCGCATCATTTTGGGGGGTTCCCAGTTCAAATATGATTATTTTGGGGGGTCCCCAGTTCAAATATGATTATTTTGGGGGGTCCCCAGTTCAAATATGATTATTTTGGGGGGTTGCGGCCTGAAAAGGTTGAGAACCAGTGTGATGGAGGGTAGGAGACAGGTTAAAGATTTCTTTTCCTTTTTTTCTGAGACAACCAAGACATTCATAATAGAAAATGGGCAGCATAGAAATATGTTTTTAAATAGTATAACATTTTTAACTTTTTATGTACCTGGGGTATTCTTCCGATGCAATATAAACCGCGTCCTTGTCGCTGACAGAGGACGAGAACGCCGCGAACGTGCCGTCCTGCAGTGGAAGGAGCTCCAGGCCGATGAGCTCGGTGTAGCAGTCGTCACTGAGCACGAACTCCAGCAGCCGCAGCTTCTCCTGGGAGGAGCCTCTGTGTTTGGACTTCCTGATCGCCTGCCGCACCAGCGAAGGGGTCAACTTCTTCACGATGCTGGGTTCGGCCGCGTACGTGGCCATCACGGTGTCCACCGCGGCAGGCACTTTGGCCACCTGCAACAGTGTTGAATTTGACAGCAAATCTTGAATAAGTCTTTTGAACAAAATTCCATTTAGTTTTAGTCATATTTTAGTCATCTGAAATGTTTTACTGTTAGTCTAGTTTTAGTCGACTAAATATCATAAGATTTTTAGTCGACTAAATCTACAGTTGATTTAGTCGACTAAAATGTATTTTGGCGGTGCCTTGATGGCGTCGTAAAACCAGATTTTACACTTGGTTGCATGCTGAAAATAGCCGATCTACAAGCTTGTAGATCGGCTATTTTCAGAGCGCAACACCCGACACCAAACATAAAATGACTTGTCTTAGTTCTACTGGATCTCATTTTAATCTAGTTTTTTATTTGTTGACGAAATTGTCAATATATTTAGTCTCAGTCATCATAGCTTGGTTTTTATTTAGTTTTTATCTAGTTTTCGTCAGTGAAAAAAGGTAGTCGACTAACATTTTTCGTCATAGTTTTAGTCGACGAAATCAACACTGACCTGCATTCCTGAGCTTTGGAGGTAGCTGATCACCGTCTCCGCAATGTCCTCGTCGTCGTGCAACTCCGAGAACACGGATTCGTCCATCCGGATCCAGGTCTCGCTGAGGGAGTAGATGACGTGCTGCTGGAGCAGGTCCTGGAACAGAGGCTGAAGGATGGGCTTCCAGCGGGCCTTGACCTGCTCGGGGTCCGGCCAGGCGCCGTAGGTCCCTGCGGGCGACAGCGGAAAGTCTTGGTCCTTCTTGGTCTGGACCCTGTCGATGGCCTCGGTGATGAGCGTGAAGTAAGCCCTCGGGATGACCGTGATGATGAGCAGCTCGTTCCACAAGGCCGCCGGGTCCCTCCACTGGTCCACCTCCCGCCACTTGATGCTCCGCCGGTTGTCCGTCAGACCGAAGAAGCCGCTGACGTGGACCGGGAGACCGGTCAGGCTCTCATCTCCGGGGGGAAGGGGGAGGAAGCAGAACGCTCGCCCTGAGAAATGCGACGCGGCGCCTTTGTCCTCCGTGTCGATGAGGGTGAGAGGAAGGCCGATGCCGATGGTGGGGATGAACTTCAGGTCGTCCGCTAGACTGTCCAGTTCCGTACACATCCCTCTGCCCCCCACCCCGTTGCACACCAGCCAGGTGGTCCTCTGACTCTCCTTAGCCATCTCGTCCTGGGTGTCAATGTTCACCTGGTACGTGGCACACCTGACGGTGCTGCTGGGCACGCCGTTGCTGTAGCTGTCGATGGCCTGGCCCAGCGTCTTCAGCGAGGTGGGCCTCTCCAGCTTATCGTCGCTGTTCTCTGTCGCCGTGACCTGAAAGAGCATGCGCTCGGTGCCGTCCGACTCGCGCACATGCAGGGAGACCTTCTGCACGTGCGTGAGGAAAAGGAGCACGGTGTCCGCATCGGCTTTGAACGACTCGAACAGCTCCAATACCTTCTCTTTGTTGTAGATGTTGGCACTCAGCTGCGACGGCGTCATGCGAAGCGGAAAGCGGAACAGCGTTCCGGGAAAGCTGCCGTCCTTGATGGTTTTGTCGGAGCTTTCGAACATCCCGACGTACGGACTGAACTGATCGGTAAGCTCCGTGATCTCCTTTATGTCTGCCTTCAGGTTCCAGCATTGGCCAGACTCGTGGACACCAAACAGGGTCTGATGAGGGTCCAGTATGCCGATCTGCTCTCCACTGAATATACTTGGAACATCTGAAACATTCAGGAAGCAGACAATGGAACAACAATAGATGAGCTCAAAATGTTAAGCAAAAAAAAACAAAAAAAACGACAGTAACAAACCCTAATACCACAGCATGAAAAAGTGCAAACATTTAAGATTTTGTGAGATAGTTGCTATTAATACATCTAAATCATGTTAATATTATATTTAACCAATAACACTGAAATATTAAATATTACAAAATGTATGCCACAAAGCCTTATGTGGGAAAAATAAATACACTTTAATTGCTAGGCCCCCTGGCTGATATAACTTCATGCAGTGGTGTAAACTAATTTACTCAAGTACTTAAGTACAATCTTGAGGTATTTTTACTTTAGTGGAGTATTTCCAATTTTCAATACTTTTACTTCTACTCCACTACATCTCTGAGGATTTCTTTTACTTTTACTCCACTACAATTATCTGAAAACTTTAGTTAATAGTTACTTTGTAGATTTAGATTTTATTACTAAACATACATTAACCACTTCAGCTCTCTATATATATTTCGGCTATTTGACAATAGCCGATCTACAAGCTCACAATGTGTCGCATCACAGCACGTTGTGAGCTTGTAGATCTGCTATTTTCAAAATTCAATTTTTGACAAAACGTTTTTGACATTTTGAAAACTTCAAATGGGACATTCTGCATAATGAGTACTTTTACATTTGGTACTTTAAGTATATTTTGATGCCAATACTTTTATACTTTTACTCAAGTACATTTTGAATTCTGGCCTTTTACTTGTAACAGAGTATTTTCTACATCTCAGTATTGATACTTTTACTTAAGTAAAACATTTGAGTACTTTTTCCACCTTTTTTTGGCTATTCAAAAATAGCAGATATACAAGCTCATAGCATGAGTGCCACGCTATAAAATGTGTGCAAATCTTTGAATATATATATATTTTTAAAGGGAACATTTTTAACTCAAATCTGTGCTTCTGGGGGGTCCCTGGAACAACATATTTTGAAATGGAGGTTAGCGGCCAAATACATATCATTTTGGGGGTCCTTGACATGAAAAGGTTTGAGAACCACTGATATTATAGCTACGTAAGTTTTTTTCAAAAAACAGGATTTAGAAGACATTTGTAGAATCCCCAGAAGCAAAGATTTGAGTTACAAATGTTCGCTTTAACAAATATATATTCAAAGATTTGCACAACATTTAATGTTCACGATTTTCTTTTTAAATAGCAGATCTACAAGCTCATAGCGCGGCACTCTGTGAGCTTGTATATTTGCAATTTTTTGGGACGACCCTTACCTGTGATGTGGTAGACAGAGTTGAAGCCGATCCCAAATCGTCCGACTTTCAGAGGATCTTCTCTCTTTCTGCTCCTCGCGATCTCCTGAATTCCATTCCAATCTTCAGTTGTGAAGACTGCATCATTATACACATACAAGGCTGTACCTGCAATACAATTTCAATCCAGAAAGAAACTGAATTAATCTTTTACTTCTACTGTATCTACAGTATATAATACATATGTGTAGTCTACTCTGTCGGTATACAGTATAATTGTATATGTTGTATTGTATATGATTTACACAGCTTCCTTTGTTCTGTAAGCCAGTGGTTCTCAACCTGTGGGTCGGGATCCCCAGGGGGGTCCCCACATGATTTTGTGGGGGTCGCCAGATGACAGTGAAGTGACAATTTAAGGACTTTTAAGACCTTTTTAATACCTCCAAAAAAAGACAGAAAGAAAGAAAAGAAAAAAGACCATTACTGCAACAAAAGCGATCAACAAACTATACTATAGAAATGATAAATTGTCAAATAATGTAAGAAAGAGGGAAACATTTCTGAAAATAGCCAATCTACAAGCCCACAACGCCTCGCAACACAAGGCGTTGTGAGCTTGTAGATCGGCTATTTTGTATCTGTGGAACCGAGTCTAACTAAATGTAATGCCTCAACTCTTACAATTCCAAGTGCTTGTCAGGGTGGGGGGGTCCCCAGTTCAAATATGATTATTTTGGGGGGTCACGGTCTGAAAAGGTTGAGAACCACTACTGCAAGCTATGCTTTGTGCCATTTTTAAGGATTAAATGTGTAGCTACATGTCACTGCTTTAGGCTTCAGTAATTTGTAATAAAGATGAACGTGGTTAGGAAGGACACACTACCTTGGTACTGAGCCATATTCTGCGACCACAGCGACTCCACTCCATACTCTGTCTCATCGTACATAAACTTAACCTCTGTCGCTCCAGCATCCTCCGCATTCTGGATCAACTCCTATTCATGAAAACACACGACAACAAAGATACACAACCATCAAAGCAAGGCTTCGATGTAGCAATGGACAATATATAGAATTATCCAATACATAGCAGTGTTGATTTCGTCGACTAAAACTGTGACGAAAAACGAAGCTTTGATGACTAAAACTAAGACTAAATATATTGACAATTTCATCAACAAATAAAAACTAGACAAAAATGTTAGGGAGGGACTAGTGGAGAAGAGATCCAGTAGAACTAAGACAAGTCATTTTATGTTTGGTTCGGGTGTTGCGCTCTGAAAATAGCCGATCTACAAGCTCACAACGCGTCGCAGCACAACGCGTTGTAAGCTTTTAGATCGGCTATTTTAAGCATGCAACCAAGTTAAATTTAGACATTACGATGCCATCAAAGCCCGCCAAAATACATTTTAGTCGACTAAATCAACTGTAGATTTAGTCGACTAAAATCTAAAACTAGACAAAAACTAAAGCATTTCAGATGACTAAAATATGTTTTTTTTCAAAAGACTATGACTAAAACGAAATCAAAACACTGCTACATATTATATTATATTAATGAAGAATATGGAAAGTGTATTATAAAATATTATTTTCAACATCTCAATGTAATGAATTGTGTAATGAAGGAAATATAAAAGATAATTTGACACATAACAAATATTGACATTTGGCCCATAAATACTGTATATTGCTTTTTATTCATATTGGCAAGCACTACTTTGAAGTTAACATATTGTGTATACTATTGTAGCGTATCAAGTGTACATGTGTATGGTACTTTAGTTATTAACAGATCTAATTTAATTGCACTATTGCTGCTTCTATTGCAGTGTGAAATGGTTACAATGACTCTAGTGACTGGCTGAAGAACAACAGGCCTGACATGATTTCAAGTTTCAAACCCCATGACTCTGCATTTCCTCTCGAGGATCGCCTTTGCCTAGGAGCAGTTCTAATACATGGCTGCTCATTCACACAATAACAGCTAAATGAGCTTGTATGAGCCTTCTCTCTCCTTGGAGACATCTACCGCACACTACCTTGAATTTAAATGGTCAACTTAACAGACACAGAGTAAACCTTAATTACAGATGAAAGGAACATTTTGCTGATTCTGAACCTGAATCCCATTGTACTGATGTGATATCATAAAGAGGGAAGAAATGTCACTATCCCTTCTGTGTATTTGTCAGTGAAATGTGGAAAAGCCCAATTACATCAAATGTGTCGTTGTGACATAGGGTATTTTTCCCTACATTATATACACGTATATCGTGTGTATATATCCGTGTATATGATTTCCCCACCTCAGAACAATGGGATTTAGGTTCAAAAGTGGCGGAAATGTCCCTGTAATAATTCACCATAGAGCTACTTAATCCAAGACTTTGATTTTGCACTTACAAGACATAGCACTTACTTTCAAAATCTGTCCACCTTCGGGATACCTTCTGAGAATGTCTTTTAGAAACTCGACCAGTGGTGGTGTAGTCTGTCCAAACCTCCCTGAAAAAAAAGACTTGGTGTAAGAGTTTCTGCTCTGAAAACTGGTCCACTGTAGAATTATTTTCGAATGTGGTTTGATGCAGTGTTGATTTCGCCGACTAAAACTATGACGAAACATTTTCGTCGACCACCTTTTTTCACTGACGAAAACGAAATAAAAACTAAGCTATGATGACTAAAACTAAGACTGAATATGTTGACAA
Organism: Gymnoscopelus braueri; assembly: GCF_963280865.1. Classification (NCBI taxonomy): domain Eukaryota; kingdom Metazoa; phylum Chordata; class Actinopteri; order Myctophiformes; family Myctophidae; genus Gymnoscopelus; species Gymnoscopelus braueri. The sequence goes on from NC_137606.1 coordinate 12,770,667, forward strand.
TTTCGTCGACAAATAAAAACTAGACTAAAATGTTAGTGAGGGACTAGAGGAGAAGAGATCCAGTAGAACTAAGACATGTAATTTTATGTTTGGCTGCGCTCAGGTGTCGCTCTGAAAATAGCAGATCTACAAGCTCACAACGTGTCGCGCTGCAAATCGTTGTGAGCTTGTAGATCGGCTATTTTCAGCATGCAACCAAGTGTAAAATCAGCCATTACGACGCCATCAAGGACCCGCCAAAATACATTTTAGTCGACTAAATCAACTGTACATTTAGTCGACTAAATTCTTATGATATTTAGTCGACTAAAGCTAGACAAAAACTAAAACATTTCAGATGACTAAAATATGACTAAAACTAAATAGAATTGTATTCAAAAGACTATGACTAAAACTAAATCAAAATTTGCAGTCAGTTTTAGGCTTACCTCCCCCTCTCAGGCCTCTACCCTCCAGTGTGAAGGATACTTCTGGGCTCCCAGTGGGCACCAGGGTCCCAATCTGCACGCTGTCATCCAGCTAAAACAGAAGGGGGGAGCAGGGGACAACATCCTTTCAGTAACATGGCATAATGAAACCTTTAGAGTTGTGATTTGAAAACAGAAATCAAAAAGGTGTCAAAACATTTGAACATGATGGATTTTATTCACTGGTGTCTCATTTATTTACTTAGCCTATTTGATAGCATCCTATTAAAGCGGCACGGCACTATGTAACTATTTAATGAATACAATGTAATTTTGTCCAATCTGTATGGTAAAGTATGTTAAAGGAGAATTTCGGACTAGCCTTTTTCTTACCTTTATATGATGTTATTATATCCTAGGACGAGTGGTACAGTAGAACATTTTCATAACTCCATCCCGAGTCCACCACAGCTAAAAACCCTGAGCGGACGGTCCATGCGTTTTTATCAATTTCTTTCGGTTCTTTTTTTGGTGATACAGTATCTGACGTTCATAATGACAGAAAACTATCCACAGTGTTTGTGTTAGATGTGCCCCTCCGGAAGACTCGCAAGACAAGATTTCACCTGTGATTTCATCCAAGTCCGCTTGTAAACACTACGGCGGCCAATTTGGGACAAAAACAGAGGTTTCTGTCATTATGAACGTCAGATATCACCAAAACATTTCGAGCGATAAAAATAGGTAATCTATCGCATGGACCGTCCGCTCATGTTTTTAGCTGCGGTGGACTCGGGATGAAGTTATGAACATTTTCTACAGCACCACTCGTCCTAGGATATAATAATATCATATAAAAGTAAGAAAAAGGCTAGTCCGAAATTCTCCTTTAATACAATATAACTTATAGAATTGGGGTGGTTGTCTCCCTGCTCTTCTATTGAGATATTTAGATCGTGTCAAAGGTCATGTCTCACCTAGACACAGGATCTGACACAGATTTTGACCTGATGGTCAAGATTCAGATTTATCCCCTGAGCAAGCAGGCAGGCTCTATTAGCTCAATGGTAAAACATGTCAGCACTCGCGCAGGATTTCAAATCCGGGGTAGAAGAGGAAAGTTACAGCTTTACGGTAACCAAACTGGCTTATGTTTTGGTTCTATCAGAAAATAATACATGTATAAAGGATTTACTGTACCACCAACTGTTATCAAATAAAAACATTCACAGCTCAGCTGTGAGCTGCAATATGGTAGCAAAAGAGCAGCCTTGGAAATATCTCAAAAGATAAACAAATGACCTTTGCCATAAACCCTTTTATAAGCCAACTAAGGCAAGCATCTATCTTTCAAGGGGACTTTCAGTAGTGATCGTGCACTCACTCCCCACTTTGTGTGAACAACACGTGAACATTTGTACAAATCTTTACAAATGTCTTCTGAATCCTAACAGTGTTTTAAAAAAAAATACATGTTGTTATACCAGTGGTTCTCAAACTTTTTCATGTCGAGGACCCCCAAGATTATATGTTTTTGGCCGCCGACCCCCATCGAAATATGTTGTTCCAGGGACCCCCCCCCCCCCTAGAAGCAAAGATTTGAGTTAAAAATGTTGTTTAAAAAAATACATATTCAAAGATTTGCACCAATGTTCGAGATTTCCGTGCCGCGCAACGATCTTGTAGATCTGCTATTTTTGAATAGCGAAAGTACTAAATAATGTTTATAGCTGAAATCTAAAAATGATGCGTTCCCGCCCCGGATTGAATGGGTTAAAAAACAATGACATTCCGTCCTCTCCGTCAGCCTCTCTAGACACATCTTTGGGGCAGTGTTGCTGCACAAGCATCATCAGCGTGATGCACACGGTCGTGTGACTGAGCTGAGCCCACACCGCTGAGCCTGATGCCTCTGCTGCTGCTGCTGCTGCAACGGCTGCTGTCCGTGAATCTCCAAGGTGAAAGCCTGCACTGTCGCGTCACTGTGACTGCACTCAGCAGTTATGACACCTGAACACGCTGCCTGGCAGAAAGAGACCGTCGTCACCTTACACAACCGATTCCTATCAGCGCTGCTCATCGTTGTGTTGAATACAGTTCATGCAGCATACGTGAATGAATAGAAACAATAATGTTGATACATTTCATCAGTGGTGGAAAACCACTTAAGTAAAAGTATCAATACTGCAATGTAGAAATACTGTGTTAGGGCGCACTCCCACCAAAACATGGTCGGCTGCTGTTAAACGCAGGTTGTGCGCGGCCACAGTTTTTTGCAGCCAGCGGATTATAAAAAACGTGAGTGGCCCACCTGCCACTCACGTTCAGGACTCTCCCCGTAGCCCGCACCGCCTTCTGCCTTGAGCACCATAGTGCTTCCTGAGTCTTGGGATGGTCCGCCTTCGACTCATCCGATTGGACAGAGGGGGAAAATCAGCTCCTGCCTCCAGCAGTTATATGCTTCAAATGGACAAGTCGTGTAGAGCGGATAAACGCACGGTCTGCGCGACAAGCGGAAAGATCCGCTCTTGCGTGAATCCACGCATTTACATTGACAAAGCATTGGCAGATTCCACCCCAGAGGTAAAATAAAAGTGCGGTGGGAGCGCGCCCTTACAAGTAAAAGTCCGGAATATATAAAAAAAACTTGGGTAAAAGTACAAAAGTATTGGTATCAAAATGTACTTGAAGTACCAAAAGTAGAAAGTACTCATACAGAATGTCCCATTTCACAAGTTTTCAAATGTATAAAAATGAAAATAGCAGATCTAAAAGCTCACAATGCGTCACATCGCAACGCATTGTGAGCTTGTAGATCGGCTATTTTCAAATGGCCGAAATGTATATAGGGCTGAAGTGGTTAATGTATGTTTTGTAATAATAATCAAAATCTAAAAAATAATTAGTAACTAAAGTGTTCAAATAAATGTAAAAGTACAATATTTGCCACTGAGATATAGTGGAGTAGAAGTAAAAGTATTGGAAATTGGAAATACTCAAGTAAAGTACAAATACCTCAAAATTTGACTTAAGTACAGTACTTAAAGGGGTCGTTCACCCCCAAAATAACTTTTTTTCTATTGATTACTGACCATCTGGAGCCTTGAATTCATAGATATTTTTTTGTTTTTGTCACATTCCTAAGCCAATAATTTGATTATAATAAATCTGTCCCCATTGATTCCGGTAGGAGACACAAATGCATTTGTGTCTCCTACCGGAATCAATGGGGCTAAATTTATTATAATCAAATAATAAAGGAAGGAATGCGACAAAAACAAAAAAATATCCGTGAATTCAAGGCTCCATGGGGTGAGTAATCAATAGAAAAAAAGTTATTTGGGGGGTGAACTACCCCTTTAAGTAAATCTACTTAGTTATTTTCCACCACTGCAAACAAGCAGCACATCTTACACAGTACATACAGTATACTGTACGTGAATGAATAGAAACAATAACGTTGATACATTTCATACTGTACATTTCACACACACATCCTACCAAAACACCCAAAGGAGAACCTCTACTTAAAGTTTTTAATTGGTTTAAGAGTTTCCGCAGGACCCAGGCATTTACATTGAAGTATGTGCCTTATGCAAACCGAGTTAGAGGAACCGAGTAAACGTGTTAGTGCCTTTCAGTGTCCCATAAAGCAATGCATTCCCCAATTAAGTATGGAGACTGGCACCGTGCCACCTGCATCACTCTGCTGCACTCTCATAACCCAATCAAAGTGGAACAGCTATAAGCTTCCAAAATAAGTCATTCTTATGGGCGCTGCTGGAGTAGGCTTATAGTAATGGGCACTTTACAATGGTCTAATTTCAGTAATATGTAAAGCAAGTACTTTTACAACACAGTTGTACATTACAATATTGTACTGAGTAGGCAATTGGTTATACTAACACAGTAATAACAGTTTAGTTATTGTATGTACTTATGATAGTAGCAATAGTGATAATATATTGATATAGGAGTTAATGTACAGTTGTGTATATTAACTGTATATCAATATATTAGATTAATATTAACTCATTCAGTGCCATTGACGTCGCCGACGTCACGTTTTTCATAAGCCCAGAGTGCCAATGACGTCACCAACGTCATTAAAAAAAAAATATATATATATATATATATATATATATATTTTTTTTTATTTTTTTTTAATGTTCAGAACCCAAGATATCATGATTTGAAGATTTTCTGCTCCATTCACTTCTTGTTTAACTTCTTACTGAGCACTTTTTTTTTACAATGTATTTTTGGCCTTGGCACAGGGATGATAAAGCCAGAAATAAGTTTGGCACTGAATGAGTATATTAGATTAATATACTGTACAATTAATCAAATGGAAATAAGGTCATTGTAAAGTGGTACTGATAAATGTGTTAATTTATTTGCCAGAGAACTGTTCTCATGACCTCAAATCCCAACTCCCATAATATGAGCTACTGTAATAGCCCAGGGATTCCCTTTGAGCGGTGGAAGGTTTCCTGAGCTGTAGGTTTTAACGCAGTAGATGTCTGACGGGTTCCTCTGGGCTGTTCCAGATCAAGTACCACTAATTTGCGGGGTGCGGTTCACATCTAATTTCTGCATGTGACATCAGGGAGGTGGGGGGTGCTGCTGGGCAGCAATCGTCACCTGCTCCTGTCCCTCAGCAAAGGCCAGAGAGGTCCTCTTCGGCCATGGTTACAAGATACATTACAAATAAACTGGACAGCTATAGGACCCCACCGTACTGTAGATTCCTATATCAAAAGCATGTCTACCTATATATGTATTACATAATATACATTGTATTACCTATTTCAAAATTATTAAGTAGAGATGCTGCATAGTCATGTTTCCAGGAAGATGAAGAAGACCAACTGAATGTATTCCATAACAGCGAGACTGTGGCCAATAACGACCACTGAACAATAATTATTCTGTATCCATCCAACACACACATATCTGTATGTAGTCATAGATCACACTTTGTAATGCATGACAACTGTCTCTGGGGGAATGTTCCAGAAAAAGTAATTTAAAAAAATAATTGGTGTGGATGAGGACTATGGTCTAAAGCAGTATGCCATCAGCAAGCTGAGTCAACGCAGAACAGTTGCGGCAACAACTGTTCTTTTCAAGCTGTCCCGAAGATCTGAAAGACAGCTACCCCCAGCTCACATCTTGTTGAGGTTAACACCTAAGCTAATATCGCAAACTACCTCACCAATCACACAATCAGGTATGTATTATTATTAGGGTGTGCCTCCTGACACTTGATCAAGCTGTGAAGTAACATTGTAACATTTATATAACACAAACAGTTATATCATTTCTGCCATCCAATGCTGCAATGACAAACAGATGCATTTATTTTGCTACTCTGTAGCTCTTTATGCTCTGTTAAGGTGACTCTCCACCAAACAGACTACTTCAGACTACAACAGACTGCAACAGACTGGTAATCTGTTGGCAAAAGTTGGCATTTAGTTCAGCACAAACTGTCGGCCGATGTGCAGATTGTTGTGCTAAAGAGCTGGCAGGCTGACTTTGGGCTTGTTTTCCTGTAAAGCCACTTGTAAATATCCATAGTTGCTGTTTGCTGTTGTTTGGGCTTGTTTCTGCAGTGTAGTTGCTTATTTGGGCTGGCTTTCAAGATTCTTTTTGAAAATAGCTGATATAATAGGGCTCAAGTGGTGAAACTGGTCGCTTCTTTTGGGCTTGTTTTCATAGACCTGGTCGCTTGTTTCACTCACAGAATCTGGCAACGTCAAAGCCGGCTCGGACCAAACCTTCAACCCCCTCTCTCCCCCTCTTCACTACCCCACGGCTCTACCAGTCGGCCCAAAGACTGAACATGCTCGGTTTCTCATTGTCGGGTCGATAGAGGTGCCGACCCGACGGAACGACACTATCTGTTATAACAAGTTGTCGGCAGCAGACGCTTTTCAACGCCTCCCCTAAATGTTTGAAAATAGCCGATCTACAAGCTCACAACGCGTTGCGATGCGACGCGTTGTGAGCTTGTAGATCGGCTATTTTCAAATAGTCTATGTATAAAATAGGGCTAAAGTGGTTAATGTATGTTTTATAATATAATAATTTATATCTGGAAAGTAACTAGTAACTAACTAGTAACTAAAGTTATAGTAAATATTTGCCTCTGAGATGTAGTGGAGTAGAAGTAAAAGCATTGGAAATTGGAAATACTCAAGTAAAGTAAAAATACCTCAAAATTGTACTTAAGTACAGTACTTAAGTAAATGTACTTAGTTACTTTACAACTCTGGTAAATTGTGACTATAGAGAGGAAAAGACACCGATACACTGAAAACACTCTGGACTCAACAGTATTCACTTCTTGGAACACAGGAATATGTGGGAGTGGGCCTTCGCTTTTCTTTCATTTTGTACTAATTTAGGTCTCCAGTATTAGTGCTGTGGCTATATGACATGAATTTCAAATACTTTGGCCCGTTTCCTTTCAGTGGCACTTATGTACCATTAAAGGAATTCACAAAGTGGTTCCATTTATCTTTGTCTGGAGCAAATAGGGTCAGAGTGACAGGATGAAAAGAGAAAAAAATGGCAAAGCCACAATCAAGGATGCCCCATAAATAACCATGAAGAAGTAATCGTATAAGGAACTTCACTACAGCCTACATGAAGATTTGGACTTTAGAACCTGCCAAAAAATGCCAACAATGGGTCAGATTTACTAGGTACTGGCAGAGGTACAATCCCTGCAGTAAAAAGCTGTGATCTGGCCAGTTGCAAAACCCACATGCCTGGATTTTATTAGGTCAGACAAAAGGCTGTCTAAAAGCAGTAGTAATGTTCACTTTTATTCGTCTTCATGCACTATAACATTATCAGAGTCAAGTAAGCTGCATTTGTGTGATATTTTTGATAGTCACACAGACTGAAATGAATATGCGCTGTATGAAGGTTTCGTTGAGACATAGCCAAACGCTAACGTCCAATGTACACACACCGCCTGTCAACAGCTAGACCCCCCCCCCCCCTTTCAAAATCGTCTAGAAATCGGTCCCAACTCTAAGCTCCTCAGATTAGTTTAAACAGGTTGCCGGTTGCCACCTCCCTCATTCATTAAAATCAGCTCAACCCCCTTTCATACAGACACTTCCCACTATGGCAGATTTTCAGCAAAATATTACATATAACTGCACTTTGGCTGAATGGTCATTACAACAATCTGTAATGACTGTTTATGTTTTATAATTGAAGATTAATAGACAATGTAATGTATTTTACAATGTATTTTAACTCACTTGACATGATAACAAAACTAAAACAGCCTGCCAGTAGTAGCTAAGTTTGTCTAATGTCTTGCTATAGCTGTCATATAATCTGTTGGGTGCATGAGAAGTTTTTGGATAGAGAAGAGATGGGGAGTCAAGGGAAGGTGCCACAATGGAGGGGAGAGCTGGTTTGTTTTGAAACACAATGGCGTGTCATCATTCCCCTTGTGTATTGGTATCACACCATGGAACTTTAATGTCTGTCCAATGTCAGGAAACAGTAAACAGGACATGGGTACTGGAAGTAGAAAGCAGAAGACTCATTCACTGGGCATAACACAGTGGATAGTGTTGCCTCTCAGTAATCAAATAAATCCTAAACAATGTGTTCATGGAGATGGGCTTGTGTTGCTTTTTGCTGTGGTCAGGACATAATATGCAACATGGAAATGTTCCATTGCAACGTAACGCTTTTGCTTAACTATTAGACAGACGGAGGGACGGACGGACGGACAGACAGACATATAGACAGCCAGATAGATAGAAAGAAAGACAGACAGAGAGGGACAAAAATAGATACAGTAATGCACAGAATATTGCTCCTTATTTTAACAGTGTCCCATCACACTTACCACTCTTCCATTGTGAGCCAGATGCTGCTCTCTGACGGGGAGGTCTGTCTCCTCGTAGATTAGCTGCTTGATGTCTCTGACAGCTGTGGAGTGAGGAAGTTGGTAGGACCTGGGCCCAATATACTCATGACGAACTGTCACCCATGGTGACCTGAGAAACACACACAAATAAAGACAATAACATGAAGAGAATGCCTGTTCTGATGTGAGAGTGCTGATATGGCATCATGCTTTTTAACAGAGAGCATACATAGAAACACAACCCGACTAACATATCTTGGCTCCGGTTGATTTGGGCAGCAGATGAGTCTTGCTGAAGTCATTATTGATTATGGTTTGGGTAAAGAAGAAACCTGAGATATGCAATCGAGTCAGATTTCTATTTTATTGACGTATTTATGGATTTTAGCTTGCTAGCTCTGGGGGGAGGGGGGCATCCTCCAAAAATTATAATAAAAAGATACTATTCAAATATTCGATGTTAATAAAATGCTTTGAAAAGTGGCTCCTATACATAATAGGCAGATGGCCTATAGCCTTTTCCTGATGATAATAATAAATATGCTCTCTAGGAAATGGGTTCACCTGCTATTTTGAGGAGCATCTTGTTTTACTTATGTTTTTCGCACGTAGCAAGTCTATAGATTAACATGTTGACTAGTTAAAAGAGTAATAACGTAAAAAAAACATTTGCTTATTCAGCAGGCCACTTGAAGGTGACACATCCTCAGTGTAGTTAGCTCCAGTGAGTGTGTCAACATCAACAGTCACAGGCCTATAAAATAATAAGTGTTTAAGTGTTTAAGTGCTAATTTCAGTCTCATAATAATAGGTAAGTCTAAAATGTTATTGGTCACTCATTTATGAGTTTAATAGGACCAGATACATAGTTATACATGATGTATTTCCAATTATTTTTTTTATTGATAGAATACTTTATTAACAGTTTGCAAAAACAAGGCACGGTGGCACTGATTTATACAAAAGAATGCTAAAAGAATAACCCAGATAAGCCCTCGGGGCTTGTTTCCATTAAGCCAGGTCCTGTGTATTCTATTCATCGAGACATTTAAAGACAAACAATAATATACAATAATATGCACACAAAAAAAAACATCATATATACGAGTAGTAATAAAAAAAGAAAGATATTTACAATAAAGCATTCGTTCTCAAAGTGGGGTCCGGGGACCCCCAGGGGTCCTTGGGGGGGTACCAGGGGGTCCCCGGCGAAATTATTTACATATTTTATACTTTGGCTATTCAAAAATAGCAGATATACAAGCTCATAGCGGGACACCGAGTGCCGCGCTATGAGCTTGTAGATCTGCTTTTTTTTTTTTATCGCGAAAATGTGTGCAAATAATTTTTTTAATAAATTAAAAGGCGAACATTTTGAACTAAAATCTTTGCTTCTGGGGGTCCCTGGCACAACATATTTTCAGGTGGGGGTCTGCGCGGCCAAATATATATAAATTTGGGGGTCCTTGGCACGAAAACGTTTGAGAACCACTGCAGTAAACAGTAAATAAGTTTTGTTATAGTGAATGCAAGAAACTTACCATGGGTGTGGACAGTTCTCCATCTCTTATGAGCTGGCTGGTCGCTGCTGTGTGTCCTGGTTCACATGCATCTTCTGCTGCCCTGACAGCAGGCTGACTCCACCCGGACAACCACTGTGTCACAAACACAATACAAAACAATGTTTACTATTTCTCAAAACACCTGCCTCTGCTGTCTGTATAATTAACATAATAAATAGAGAACACAATTATGTTTCAAATCAGTTTCCTCGCAATCGTATCGTCCCTAGCTCTGGTCCATAGCGTCAGGAGTTCTCCTTAACGCTATGTTACTGTAGAGCCGTTGCCCGCAAACCCGCGGCAACGCAGCGGCCGCATCCTCTGGTCTTTAGTAAAAATCAAAAATACACTTTCACCACTCACCAAAATAAAGACGGTTTTAAGATATTGAAAGCCTACTTTCCTTAGTGGGAGCACTCGGAGCCCCCCACCTCACGTCTAAAATACACTTTTTGGCCAAAATGTAAAATATTATACCGGATTGGAAAACAATGTTTTAGTTACTCCACTGCGCCCCCTACAGATCCGGTCAATAGATTTTTTTCTATGGACCAGAGATATATTTTCCCCGTTACTCAGCCTCTCTCTGGACCGTTATTTGCAAAGACTAATCGAGGTACTCACTTGTTTCCCTGCCCTGACCACCAAGGCTCACGTCGCTATATGATGCATTTCGGAAAATACCGTGTTTCTGGGACAGGCAACAAAAGCGGGGCAACATTGTTACTATTCCTTCAGTTCCCTCATAGTAATGCCTTCAAAGGTGCTGTTCTAATAATGAATCCATTGCATGTGATCAGAGCTGCGGCTGTCGCTTGTTGTTGGCCGAGTCGCTGGTGGGAAGCAGTGTTGCCAGAGTTTGTGAGAGAACTAAGCAACCAGGTCTATGAAAACAAGCCCAAAAGAAGCGACTATTATCCACATAGTCCATATTATCCACATCCTATAGGCCACATGAGCACTTAACATTGGCTATTATTAGAAAATAGCTACAAGCTCACAAAATAGCCACAAGGTCACAACCACAACGCGTCGCGTTGTGAGTTTGTAGATCTGTTATTTTAAAAGAAAACTAATTTTAAAGTGAAAATTATGGAATATTTTCAAAATGAATGATGAATTGAATACCTATAAGACCCCAATGGAAACAATACCACAAGGACTTTTTGGTGTTATCCTTTTAGACAAAGTGTTTGACTGAGATTGTGCTGTTTTACATTTCTGTCTAATAAAACATTCAATCAATCAAAATCACAAGATCTTGTATGGAGGTCTTTGGCACAAAATATTTTCAGAAGGTTGGGTACACATATATATTAATTTGGGGGCCTTGACATGAAAATGTTTGAGAAAAACTGGTTTAAACAACATTAGGAAACAAGCCCAAATAAGTAACCACACTTTAGAAACAAGCCCAAAAAACACAACCCGCAACTACAATATTTACAAGCAAATTTACAGGAAAAACAAGCCCAAAGTCGCTTATAATAAGCGGACATGGCAACCCAAGTCGTTGGTGGGACGCTGCTGAACTCTGGTACTTGTAGTCACCAGAACACTAATGGGATTGGATTGGGCCGATGACACATTGCAGTCAGGTTGCGACTGCAACTTTATGAGAGACATCTATGGCAGTGGTTCTCAAACTTTTTCATGTCAAGGACCCCCAAAATGATATGAATTTGGCCGCGGACCCCCATCTCAAATATGTTGTTCCAGGGCAAATATTTGAGTTAAAAATGTTGTTTTAAAAAATATATATATCCAAAGGTTTGCACAAATGTTCAAGATAAAAAAAAATAGCAGATCTACAAGCTCATAGCGCGGCACTCGGTGCCGCGCTATGAGCTTGTATATATCTGCTATTTTTGAATAGCCAAAGTATAAAAGGTTAACATTATTGTGACGCTATATTAACACATTTAGGGGACCCCCTGGAACCCCCCTGGAACCCCCCCAAGTACCCCTGGGGGTCCCCGGACCCCACTTTGAGAACCAATGATCTATGGAGCCAGCATGAACATCATCTGTTCAGCTGTCATTTTAAATTAGGGCATAATTATAGTATGATTCTCATTTATCTTTGACTCATTTATAATTGAAGCATAGACTATACATATTTATTGCACTAGGAGGCAGGCAGTGGTGGAAAAAGTACTCACATTCTTTACTTGAGTAAAAGTATCAATACTGAAATATAGAAATACTATGTTACAAGTACAAGTCCGGAATTCTAATTTTACTTGAGGAAAAGTTCAAAAGTATTGGTATTAAAATGTAATTAAAGTACCAAAAGTAGCCTACTCATTATGCAGAAGGTCCCATTTCAAAAGTTTTCAAATGCATAAAATGTTCTTTAAAAAAAGCAGTTCTCAAATAATTGTAGTGGAGTTAATTGTTAAAAGTATAATATTTGCCTCTGAGATGTATAGTGGAGTAGAAGTAAAATAACTGAAAATTGGAAATACTAAAAGTTTTACTTAATACAGTACTTGAGTAAATGTAGCCTACTTAGTTACTTTACACCACTGCATAGGCTATAGCCTATACATATTTATTGCACTATGCTAATTCATAAGATATCTGTAAAGAATACATTTGTTATCTATCTCACAATAGGCTAAGGCTTAACTTGCAATATATCTCTCATTTTGTTCATGTTGGGTTGCAACAGTAGGCTGTAGTTTGTAGACTCATAGAATTTATGATCGTATAATAAGAGCCCAAATGTCTTGCTAGTTGTAGGCCTACATGTTTATACATAGCCTATTCAAATTTCTGTTCATAAAATAGAAGAATGCTTATTGCAAACACATAAATAATAGCCTAAAAAGCTCTTGCGGTGTGGTGCAGCACCCTGGGCCTATAGAAAGATGCAACGTAGAAAAATGACATCATCCTTTCAAAGTCAAGGACTTCCAACCGCAGCTCTTTTTAAGACCTAAAAACTGCATTCGATCCCAATGACAACACTTATGCTTTATAATAAAAGAAAACATGCACTTGCAGAGCTAAACCCATATTGATCTAGTTCTAGTCTGCAAGGCCACTGTTTCCCAAACAATGGGTCGGGACCCATTTGTGGGCCACGGGCAATATCCCTTTTCCCCAATTTCTCCAATTTTCAAGAGATTTTCAAAAAACAAAAAACAAAAAATGTAAAAATGTTCAGAAAAAATAATGTTTCAAGGTAAATTCCAAAAATATTTTTCTTTTTTTAAGTAGTAAAAATATCCAATCTACAAGCTCACAACGTGTCACGATGTGACACTTTGTTAGCTGGTAGATCGGCTATTTTCACTATAGTTTTGGTCCCGAGAAGAAATACAATTTCTCTTCTGGGTCTCGAGCTAAAAAGATTGGGAACCACCACTATACCAGGCTAAATGAAGAGAACGCGTGGGCATGCATTTCACAATCATGGAAAATACATAGTAAGGTCATAACAAAGAGCATGCCAGTTTGTTATCTCTCTCTCTCTCTGCCGCAGTGATCACAAGGCAAAGCATTACTTACGTTCGGACACAGCGGCCTGACAGCAGCATCCCGGCAGCATCACGCACAGTGCGGCATACATCTGCGTCCGTCCGCCCCTCAGGGCCAGTGTTGCCAGGTTTGGCGAGAGAAGCAAGCAACCAGGTCTATGAAAACAACCCCAAAAGAAGCAACCACATGAGCCGCTTTGAGCAGTACAAAGCTCTACTCGTCGTCATCTACAAGCTCACATAGTTCTGCTATTTTCAAAAAAATATCTTGGGGGAAAAAGTGAAAGATTTAAAATATTTCTGAAACATTTTAACAACACAAATCTCCTGGGGGTCCCTGGCATAAAATATTTTCAGATGGGGGGTCCGTGAACAAATACTTATTAATTTGAGGGTCCTTGACTTGACATGTTTTGATAAACACTGCTTTTTTAAACAACATCTAGGAAACAAGCCCATTAAAGCAACTTACCAGAAAAACAAGCCCAAAGTCGCTTATAAAAAGCGGACATGGCAACACTGAACACCAGCCCCCACCCCACACCCACCCACCCAGCCAGTAGTTCGCAGCCGGTCAGCAAAAAAAGATTATAAATTATAATAATACAAATAAAAGAGAGAGAGAAGCATATGAATCAATGCACTCCACAATCAACTATTCCAAGATGCAGTCCTCTATTAGTCCAGATTGAAATGTGACAGTCTTGTTGTGCCACTGACTGAACACCTCTCTGAACAAGAAGGATGTATGCTCTACTGCAGGTTGCACGTTACGCTGCACATCTCTTAAAGAGACACGGTTGGCCACACAGCCACAGTCAGTGGTGGAAGAAGTACTCAGATATTTTACTTAAGTAAAACAAAAGTATCAATACTGCAACGTAGAAATACTCTGTTACAAGTAAAAGGCCTGTGTTCAAAATGTTACTTGAGTAAAAGTACAAAAGTATTGGCATCAAAATATACTTAAAGTACCAAAAGTAAAAGTACTAAAATGTTTGAAAATAGCAGATCTACAAGCTCGAGCTAGATCTGCTATTTTCAAACAGAGTTAGCCTAGGTAATAAAGTGGTTGATGTATGCTTTATAATGTAATCATTTATATCGTGCAAAGTAACTAGTAACTAATGTTTTCAAATAATTGTAGTGGAGTAAAAGCACAATATTTGCTTCTGAGATGTAGTGTGAAAGTATTGAAATTTGGAAATACTCCAGTAAAGTAAAAAAATACCTCAAATTGTACTTAAGTACAATACTTGAGTAAATGTACCTAGTTACTTTACACCAACATCAACCAACATCTCTGACACAGCACTATGCCACTAGATGGGGCCAAAGAAAAGCTCAGTCATATTGTATATCCATAGCCTCATGGACCCCTTAGTTAATGGTGAATTCCACCGACACTGACAAAGATTTTCACCTGTCCCTTCCCATTTTACCAAACTATTTTATTGTCTTATTCAGATTTTTAGGCTAAGTAGCCTCTATAGGAAAGGTTAAATTGAAAACTTCTCCGTTCCAGAGAACCCAGGGCTACCGGGCTTCTACTGGTTTTCAGTCCAACCAGGCAATTACAATTATTGTATTCTAACTTAGAGAGACTAGCCTATAAGGACATAATGAAAAGCAGTATCATTTTCAGTGGTGTAAAGTATCTAAGTATATTTACTCAAGTACTGTACGGGTGCCAAAACCGTATACTTCTTTTCAAATACACCTGTTGAGTGCCAAAACCGTATATATACTGTTTTTGACAAAAATATGATATGATATTTTTTTTGTTTTTTGTTTTTTTTCAAAAAAAAAAATCTCCTTCACAGCACCAGGAGATATCATTTTTCGAAGATTTAGTCTCCAATCCACTTCCTGGTTAACTTATGACTTCAAAAGCCTGTATCTCGGCTCCTGTGTACTTTTTTTTTTACAATGTATCTTTGACTATTTTCAACTGGCTGCAACTATGGAACGGATTACCGAATGTTTTTAAATTTTTTCCCCCGATTGTACGAGACCTCTATGTGTGTAATGAGGGGATCACCGTGAGGACGGTGATCACTGAAAATATTTTGTGACTACTTGAAAAAGGTTAAAAAATTGTTAAAAATCCAGGCACTCAACGTATAATATTTTAATAAACCTCTGGCACCCAATGTGTTAAGTACAATTTTGAGGTATTTTTGGGCGGTGTAGCCGCCCCTATAAGTGGGGTTGGGACACCTCATTTGTACACATTTGCTGTACTGTGATTGGCTAATTAGTACACCCCTAGCTGTACTCTGATGGGCTGACTCTATTGGCTGACTCTATCCAGCACTGTGATTGGCTAGCGAGACACATGATGACATTAATAACCTATAAATAGGACTATGCACTTCACAAAAACTTTTTTTTTTTAAGTGAGCTTCCATCACTGTGATGACCACTGTGATGACCACACCGCCCACTTCACACTGGGTGTGTTTTTTAAATGTTGAAAGTAAAAGCGGCTAAATGTGTGTAAACATTGAACCAATGAAGAGTAAAAGAGTTTGTGACTAAATTAAAACTACAACGGATCCACTGGAACTCTAACCCTTCAGAGCGTGCTTTACCACTGATGTGCTATTTTTAGAACATACCCTGTGTGAAACCATGAGGTGCTTGTGGTGCACCATGTTGGCTGTAACCACAATACATGAGTGTATTTAGATTTCCTGAAAAGTAACAGTTTTGGACCTACAAAGGTAACAAACGTTATGCAACGTCCTGCTCATTCACCATACTGTTGCTTTAGGATGGCTGGCTCTATACATGGCAATGTTTTTAAAAAAATTTTTTTTTACACCCAGTGCCAATTGTCTATGTAATCCTGGGCACTACCTTCCCTCTGCCAGCCTAGGGAGGCCAGGGCCGAGCTCATGCCTCCTTCAATGCATGAGAGCCAACTGACCTTCTTGTCACCTGACAGGGGAGTTTCCCTGGTTATTTCAATTCAATTCAATTTTATTAAAGTGTCAAATCACAACAAGTTGTCTCAAGACACTTTACATGTAGAGATACATGAATTTGCATTTTTTTTACATAGGCACAAGCATCGTGGATTAGACTGGGATCAAGTCACTGTGCAGGTTGCTGGTATGTGTGTGTGTGTGTGTGTGTGTGTGTGTGTGTGTGTGTGTGTGTGTGTGTGTGTGTGTGTGTGTGTGTGTGTGTGTGTGTGTGTGTGTGTGTGTGTGTGTAGGGGGCTCTAGACTGTATCACACTGCTCAATTTGGAAGAAAAAACATTGTACCTACCATTAACCATGAGGTTAATTATAGGTACAGTAATTGTATTGTGGGTGCATGAATTGTGTGTACGGGGCGGCAGTGTCTGAGGAGGTAGAGCGAGTGGCTCCCCCTAGTGTTGACGTGTCCTTGAGCAAGACACCAAACCCCTAACTGCTCCTGATGAGCAGGTTGATGCCTTGCATGGTTTCCTCTGCCGTCTGTGTATGAATGTATGAACTATGAATGTAATGCACATTGTAAAGCAGTTTGGATAAAGGCACCGTTTACCATTTGCTGATAGGGTAGCCTTGAAATAAGGAATTGTCCCTTATTTGGAAACAAAAAGACATGTCCCTTATTGAACTGATAAGGGACACACTTTGTTACTGTTTTTTGGGGAATAAATCAATGACACACATCTTACAAGTTCAAACAGCTCATACAATATACTATAATACAGGTTGTAACCATCTAAACCCTCCAGACTTATAGTAAACTGGACCCAAGTTGTCTCTGTACATGGACCATTATTGTCTGTCTACAAAAAATATCCCATCTACAGTATAAGCTCACAACATATTTGTCTAAGAAATACGCGGTGTGTCCCTTTTTGAATTGCAGGTACAGTAGTTGGCAACCATTTGCTGAGGTAAACATGACATCAGAGAGTTTGTGTGATTATTTGATTACAGCATGTTTGAATCCTGTCTCCTTTGTGGGCGATGCAGTTATGACTGAACGATGGGTTTATTTTCCCTCGGTACACCAACAGGAAGTTTGCTGGGTTTATCGTTGAGGACATGCACCATCCTACAGCAAAAGTAGCAACACTACAACCAAAAAAATTGTCTGTTACACATAAATGTCCTGTATTCATGAAGTTATTGGCATCAAGGTATGCTTACTATGCCAAACATAAAAGCAGTCATTATGCAAAGTGTTCCATTTCACAATCATAATATTGTATTGTAATTAGTATAATGCATTAATGTGTTCATCATTGTAATGTTGCATCTGGTAAAGGGCTGATTTTAATGACTTTCTGCTATAGGCAGATTAATGTATTAACCTAACACTAAACCATGATAGCTGGTCATCAGACTAGCTACACTGTATTACCTCTGAATACATGAATGAACATGTAGGAAGTGACTGAGAGGTTTGAAGCCCATGCAGTCAGTCTGGAGCTCACATGCAAGAATAGAAATACACACTGTTTACACTGATTAAAATACTGTTTTATTACCAAGTTGTAAGTTCAGGGCATAAACAATACCACACAGACAATAAATATATTGACAATAAATATTAATATTAAACTGATATGAAACATACATTTAATGACATTACATTTCATATCGTTATAGTATGGTAAATATTAAACATACTGTAGGTTTCACAACAATATCTTAAGAATATAAGTTAACAAAACATATTAAATTACATCAGCTACTTTTTTTCAGGGGCGTTGGTGAAGACTTTGGAGAGTTTTCCATCTCTCTTATTGCTTTAACAACCTCTTTAAGTTTAATAAGAAACTCTTGTACAGGAAGTTTTGGCCATTTCTCACAGGGACAGTCTGTGGAGTTGGTTGTTCCCTGTAGAGAAGAGTCATTGCATTATTTCCAGCAAATGATAAACCCAGATTACTCTTTAAATACATGTATTTAAGTTATTCATTTTAAGGTGGCTCCTGAACTGGTGCTGGCTATGTCTACAAGCTCTGACTCCAGGAATCCAGAGGTCATCCAATCTCAGCTGCTAACCACCATCCGAGATGTTTACCCTGTCCTAAACGACAAACCCCTACTACCTAAACACAACTATTTCAACAACATACCACGACTTAACCATCTTTATCCTAATGCCTAAACAGAACTATAGTTTTAACCTTACACGTACAATGTAATATTACTGAGACTATAAATAAACGTTGCGACACGTTAAATAATACCTTATCAATGTCTAACCTAATATATATCTACTGGGAATTCAAACTAGGATCATTACAGTTTCAAACCACTAACAACCATAACATCACATCACCTTACAAACATTAGTTTCTATGGGAGGCACATGAGCATTTCAAGGACGGCTCATCAGATGTTTGTGCAATGCATTATGGTTATGATACTGCCGGTTCAGGAGTCACTCTGTATGTTAAATTCTTGGCCATTAAATGTTTATATTTAATACTTACATCATGTTTTTTGTTCAAGTAATTCTTTGTCAGGCCGATGTGGAAGTCTTGTCCTGTAGTGGTGTTACATTCATACTGGATGGCGTCCAGTTCAGCGCCAAAACAGCTGTATACACAGGATTCCTGTGAACAGAACAGAGACAGTTGTGTTGTTCAGTACTTTGACTGAATGAAGATGAGCTTGTGGTTTTTCTCTCTGAGTTGCAGTCGTATGAAAAAGAGACACATGCCAAGCTGTTGTTTCCTGTATACACTTCCTTTTGTGTGTGGTTTGTTAAAAGTATAATGAACAAATAATTTGCTAAGAAGTTGTCACGTGCAGGTATGATGAGAACCCAAACGCAGCACAGCCAGGCAAGGTAGTGTTCAAAATGGGTGTTCGACAATGGGTGTTTTAATTCAGAAGACAGTTTCACGATACACCTCAGACAGACTAAAACATGTGACACAATACAATGAATCAACAAGGACTGGCTGGGGAACAAGACTGATATACACATGAGGGGTGATAACAAATTAGACACAGCTGGGGCAAACAGATACATATAACCTAGAAAACTATACCAGGGAACATACAGTACATAGAAATACAAGACCTAGACACTACAATAAACGTCACAAAAGTCTGTGACTGTGACACAAGTAAGTATGTCATAGCAGAACCTTTTTTGTTCTTAATGGGCTGGTCTGCTAAACTAGGCATGTATATAAACATTAAATTATATTATGATACTTTTCATTAGTTGCATTATTACATTTTCCTTGGGCATAAAGTTTGATGTTTTGACCAAACTTCACCCAATATGTGAACAATTATAGACCACTGCAGTTGTTCTGTAACTCATGTGTGTCTCTACGTATAGTTCCAGTATCATGAACAGACAATACTCATACTGTTCCTTCTTTACAATACAGTGGTTGTGTTATATTAAAATCAACCTAATTGCAGATACTCTTACCGTCATGTCGGGAGCGGAGGTACTGGGAGTGTAGAATACTGAATCCTGTTTGTTTGGAAGAAATCAGATTATTAGTAACTAGTAAAACATGTATTAGTTTAAAATGCAGACCGGAAAAAAACACACAAAAAAACGATAACTTACACATATGGGCGTCCCTATTTTTTCAGGCATGAAGTCCTTGTCAACAGGTTTAGCTTGAAGACAACCTAAGAGGGTACAGATCCCAAGCAGAATGGTGAAAAGATGCTCCATTGTCAGATGTCAGGGCCTGGTCAGCTTTATGTTCAGCAGTGTTGTTGAAGAGTGAAGCTGTTGATTTATGTACCTTCTAACCTGTGATGGACTTATTATATAATATGTGGGGTGGAAAAGGGGGTTTATCGTTCAGATAATAATCTATCTAATTCACTCATTGTTTTTTCCTTTAAGTGACATTTGGGATTTCTCTCTTTTTTTCCAGTGTTCTTCTGTGCGCGACATGAGTAAAACTCCCACCTGACGTGACACTCACACAGCACAGCTTAACTTTCACTGGGCCTGTTGTGAAACTACATTTCCCTGTTTTCAGTGGTACAAAATTTCTTTCTTTCTTTTTTTACTGAGGTGTATACTGCCCTGCCAAGGCAGAGTGCAGAAACTACTAAAACAAAAATCACTGAAAAATGGGTTTAAAAGTGATTCAACTGGTCAGCCAAATGAGATATCGGCATATAAGTGATATTACACTAATTGTACATCTGTTCTTGAGGTAATTCTTTATCCCCCAACATCACAAAGGCTAATTTGACCTTTGGGATACCCAAATAAGTCGGTGTGTCCAAAAACGTAGTTACTGCTCTTTGGCTTGGCAGGGCAGTATAAGTGTTCATTGTGTCTGTATGCAGGGGCGTGCTGCGACCTGGGACTGGGAAATTCAGCTCTGGGATTTTGGTGTGTGTTGTTGTGTTGTCAGTATGAGTGAGTGTGTGAAATAAATTGGACACGTTGTTCTGCGTGCCCAAAGAGAGAAGTTGCAGTACGTTCCTTCTTGCAATTCCTACATTGGTGACCCCGACATTCGTCTGCTAGACGTTTCTACTAGTGACAGTGACAGCACGTAACCATGGCGACGGCCGCTCCTGTTAAATTACCGGAGTTTTGGGAAGCTTCTCCCGCGACCTGGTTTGCACAGGCGGAAGCTCAGTTCGCGTTGCGGAACGTTACCGACGACGCTTCTAAGTATTATCATGTCGTGTCAGCCCTTGGAAGTTCAACTGCGCTCAGAGTGGAGAGTTTGATTGTTTCCCCCCCTCGGGCGGCTAAATACGACGCGCTCAAAACTCACCTGCTGAAGACGTTCCAGCCTTCTGATGCAGAGCGCGCCGACCGTCTCTTCTCCCTGCAAGGTCTGGGTGATAATAAACCATCTGAACTTATGGATAGGATGCTGAGCCTCATGGGAGCAAATAAGCCCGATTTCCTCTTCATCCACCTGTTCCTGCGACAGCTGCCTTCTCAGGTACGGGCTGCTCTGGCCAACACTAAAATAACAGACTGCCGTGCCCTGGCTGCGGAGGCTGACAAGTTTTTCCTCGCAGGCCAACAACAATGTGCGGCTGCGCTGTTACCTGCCCTGCCCTTTTTGCCGCTGCCCCACGCCACGGCGGCCGCTGTCGCGGCAACAGCCCCACGCCAGGGGCGGGACACTGGTTTGTGCTATTACCACACAAGGTTTGGCCCCACTGCCAAGCGGTGCCGACCCCCGTGTTCTTTTGGCGTGCCGGGAAACGCCAACGCCAGCACACGGTAGTGGCCCAGTGTGCTGGCCGGACTGGCAGCTGCTTTTCATTCAGGACACAATCTCCGGCCGGCGGTTCCTGTGTGACTCGGGTGCACAGAGCAGCATCCTGCCCGCATCAGCAGCGGACATCCGGGCCAACGGACACGGCCCCCCGATGGAAGCTGCTAATGGTACCCCTATCCGCACCTACGGCACCAGGCATGTGTCTCTGGGTTTTGACGGGCAGCAGTTCGACTGGGACTTTGTATTGGCAAGCGTGTCTTTTCCCCTCATCGGCGCAGATTTCCTGTGCGCGTATGGCCTGCTGGTGGACGTGAAAAACCGCCGTTTGATCGACGCGGCCACCTGCTGTTCTTACGCGTGCACGCTCGGGGGGGCGAATTCTGTCAGACTGTCCAACATGCTCTCCGCCACGGATGAGTTCCCCCGGCTCCTCGCTGAGTTCCCGGCCCTCGCGCAACCCACCTTCTCTTCGTCCACGGCCAAGCATGGTGTGGAGCACCACTTAGCCACTGCAGGTTCTCCGGTCTATGCTCGGGCTCGCCGTCTCGACCCTGCCAAGCTTACCATCGCCAAAGCAGAGTTCGAGTCCATGGAGCGCCTCGGCATCATTCGCCGCTCCAGCAGCCCATGGGCTTCCCCTCTTCATATGGTCTCAAAGCCTGGCGGTGGGTGGCGCCCGTGTGGCGATTACCGCCGTCTTAACGAGGCGACTACGCCGGATCGTTATCCAGTCCCGCACATCCAGGATTTTTCCGCCCACTTGGCCGGGAAGGTCATTTTTTCCAAGGTGGATCTTGTGCGTGGATACCACCAGGTGCCTGTCCACCCGCTGGACATCCCCAAAACGGCTGTGATTACTCCTTTCAGACTGTTTGAGTCTCTTCGCATGCCGTTTGGCCTTAAGAACGCTGCACAGACGTTCCAGCGCCTCATGGACTCGGTGCTGCGGGACCTGCCTTTTCTTTTCGTCTACCTGGACGACATTCTCATCGCCAGCACCTCCAAAGCCGAGCACCTGTCCCACCTCCGGACTCTGTTCGAGCGGCTCAGCACGCACGGCCTTATCATCAATCCGGCTAAGTGCCAGTTCGGCCTGGCGACCATTGACTTTCTCGGGCACCGAGTCACCGGAGAGGGGGCTGTTCCCCTTCCGTCGAAGGTGGATGCCATCGCGACCTTTCCTAGGCCGCTCACGGTCAGGTCCCTACAAGAGTTCATCGGCATGGTAACATTTTATCACCGTTTCCTGCCCCGGGCTGCCCACATCATGCGGCCCCTGTATGAGGCCCTTAAACGCAAAGCCCCCAAGCACGCTGTGGACTGGTCCCTGGAGAGTGCATTCAAGGCTGCCAAGACTGCTCTAGCCGATGCAACCATGCTGGCTCACCCATGGCCCGGGGCTCCCATCGCCATCACTACTGACGCTTCGGACTATGCTGTCGGCGCTGCGCACGAGCAGTGGGTGGGCGGCGCCTGGCAGCCGCTCGCTTTCTTTAGTCGACAGCTGCGTCCCAGCGAGCGCAAGTACAGCACTTTTGATCGGGAGCTCCTAGGCCTCTACCTGGCTGTCCGTCACTTCCGGTTCCTGCTGGAGGCTCGCCCATTCACAGCGTTTGTGGACCACAGGCCGCTGACTTTTGCTATGGCCAAGGTGGCTGAACCGTGGTCTGCACGCCAACAGCGTCACCTCTCCTACATCTCGGAGTTTACTACGGACATACGTCATGTCGCTGGCAAGACCAACCTTGTTACTGACTGCCTGTCCCGGGCCGTCGCTGGGGCCGTTCATCTGGGCCTCGACTATGCATGCATGGCTGCGGACCAGGCCGCCGACCCGGACGTGCAGGCTTACAGGACGGCGATCACAGGGCTTCAGTTGCAGGATGTGGCCTTCACCGATGCCGGTGCCACACTCCTGTACGATGTCTCAATGGGTCAGCCCAGGCCTGTCGTTCCCAGTGGGTGGCGCCGACGTGTTTTCGACGTGGTCCATGGGCTCTCACACCCGGGCAGGAAGCCATCTCAAAAACTGGTCACGGCCAAGTTCGTCTGGCATGGCCTCAAAAAGGATGTAAGAGACTGGGTGACCACATGCGTGGCGTGCCAACGGGCCAAAGTGCACCGCCACACCAAGGCCCCCTTGGCACCGTTCCTGGTACCTGAGCGGCGGTTCGACCACGTGAACGTCGACCTGGTGGGTCCTCTGCCTTCCTCCCACGGCTTCACCTACCTGCTCACCATGGTGGACAGGACAACCCGCTGGCCGGAGGCCGTTCCACTGTCTTCGACGACGACTGCCGATGTTGCCCGGGCGTTCATCGGGACCTGGGTTGCTACGATGGGTTCATCGTGCTATGAAAGCTGCTCTGCGGGCCAGCCTCACGGACAGTGCCTGGGTCGACAAGCTCCCGTGGGTTATGCTGGGTATCAGGACCGCTCCCAAGGAAGATCTCCAGTCCTCATCTGCCGAGCTGGTTTATGGCCAACCACTGCGGGTCCCGGGGGATTTCGTTCCCACCACCACGACTCCCTGGTCGGCTTCCCATCAGCGTTCCTTGCTCCTGGATCAGGCCGCGACCTTTGCCCCTGTCCCCACTGCACAACACGGCCTGCCTCAGTCTCACGTCCCTGCGTCCCTGCGGTCGGCGGAGTTCGTTTTCATCCGCCATGACGCTCACCGCGGACCCCTGAGGCCCCCATACGATGGCCCTTTCCGGGTCCTGAAGGTCGGGGACAAGGCCTTTGTCGTCGAGGTCGGCGGCAGGTCGGAGCACATTTCGTTGGATCGCCTTAAGCCTGCCCATCTGGATTTGGGCCGGCCTCTGGGCCTGGCACAGCCCCCACGGCGGGGACGCCCTCCCGCCCCTTCCCCTCCCCACAACAGGCCAGGCACGGCCTCCCAGCCCACCTCCCGCGCCCCTCGCCTCCACACGCCGGCCCCTGCGCCCGTCCGGCGGAGTCGTGGTGGTCGGGCCATTCGCCCCCCTCTTCGTCTAAGATGACTTCCTTTTTTTGTTATGGTGAATTCTGGGGGGGCCTGTGTAGTGACTGTCTTGGGGCATAATTCACCACGGGCTCTTTAAGAGAGTGGGGGGGTCTGATTAGAGACAATACTGAACAGGTGTGTGTTGTTGTGTTGTCAGTATGAGTGAGTGTGTGAAATAAATGGGACACGTTGTTCTGCGTGCCCAAAGAGAGAAGTTGCAGTACGTTCCTTCTTGCAATTCCTACATCACAGTAATTATGACAGTCTAATTATGAAAGTATTTTACAATGCCATACTGTAGGTGTGTTGTCAAGGTTTTGTTTATTGTTACATCTTGTGTACATAAATTAATTTGTTCTGCTTCCTTCTACAGGCCCGGAGCACGCACATGCACACGCACACTCACAGGCACACGCACACGCACACTTGAACAGTGATGTTTTATCACACATTGGTGTTTTTTGTTTTCACATCTTTGTTGTGCGTAGTGCAGAAGCAGTACCGGTGGGGAGGATGAGCAACCTGAAGCTGTGTAAGCTTTGTCACTTTAGTTTTTTAAGTGAACACAATGTAATTTTGTCCAATCTGTATGGTAAAGTATGTTAAAACAATATAACTTATACATTTGGAATGGTTGTATTTGGTCTCCCTGCTCTTCTCATACATTTGACTAAAATGTACTTAGTTCCTCTCCAGCATTGGTGATTAATTTTTAATCCGTTAGGTTTACGCGTAATTTATGTGAGGTTAGGGATGAGTTAGGTGTGAGTTAGGGTTAATAGGCGGGTGCAGATATGATTTGACCCAAAACAAATTGCAACAAAAGGTTTTTCAATGGATTATTGTAGTAATCCAGTTCCTTAAAAAGACCATTACTCCTTCATTATTCATCCTAGTCAAGTAATTTTGGTGCCTAACCCCATGTTTTGGTAATCTTGGAATCTAATTAGCATATATAAATGATAGTCAAGTGATTACAAGTTCAATTATAAAGGAATTGGTTATAAGCATGGTTATAAGCATATATATAATAATAATAATATATAACAATGTAATTGGACATTTCTCCCTTTTCTACATAATGCCCAGGATTGGTGAATTGGTAATTCACATTCTGTTGAAGCTTTCAGGAGATTTATTTTCTTTTCATTCATTATTACTGGGTGGTACCGTGACATTTGTAAAAACATGGCTGTAAGTGATAAACTGGGAATGTTACACAAATCTTGGAAGAAATTCCTTACCGAGAAGTTTCTTCACTATTTTGTTTGTAAAGGTGAAATTAAATAATAATCCTAGTCCACTAGGGCAGTGGTTCCCAAACTGGGGGTCAGGACCCCCAGGGGGCCTCAGATGCTTAGCTTAATGTGCAACATTGTTTTCTCACTCAACAGTAAACAAACCAACATACAGTATAAGTGTACAGGGTATCTGCACCTTTCTAAAGTTACAATTTAATGACTCATTTTTAATAGCAAATTGGCCAAATTCTCAAATATTACAGTGGAGAGAAATGGGCCCTTATGGGCCTGGAGAGGATGTGCAAGTCAGCACAGAGCTATCACAACATCTAGTGTCTACTGTCTTGGGTAGGGGTGGTAGAGGAGTGTGGTGCGGATAGGGTTCAGATTTCCTTGTCACAGACATCTTATTCCTGAGATTATAGTAGTTGTGTGGGGTTTTAGTGCAAAATTAATTTCACATGTCTTTTATTTTGTGATTGGTACTGCTGGCAATAACCTTGAACTTTGATATTTTTTTCTGGATAATTTTAACTTTAAAAATTAATTTGAGGGGAGAGGACGCTCTGAGCCATAATGATAAGTCACTGGGGGCCCCTGGGAATATTAATGGTCTGCCACCAACCACACACCGACTCTCCTGTGAGCCAGTCAGACATAGGGACACCCCTGTCTGCCTGACACACAGTCATGCACCACGTGGAGGTCTTACAACCACCACTGGGGGGGGGGGGGTCCCTCCTCACTAACTATGCCCACTCACGAGTGCCCATCTCGGGCATAGGAGCCAGCATGGAGGTCCACTTGGGACCAGTGGGACTATCCAGTGAGCCAGGCGACATAGGGATACTCCTCTCAGCCTTAACGCATAAGCTTCATTTCTGCCTCCTCCTCACTCTGTCCTCCAACGTGAGGTGAGCGCAGGCTCCCTAAGCCACTGGCAAATCTGGCAAGATACAAGTGTATCTTTCATGTATCGTTTGGGGAACTGTCTTTGTTGAAATGCGTGGCGTATAATTTCTCCTCCTCCACATGACAACCCTCCGAGCTCTGGAATAGTCCAGCAATCCAACTGTGTGACACGTCATAATTGCTGTCACTTCAAAATGACGCTCCTTGCCTCCTCGCCTCCTCGCTCGGAGGCAGGGCTTAGGCGGGAGTGGAGGACTTGAGGATGGACACTTGAAAATTGGAATTTGGCTATCGCGATGCACAACGTGCATCATGGGCTGACAAGCCCCATTCTCTTTAACTGCCTATGAGCACTCGTCCTGAGCTCCACAAGTGCCCCACTATAGCTTTAATGGGACATGTCTGAGCCAACTGTTGAAGGTTTTGCACCTCGGACATGGGGGAGAGGAGAAGCTCAGGGTCTCCTAGGCTCTTCTGTGCTCCAAGTGCCCAGGGAGCAATCCAGTGACCCCCACTCCCCATACTCCCCTGTACCCACCTGAGGTGAACCCTAGGCCCACTAAACGCTACACCAGACCCCATTTTACCTCCTCACACAACCCCACCCCCATACTCCCCTCTGCCTAGGCACCCAGTAGAGAAATGGGTTCTGACAGCTCTGCACTAACCTCCGTAGCCACCCCTCTTTACACACTCACACTGATTGCCTTCCTAATGTGTTAAAAAGTTTTTCAAAATCTTGTGTCTACAAGATGACAGTTTGATTCACATTTGATCCGCAGAGCTATCCAAAATGTTTCAATATTGCAAGCAATACTATCAACTGACAATATTCTATTTCTCTGCCACCTTCTGAATGACTGAAAATTGTGACTATTTTTTTGTTGTGTTTTGAGGATATCTTGAAGCCTTGTTCCAGTAAAACAAATATAACTAGTTGAAACGGCTGACCATTTCAGAGGGTTTTAATAGTCAAAAACTAAATATTGGATTTCACAATTATCTAAATGTATCTCTGCAATTTGGACAAGTCCAGTGGAGTTCTATGCCCCCAAAACATAGGGTTAGACACAAAAAGTACTTGTCTAGGATAAATAATGAAGGAGTTAGGTTATTTTAAAGATTTTTTGGCCATTTTGGACACCATCTTGAAAATAACACATTTCCAGTGGTCAAACTTTGGTAAACTTTTAGTATGTTATTAAGGACACCTAACACTGCAAGAAATAGTTGAAAAACATTTTGTTGCAATTTGTTTTGGGTAAGGTGCTTTTTGGGCGGTGTAGCCGCCCCTATAAGTGGTGTTGGGACACCTCGTTAGTATTAGTTTCCTGCACTGTGATTGGCCCATTACTACACCCCTAGCTGTACTATGATTGGCTGACTCTATTCAGCACTGTGATTGGCTAGCGAGACACATGATGACATTAATAACCTATAAATAGGATTATGCACTTCCAAAAATCAATTTTTTTTTGGAAGTGAGCTTCCATCACTATGATGACCACTGTGATGACCACACCGCCCACTTCACACTGGGTGTGATTTTTTTTCATATATGCACCCGCCTATAAGGTTAGGGTTAGGGTTTGGCTAGCCCTGGTCCAGAGCATTAGTGAGTTCTCTCTAACACTTTTTGGCCAGAAAAGAAAATATTTCACCGGAAGGAAAAATCTGGTCAATAGAAAAATTCCATTGACCAGATCTATAGAGGGCACTGTGGAGCAACCAAAACCTTTTTTCCTTCCGGTGAAATATTTTCTTTTCTGGCCAAAAAGTGTATTTTACAGAGAAGGTGGGAGGCTTCCCACCTCCGAGAACAGACTTTCAACAACACAAAACAGCCTTTGTTAAGGTGTGTAGTGAAATGGTTTTGTTTATTTTCACTACTGTTGGAGCCCTCGCAGGGCAGTGGAATTCCTTGTACAAGCGCAGAGCCCAGCGCCTGGCAGGGCGTAAGAGAGAACTCACTAACACTCTGGACCAGGGCTAGGGTTTGGCATAGTGTTTGGGAGGTTAGGTTTAGGATTAAGGTTAGATTTAGGCATAGTGTTTGTGAAGTTAACATTATATACATTGTAATAGTCATTAAGCTACTAATATAGACTGAAGTAATTAAAGCGGGTCATGTTTGGAATTGTAACAGCTGAAATCAATAATATATTCCGATATTAACCTGCAGGCCTTATTAAGTGAAGGTGGGGGCCACATGTGGCCCCCGGACCGCCAGTTGCCCATGTATGGCATAGTTAAAAATAATAGAGAGGGCACCGGAAATCCCAGCACCATCCACTTGAATGGAGTTGCTCACCCAGCGCATACTCCCTTTTCACCCCTTCTTCCGGGTTGGGAAATGTGACGGGCGGGGCCTTTTTAGGTCCTATGTGACACGTTTTGCGTCACAGAGGTGATGCGGTTCATTTAGACACTTCAGCTCAGAAATAACCAGACCGTTAATGAACCATTTACCATTTATTAACCATTATTACCATATTAACCATTACCCATATATGCAATGATATTGCATTCAAGTTTGGCGGTGTGACTCTGCTCATGTGATATTAAAAGATTCCCTGTGCAAACATGTCACAGATCCTCAATCACAAACCCCCCAGAGCAGAGCATAAAATACAGCTTTACATAACATTGAACCTTCAATGCATAATTAAACTTCCACAATCATAGTACAATCCATAGAACACAATACAATACACAGAATCATAGAACCACAGTACAAACACAGAATCAACCTATAACAATATGAACTAAATGCCACAGGGAGGAGGTTGGGGAGGTGGAGGGAATTTGAAAACAAACAGCTGAACAGCCAGCTTAGACAGCGAAGCACGTAGACTGAACAGAGAACAGAGGCTGCTTAAATGAACCGCCAGAGTAACACTGTGGGTATGAGGGCGTGAGTAAATTAGCTTGTAGCGAATGAGAATGACAAGAGGTTCAACGTACTGACTTAAAGGAGTACGACTGTATAACTTGTTAGCGAATGGGGGGGTCCGGGGAGTGTGAATGAAGTACATAAACATTCTGCCTTCCGTGTCTACATGAACTATCGTTGCACTGAATTTTGCGTCACTTCGGTGCGCAGCCCCGTGCGCAAGCTCGTGAGTCGAGCCCATTGGTCGAAACCGTTTTTGCTCGTTCATGTGTCTGGCCCCAGCAGTAATAAGCTGCAGTGAACGGCCAGCATGTCCAATGCGCTTCACTGCTCCCTCTCGGTTCTGGGGGCTTGGTAAATGGCCATATGGGTATGCCCATATATGGGCACATCGGGGTGGATCGGTGGTTCTGGAAAATCCTTGTGCAGTGGTAAATGCACAGTTTGCACTGACTGGAAAGTGGACTGACCAAGTAATCAAATGGCAAGTGTGGGGAATTTGCCAAAGCAAGCTTAGGATGGGGTTGCCAGTTGCAGGCGGTCGATCGGTCGGATGGCTCCGGAGATACGTGAACTACAGGCAAATGTACACACAAACATTCTGTGCATTTACTGTAAGATAATATTGGATTGTAAATAATAATGCATTAATGTGTTTATCACTTTAATGTTGCAGCTGGTGAAGATGGGGCTGGTTTTAATGATTGTATGAGTTGCATGAGTAGATTAACCTACAACACAGAGGTGTTCAACGTTGTTCAGGCCGAGGACCCCTTAGTTGAGAGAGAGATGAAGCAGTGACCGCCACTACATATCGTATAAAATATGTGTTGTAGATTAAACTTTTTTTTAGATTTCATAGCACTATCATTAGTGCTGTTGAAATGAACATGTTTGTTTGTTTGTTTCTTTACTCATTATATTTTCTATTATTTGTTGGATTCATGTTCATGGGTATATGTCTACTTCATCCCTCAATAATACTTAGTAAACTTGACCTTTGGCTCTGCACTTGGTCTGCTCTGTTTTCCCTCTACACCACATCGCTTTGCCAAAAAAAAAAATATATAGCCAAATGTACAAGCTAAGACAGGGCTACTCAACTTAAGATGGCTCAGGGGCCACTCAGCAAAATACCAAAAGTCCAAGGGGCCGCCATAAAAATGACGGTCCTATTTTGGATTTTTCGATTTTGTAACGCACAAGAAAATTTACATTTTGACATCATATTCTTTTCACTGTACCAGTTTATTTTGTGTTGTGTGTACCTATCCTGGGCGCGCGGCAAAGCCGCGCGGCCGGAAAAATTTGGGGGTCAAACCCCCCCAAAAACCCGAAATGCATAGAAAACTATGCATTATACCTGTAACAATTGACGCACCTGTATGTATGTCTGTCTGTTTGTTTTTGAAAAATGTTTTAGCAACCCATATATTTGAACGGAAATGTATATTTTTATCCTGTGCTTAAAAAAAAAAAAAAAAAAAAAAAATTTGTTTTTTTTGTTTTTTTTTGACCATGAGGGGGCCGCCAAGACGCTGCGATCGGGCCGCATGCGGCCCGCGGGCCGCGGGTTGAGTAGCGCTGAGCTAAGACAAGTTGTGAGCTAATAGATCGGTTATTTTGGGCGAATGTCGTCCCCCGCAGAATAGGGATGCCAGGATTCAAGTGGTTAATGTATGAAACAAAGAAGAAACACTCGCAAAGATGTGGCGGCTGCCCTTTAGTAACTCCCCGTTAGGGTCCCCAAAAAGCTCCCACTGAAGTGGAAGAACATCTTGTGTTAACCAAATTATGTCCCCGTTATTCCTATAGTAATAGAGGAGAGTACACAATAGCTAAGATTTTCCTCAAATCATATTTCTCCTCCCCTAACACCAGTGTATGGTAAACCCCATAGGACATCACCATCACTCCTTTGATTAAATGTCACCATCAGATCTTAAGTGTGGAATGACATGTACTGTGATCATATTTGTCTAAATACACTCATATGTGTGTATTGTGTACGTCAGTGGTTGCCAATATGGTGCACCACAAGCACCTGGTTGCACACAGGGCATGTTCTAAAAATAGCACATCACCGGTAAAGCACGGTCTGAAAACAACCTTTTTAGGGTGCCACGTACGTCACCCATTTTGAAAAAGCCTGCTCTATGTGTTGGCATGTGTTGTTGAATTACGTTGTTGTCTCACAATTGTGTACTGTTCTGTGACAACTTTATTAGCAACAATAGTCTGCTACAATAGCAGGAACCTCACAGTAACTGATGTCACATTCACTAGGCCTCTATATAACACTCATCCTGGTTGCTATACCTG
Source organism: Gymnoscopelus braueri (assembly GCF_963280865.1). Lineage (NCBI taxonomy): Eukaryota > Metazoa > Chordata > Actinopteri > Myctophiformes > Myctophidae > Gymnoscopelus > Gymnoscopelus braueri. The sequence goes on from NC_137606.1 coordinate 12,802,577, forward strand.
TAGTTGCACTTACACTGAGCATGTGTTCCAAAATAAGCTACCACCACAAAAGCCAATAAAAGTCATTAATATAATTTTGCCATGAGAACAGGGTGGGGGAAATGTATGTATGTCCATGAATGTTGGGCTATCTTTGGGGGAATCCCCATTGTTTCCACGTCTAAATTAACAAACACTTTACCCACATGGAAAACTGTCACTTTTTGTCTAACCTTTAACCAATGTTTAAGGTGTTATTTGACCAGGAAGGTCACACGTTGTCATAGTGAGATACTCTTGTGTTTTTGCTTTTGTCAAACAACATAATCATTATTGTGTCCAGGTATACACATGTACGCAGCGCACACGCTTTAGTAAACTGTATTTACTTGTTCTCAAGAGTAAAAAGAAAGAAAGAAAGAAAGAAAGAAAGAATAATACCAATCATTTTCTTTAGCACATTTCATACAAAGTTAAATTAAAGCTAGTGTGACATAATACTCAAATGTTGTCTGTTCAGACAGTGGTGTTTGATTGGTCACCAATGGTATCTTTCTACAGCTCCTTATTGGTAAATACTTATTTATTTTTTTACATTAACGTATACCCGAGGTTAATAGCCTACATCAAGGTTATGGGTAAATTTCATACAATTTGTGCTCATCATTCAACATATCTCGTTATGCTGTCTTCTAAAGATGACTATTACAAACACTAGTCTCCCCCAAACACAAGACAAATAGTGTTTGTCCACATTTGGCCTACAAGAAAGAGGCGGACAACCTAACACAGTGGTGCCATGAGAACAACATGTCTCTGAACGTCAGCAAGACCAGAGAGCTGATCATGGACTACAGCAGTGTCCCACAAAACATAGCCTCAAAAACGTATACACATGTGAACACAGTCATGGCAAACGAGAAATAATGTGAAACGATTACACAGCAATAATCACAATAAAAGTTTACACAAAAATGTAAAATAAGGTAATCTCAAAGGCTTCTGAAGAAGAACTTTTCTGAAGAACTTTTTTTTGTGATATTAGTAGGTATGATATTCCATTGAAAAAGCAGTGTGGCAGTACCCTCTAGTGGAAGATCGTGTTTACATTGCTGGTTGCAGTTTAATGTATTGGTGTGTGACATCTATACTACAATTCGAGATAAGGCGCATGCGCGAGATGTAACTGGTCACACTGGTTTGACTTCGTCTTTCACCGCTGTTGCCAGATTGTGCGCGAGCAACAAGCAACCAGCTTCATGAAAAAACACAAAGCTGCGCACTGCGCATGCGTCGACGCACTTTCTCTAACCAATTTACACCCACTTCACGCTTACAACACCTGGACATGGCAACCCAACCTCACTCTCCGAGCCTATCAGCGTCGTCGCTCATCGTTCTGTGATTGACAGCAAAAGTTGGCCAATCAGGTGGCGAGTTCGAGTGAGCCCGAATGCAGCCGAGTGCAGCCTCAGTGCAGCCGACCAAACACGAACGGCAGCCATTGTTTCTCTGGGCAGTTTCTGTGGGCAGTTTTCTCCGCACTTTTCTCAGCTGTTTTAGACCTACAAAAGCTCTCAAACTTCTTCTTTGAGGCACGGAATTTACTTATAAGATATCGTTTGGATAGAATTTAGTTGTTTCACTTCATATATGTGGTCAATTAATCATGACAGAGCCTATTTAAAAATAAAAATTCAGAGAACCGGCAGGGGCGGGCATTCACACGCATGTATCCGAATAAGGCAACCTATTTTGGGCATGGCCATCTCAAAAGTCCCGTTGCGTCACATTAGTCGCGGAGGTGGCAAAAATGCACTGCAATTGGCTAAAGGGGAAAAACGGTGCACTCACACTCACCCACCAGCGTATGGCGTAATCCAAAATTCTGATGAGTACGGAAATGGTAGGCAGTACATGTTTTAAATATCTAATCCAATGAGTTTAATTGAATTAATTACATTTAATCTAGCAGTACAGAGAAAAACTGCTATATACATGACAACTCTCATGCTGATATGAAGCAGCTGAGTCTTTTTGCACATTGTTTTGAGCAATTAAATTGTCTCTTTCTTCCCCCCCCTCTCTCTCTCTCTCTCTCTCTCTCTCTCTCTCTCTCTCTTAAGAGAGATAAATAATAAAAATTCAACACACATTTAATATTCCAAAGTTGAGTAAGAGCAGAAAATGAAATGCCAGACTCCATATTATACTGTATGTTCAGTGACAGAGTATCCTGTTTTAAATGTTTACTGTAACTCTGTTTCATCTCCTTAGATACAGCTGTGTAGGACAACTCAACACCTCACATGTGGATGAAGTGGATCACACGCACGCACGCACGCACGCACGCACGCACGCACGCACGCACGCACGCACGCACGCACGCAACACAGTTTGGATTGACGTTAAAGGAGTAGTTCAACCCCCAAAAAATCATATTTTCTATGGATTTCACACACCATGAAGCCTTGAATTCATGGATTTGTTTTTGTTTTTGTCGCATAACTAAGCCAATAATTTGATGACCGGTTGTATTTCCAGAAGGAGACACAAAGACTTCATGGTGTGTGTAATTGATAGAAAATAAGAAATTTTTTGGGTGAACTACTCCTTTAAGCAGTACAGTTTAACTCTATAATGTATTGTTGAAGTGTGGATGGATTTATCTAAGACGCGTTGTAAATACGCTTTTATACATCTATCTACTGTGTACTGTATCTGCACGCACGCGCACGCGCACACACACACACACACACACACACACACACACACACACACACACACACACACACACACACACACACACACACACACACACACACACACACACACACACACACACACACACACACACACACACACCTATCAAGTACATATAATGAACATGTTCACAGCTTATTTTACAGTTGCTTCATTGTAGAGCAATAATATATAGAAAAAAATCTATTTAGATGACAATTGTTGTTTTAAATAAATCACATATTATATTACATAATATTAGATTTTTGTCGGTGTTGAAAGATTGACTAGATTTTTAACTTTGATATTCACCGATGGCAAACATTATGTTTAATTAACCTATATTAAGTATGTTTTAAATCATCTTTAAAATAATTATGCATCAATCATTTTCTGTTACCGTAGATATTAAAGTCATCATGTTTGTACATATTTTGACCTGCTGTCTCAAAGCTACTTCTACTCAAACCAATAATGTAATAATTTGCTCATCCTTGCGTTTATTCAACATTATTTGTATGCTTTATGCTTATATATCTCTGCTGTCGGGCAGAAACAGCTAACTCCAAAATGTAAATTTTTAGTTAGGAGGTTAGGAGGTTAGGAGGTTTTGTTCATCATTGATAAGAACAGCTGAATGAACCTCGTCCAAGCTCACAATGAGGTTGGAGGTCAAAAGGGGGTGGAGCCTGGAGTTATCAAAACCAGCTAACTCCACCCCCCTTTGGTGGAGTTAGCTGGTTTAGCAGAAGGTTTGAGGATCCAATGGAGTTAGCTGGTTTTGTCAGAAGGGCTTTTTAATACTTTTCATTGGTTCAATATTTTTTTAACCAACACACAGACGTAAAGGGTGTTCAATAGCACTGATTTATGAAAAAAATTTAGTTAGCTGGTTTCTGCCCGACAGCAACGATATTTTTAAAAATATGTGAAGAAATTACATTGATACGTTTGCTCAGATTTTGGGCGGTGTAGCCGCCCCTATAAGTGGGGTTGGGACACCCCTTTCCTGCACTGTGATTGGCCCATTAGTACACCCCTAGCTGTACTGTGATTGGCTGACTCTATTGGCTGACTCTATTCAGCACTGTGATTGGCTAGTGAGACACATGATGACATTAATAACCAAATAGGACTATGCACTTCAAAAAATATTTTTTTTAAAAAGTGAGCTTCCATCACTGTGATGACCACACCGCCCACTTCACACTGGGTGTGATTTTTTACTTTGCTGGAGTATTTCCAGTTGTCAATACTTTTACTTCTACTCCAAATCTCAGAGGCAAATATTGTACATTTACTCCACTTCGATTTTTAGAAAGCTTTAGTTACTAAGTACAAAGGAGTACAAAGGACCCCAATGGAAACAAGCCATAGTGCTTTCTTGGGTATAATCCTCCTAGCACAGTGTATATCAGCGCTACTCAACCGCATGCGGCCCGATCGCAGCGTCTTGGCGGCCCCCTCATGGTCAAAAAAAAAAACAAAAAAAAAAAAAATCTTTTTTTTTTTTTTTTTTTTAAGCACAGGATAAAAATATACATTTCCGTTCAAATATATGGGTTGCTAAAACATTTTTCAAAAACAAACAGACAGACATACATACAGGTGCGTCAATTGTTACAGGTATAATGCATAGTTTTCTATGCATTTCGGGTTTTTGGGGGGGTTTGACCCCCAATTTTTCCCGGCCGTGCGGCTTTGCCGCGCGCCCAGGATAGGTGTCTGCCACTGGACATACACACAACACAAAATAAACTGGTACAGGGAAAAGAATATGATGTCAAAATGTACATTTTCTTGTGTGTTACAAAATCGAAAAATCCAAAATAGGACCGTCATTTTTATGGCGGCCCCTTGGACTTTTGGTATTTTGCTGAGTGGCCCCTGAGCCATCTTAAGTTGAGTAGCCCTGGTGTATATCAACCTTTTTTGTGCCAAGGCACACCTGGCATAGCCAAAAAATCCCAGGGCACACCTAGATATACGGTTCGATACGATTTTGATACGATACGATAGGCATTTTTTTATTATGAAAATATATGAGGGAGAAAAAAAGCAAATGCAAACAAATATTTCTGTTTTTGCATTATTCAGACATGCAAACTTGTAGCTTTTCAGCTTCTACTAGCCATTTTGAATCCAAATAGGGCAATAGTGTGACACCTGACCCGAAAAAAAACAGCATGTTGTCACCCTTTTCACCTCGGGGCTGTTTGCATGCCTGATTATTATTATTGTTAAAAAAAAAAAAAAAAAATCAAACCTTCTTCAAACGGCGCGGCACACCTCAGCAGTAGCCCCGGCCCAAAATTGGGACGTTTGCCAGGGTCAACCACACAGAAACATGGTCCTCTATGGCATAGAGGACCATGTTTCTGTGTGGTTGGTCTCATAGCAGACCATTGAACTGTACTTTCCTGTGCTTTTCTTTTGCAAACTGCTAATAAAGTATTCAATCAATCAATCAATCAACGACATCGTCGCATGCTGAAAATGTCTGACTTACAGGCTCACAATCCATAGCAGAAGTGATGTATTGTGAGCTTGTAGATCGGCTATTGGCACTCGACTCCCTTCTTTTACACTTAGAATATTAGTTCAAGGTTTCTGTATTGTTACATCTTGTATGGGTGTTTAGGAGTAAAATTATTTATCATGTTTTAGAAACATATGCTACAACATTACATATCAGAAACAACATACATTACATATCAGAAACAACACCAATAGCCAAATATACTATATTTACAGAAAAAAGAGGGGTCGGGCGGGGTGCAGAGGAGCCCACGCCCACTGGGCTCCTTCAATGGAGCTGGCTGAGGGAGTGAGTTGTTTGACTCTCTGGGGTCAAGCTGGTAGGATATAGAATTAAGTCCAATTGTAATCTGAGGACAGACATGTTTTTAGGTCAGTGTTCAGTGTTCAATTCTTTTTCCCCCTATATTTTTATCGTAGGAGCAGTAAGCAGCTGTTGGTTGTAGCGCTCGGGGAGCAGTTATAGGGGTTTAAGTGTCTTTCTCAGTTTGATGCTTTGACACATTGCTGAAGCCTGGAATCGAACCTGGGACCTTTGACTTCCCAGGCGGGCTCTCTAACGATTCAGCTATGGCCGCCCAATGTTGCCATGGTTACCTGATGTGTCCAATCATAGTACGTTGAGGCCGGTCTGGAGTCACATGGAACTCAATTTTTTTGGAAAATTATGTCATATTTAATGAGTGGAGATTTGAGGAGCTGGATTTAAAGGCTGATTCCACAGAGTGTGAGGACATTAGTGAAAGAGTGACTGTACGTCCTCCTATTGAAACCTCTAGAGCAACGAGTGGAAGTCAAAACTGACCATTCCTGGATCGTAAACTTAAGGCGTCACTGTTTGGGACAGTTCTAGACAGCTGGAGAAGACACTCAGTCAAGAGATGGACAACAAGCTGTGTGATTCTGAGATGAGGAGGATCCAGCAATATGAGGTGGATGTAACTCTCGATCCTGATACAGCAAATCCCTACCTCATCTTGTCTGAGGATGGAAAACAAGTGAGTGTTGGAAATGTACCGAAGAATCTCCCAGACAACAAAGAGAGATTCTGTTCATGTTTTTGTGTCTTAGGAAAAAAAAGCTTCTGCTCAGGAAGGTTTTACTATGAGGTTCAGCTTGGAAGGAAGACTGACTATGTAGGAGTGGCCAGAGAGTCCATCAACAGGAAGGGAAATTTCTATCTGAGACCCAACAATGGTTACTACAGTGGACTATATGGTTGAGAGATGAGTATTGTGAGGCTCTTGCGGGTCCTGGCTCTGATGTCCTCCTCACTGTAAGAGAGGAGGTCCAGAAAGTTGGAGTGTTTGTGGATTATGAGGAGGGTCTGGTCTCCTTTTATGATGTGGAGGCCAGAGTTCATCTGTACTCTTTCACTGGCTGCATCTTCACTGAGAGACTCTACCCATACTTCTGTCCTGTATGGAGGAACCTTAATGGTAACTCTGCTCCTCTGATCATCTCTCCTGTCAATCAGTGTGATTAATCCTTGCATTTACGATAGAATTTGTAAATTACACAGTATAATTGTAACTCTTAACAAACCTGCTTATCTGCAGCAGTTAGGGCTTCAGTTCCTTGCTCAAGGACGCTTCATCCAGTTCAAAACACTGGTGTAGACCTACAAGGCAGTCAACGTCACATCACGTCAACTCCTGACCTTCAGGACATGATCCACCCCTACACCCCTTCACAAATACTTTGCATCAGATATCTTTTTTTTTAAACCAAATTAGGTAGAAATGGTGTTGTGAGTCATGTGACAATGAGCATCAAACAGGGTTCTGATATTCCATACTGTTTGACTGTAATGGATTCATACATTTGTTGGCCGGGCTGGGACCTATTTCTTGTCCAAAAAACTAAACATCACAAACACAACATCCAATCAATCAACCCCAAATTAGAATCACATATAGAGAACACCTCCAAAAAGCTAATTTCTATGTTTTTATAGGTGTTTCTGCAGGTTTTGTATAACGTAGTGGTTCTACAAGCATATCAGTGATTAGAGAGTTACTTCTCTGAAACAAGAGTTCCATGGTCCTATAAATTCATTGTGAAAACATTACAGCAATTCATTGATATACAAATTAAGAAATACAAATTACTTCTACTTTTACTTGTACTTTAAGTATTTTTAAAAGCATGTACTTTTGAATACTTAAGTATATTTAAAAGCAATTGCTTTTTTACTCTTACTTGAGTAACATTTTGACTGAGCTACTTTTACTTGTAGTGGAATACATTTGACCATGAGTATATCTGTACTTTTTACTCAAGTACTGGGGTCGAGTACTTCGTCCACCACTGTTGATACCAATACTTTTGTACTTTTACTCAAGTAGATTGTGAATTCTGGACTTTCACTTGTGTAAAGCCTGGGATTCGAACCCGGATCTCCCGCATGGTAAGCCCCAATATATTAACCGGGGAGATATTAGACTTCTAGGTCATAAGGCTGAGGCTGTGAGCCACTGTAGAGCCCTGCACGGGCCGAGAATGTGGGCCCAAGCCCGGCCCTGGCCCATGGTATTCAGCCCGGCCCGGCCCCTGGCCCGATAGGTGGCGCAATTTTACAGTCCGAGCCCGGCCCTGGCCCGTGGTATTCAGCCCGAGCCCGGCCCTGGGCCCGTGTGTCAAATACAGAATCAGCCCAAGCCCGGCCCGGGCCGTGGGCGGGCCGGGCCGGGCCGTGGGCGGGCTCTGGCGGGCCTGCAGGACTCTAGTGCCGGTGTTGTTGTCACATGACTAGCAGCGTGCTGTGCAGCAGGCAGCGCAGTGAGACTCGCACAACCATGATGACTATACCGGGGTTTCGCGAGCGGCCGATCATGTTCAATTATCAATTATCTGCGCAAAATGTTCTGTGAGCCCAAGCCCGGCCCTGGGCCCGTTTGTCAAATAACAGAATCAGTCCGAGCCCGGGCCTGGCCCGTGGTATTCAGCCCGAGCCCGGCCCTGGGCCCGTGTGTCAAATACAGAATCAGCCCAAACGGGCCGGGCCGGGCCGTGGGCGGGCTCTGGCGGGCCTGCAGGACTCTCTGCTACACTTGTGACAGTTATTTCTACATTGCGGTATTGATACTTTTCAGTGGTGTAAAGTAACTAAGTACATTTACTCAAGTACTGTACTTAAGTACAATTGTGAGGTACTTTAGCTTTACTGGAGTATTTCCAGTTTTCAGTACTTTTACTTCTACTCCACTACAATATTGTACTTTTACTTCACTACAATTATTTGAAAACTTTAGTTACTAGTTACTTTGCAGACATCAATTATGAAATTATAAAAACATACATTAGCCACTTCAGCCCTATTTTATTCCTAGGCTATTTGAAAATAGCCAATCTACAAGCTCATAACGCGTCGCATCGCGACCGTTGTGAGCTTGTAGATCTGCTATTTTCAAACATTTTAGTGCTTTTACTTTTGGTACTTTAAGTACATTTTGATACCAATACTTTTGTACTTTTACCCAAGTAAATTCTGAATTCCGGACTTTTACTTGAAACAGAGTAGGCCTACTTCTACATTGGAGTATTGATACTTTTACTTAAGTAAAACATTTGAGTACTTTTTCCACCACTGATACTTTTACTTAAAGTAAAACATTTGAGTACTTTTTCCACCACTGCCAGGCAATTACAATTATTGCATTCCCTAAAGGCGGTTCTAACTAAGAGGGAGTAAAAGCAGTAAAGTTTCAGTAGATGGAGCCATAACACCCTCTATCTCCACCCTGAGGGATTCACCAAGTCACTAGAGTCCTTCCCATCGGCGCTAGATGGCGCTAGATGGTCAAAACACAACGAGCTGCCAAGTCAACGTTTTTTTTTAAAGCAAGGGTTCCCAAACTTTTCAGGCCGCGACGCAGCGACCCCCCAAAGTAATCATATTTATTTTGAACTGGGGACCCCCACCCTGACAAGCACGTTTAACTCGGTTCCACAGATAAATATTGTGGAAAAAACATAATGTTTGCCTCTTTCTTACATAATATTTGACAATTTGGCTAATTTGGTATTAAAAACATAGACCCCTTAACAGACGACGTCACACTAATAAGAACCAGTATGCGTGCAACCAGTATATGCACGCAATGAAACCCATTCTGTCAGGTCTCGCCTCACTAGCCAACACACAAGAGGGGGTTGGGGTGTGCTGAAACCAGCGCACCCCGAAACAACAGGTTGGGAATTGATTGCGTGAAACAATCACCTGTGCGTCCAGTCTCAATGTTAGTAAACAAATAATTGGTCTATTTAATTGTCATTTTAGAAATGTGCAGATACACTTATAGTACACTTATACTGTAGGCCTATGTTGGGCTTGTTTGCTGTTGAGTGAGAACACAATGTTGCACATTAAGCATCATTCTGGGGACCCACCAAAATAATGTGGGGACCCCCAGCCCAGTTTGGGAAGCACTGTTTTAAAGAGTCAATGATGTGCTGCACGTTGTGACTCTGTCTCTGTGGGCCGGATCTACCATATGGGCACTTTGGGCACGTGCCCAGGGGCACAAAAAATCCCCCATTTTGCAGTTATCTAATACGAATGAAATAAATAAATGATGTCAAACGTCAACATTTCGAGAATCGGGCACCCGCGTGCTTCCCGCATGAGGGGGGGCCCATTGCAGTTCCAGTGCGCAGGGGCACTGAGAGGTGTTAATCCAGCCCTGTGTAAGTTTTATCGCGAGAGCAGGGACGACAGTCACAGATACTAATGAAGCAGACAAATACAACTCAAAGCCCATTGGTTCTCAAAGTGGAGTCCGGGGACCCCCAGGTGTCCTTGGGGGGTTCCAGGGGGTCCCCAGCTAAATGTGTTAATATAGCATCACAATAACTTTAACCTTTTATACTTTGGCTATTCAAAAATCGTGACAATTTGTGCAAACCTTTGAAAATTTTAAGCGAACATTTGTAACGCAAATCTTTGCTTCTGGGGGTCCCTGGAACAAAATGTTTTTTTTTGTAATTTCTAATGGGGGTCTGAGGAGGGTCAAAAAAAAGAAGTTTGAGAACCACTGCATGGGCTTAATTTTTATATAAAATCGGACACACATTCTGAGTGTGATTCGCTTTTATTCACATGAACACACGCTGCTGCAAAATATTCTGCAATGTGTAGCCCAGCAGTGCTTCTCAAACTTTTTCATGCCAAATTCCAAATTGATATATATTTGGTCGCGGACCCCCATCTGAAAATATGTTATGCCAGGGACCCCCAGAAGCAAAGATTTGTGTTAAAAATACATTTAAAAAAATGCTCACTAATGTTCAAGATTTTTGAAAAATAGTAGATCTACAAGCTCATAGCGCGGCACTCGGTGCTGCACTATGAGCTTGTAGATCTGCTATTTTTGAATAGCCAAAGTATAAAAGGGTAAAGTGGTTAAAATTATTGTGAAAATGCTATATTAGCACATTTTGCTGGGGACCCCCTGGAACCTCCCCGAGGACCCCTGGCCCTGGGGGTCCCCGGACCCCACTTAAAGAACTAATGGCCTATGTTATGTTGCAGTCCGTATGCTATATAGGCTCTAGTCTGGTCATGACATGAATTATCAGTATAAATTGAATTAGTGATAACTGAGATTAGGCCTAGTTCATGTTATATTTTGTAGGGCTGTCAACGGCAGGATGCCTGACCAGGTTATAAATAGCCTCTGTCTCTGACCCATTCTGTAATATGAGACAAATGAATACATACAGTCTTGAAAAATGCCAGTTTAACAGTAGCCTATAGTCACATCATTATAACAAATTATTAACATTGATTTTTACGACCTGATTTGAACATGCCCAGACATGTACAAACTGACTACACAAAATGAACTTTTGCCCTAGCTTCACTGTACACACAAGCACGCAGTACATTTTGATAACAATACGTTTGTACTTTTACTCAAGTACATTTTTAATTGAGCTTGTAGATCTGCTATTTTCAAAATATTTTTATACATTTGAAAACTTGTGAAATGGGACAGTCTGCAGACTGAGTACTTTCTACTTTTGGTAGCCTACTTTGAGTACATTTTGATACCAATACTTTTGCATGTGTGTGTGTGTGTGTGTGTGTGTGTGTGTGTGTGTGTGTGTGTGTGTGTGTGTGTGTGTGTGTGTGTGTTGGGGGTGGGGTCGACAAGACCGATTATGGACAGTTTAATGTGTCTGCTCTTTTTCTCCAACGTTGTCATATTATATAAAACATTCAGCGAGCCGCAGCCAATGCTGGAACAGTGGGATGACGTCATCTCATCTGTAGCTCATAGAGATGAAAGGGAGCGCAGCTCCACTTCAAAAGCCAGACTGTGTACATCCCATAGCCCGGAGGGACATTTGCGCTGTCATGTGTTGTTGTGGGACAACCAATGACATCGTCCAACAACAATAGCCTAATTGCATTGGATAATATAACAACATCAAATCTAATTAATGGAATTTATGGAATATACGAAAAATCCTCAGAAGATAATTGCATAGGTTATTATAGCAATGACAGAGGTAGGCTCAGCTGGAAGACTCGCCCCAAAACAGACTGGCGGCTGGCCCCCAGTGGTTCATGTATTCTTGAGTTTTGAGTATAAGGATAAGGTTAGAAATAAGTTTAGGGTTAGGCATAGTTTTACTGAGGTTACGTTTAGGAATAAGGTTAGGTTTAATAGGTATAGTTTACTGAGGTTACTTACGTTTAGGAATACGGAATACCTGGTGGCGACCGTTCCGAGGCCGCCAGATTTGACCCGGGCCGGGGCGAGCGTGTTTTGGGGCGAGCGTTCTGGTAGATCGGCTAAGGCTGCCTAGAACAAAAAGGATACTTTAATTAAACTGCAGTTTTAACCAAATAGACCTACATTACCGGACTGTCTTTGAGTTGCAGCACACACCTAAATCAGTTGTTCTCAAAGTGCGCTCCGGGGACGCAGGGGTCAGGGGTCCTTGGGGGGTCCCCAACAAATTAGTTAATTTAGCATCAACATATTAAAGCATATAAGGCTTATTAGCCAGGGATCCTTTTAACAAACAAAGCTTCTCTTCTGACTTCTGAGGTCTCTACTCTCTACAAAACCTTTTCAGAATCCAATACATCAATTTTAGGGGTCCTTGACAATCAAATAACATGTAAAAAGTTTGAGAACCACTGGTTGCCTGACAACCAAACGAGGAGCCAATAACGCGACGGGACCGAGCAGGCATTCGGGCGATGGGATCTAGACTAGACTAGACTCCACCGACTTTCAGATCATCTCCCTTTGGTCCCAGCAGGGCAGAGCTGGCATCAAAGAGCCACAGCCCTCAGATAAACCACACAAACACTGCAGTCAGAGCAGACAGAGGGAGCACTCACACACACACAGAGAGAGAGGGGGAGGGATAGAGAGAGATAGAGAGGGAGCACAGCTAGAGAGAGAGAGAGAGAGAGAGAGAGAGAGAGAGAGAGAGGGAGGGAGACATCACCATTTCAATGCGGATAATAGGGAATAACCACTCAATTCTTAATTCCATCGTGCATTTCCCACCCCCCCCATAAAAACTTTTTTTGCATCCAGTCGTTTTTTTTTTTAATTAAAGAGCGATCGCTTGGTAGAAGAAGAAAAAAGTTCTCTGTGTTGATCACATGATCATAATAATAATGGTACTGTTTCGGAGTTGTCTTTGATGTAGCCTGTGCTCGCTGATCGGAGATCAGATTACATGCTTCAGCTCCCTTTGATCTCCTACGGCGGCTGGAACAACCCAACTGGCTGGTTACTTTGGAGCGGAGCGGCAGAGAGACAGAGAGACAGACGGGCACGGACCAGGACTCAGGACTGGGATGGTGTGCAGACCCTGACCCGGTGCACGATCTGCTTTAAAACTGTGATCCACCACGCGTTTTATAGCAGGTAAGATCATGTTGTTTTGTTGTTGTTGTTTTTTGCAGTGGTGGGAAAAAGTACTTTTTTTTTTATAAGTATCAATGCTGCAATGATCTCTAGATAATACTCTGTTACAAGTAAAAGTCCGGAATTCAAAATTTACTTGAGTAAAAGTACAAACGTATTGGCATCCAAATGTACTTAAAGTACCAAAAGTAAAAGTACTCATCATGCAGAATGTCCCATTTCACAAGTTCAACATGTTTAAAAAAATCTTTTGAAAATAGCAGATCTACAAGTTCACAATATGCGTCACATCGCCATGCACTGTGAGCTTGTAGATCGGCTATTTTCAAATGGCCGAAATGTGTAATAGGGCTGAAGTGGTTCATGCATGTTTTGTAATAATATTCAAAATGTTTAAAACATATTTTGAAAATAGCAGATCTACAAGCTGGTAGGATAGTTGTTTTGTTGTTTTGTTTTTGTCATTTGTTATTGTTGTGTTGGATATTATTGTGTGATCGTTAAACTGTGCAGCTGTAGTGGTTATTATGTGGTAATGTCAGTGGTGGTGAAAAAGTACTCACATGTTGTACTTAAGTAAAAGTATCAATACCCTATTGTTGAAATAGTCTGTTACAAGTAAAAGTTCGGAATTCAAAATTTACTTAGTATTGGCATCAAAATGTACCAAAAGTAGAAAGTACTCATTATGCATAATGTCTCATTTCACAAGTTTTCAAATGTATAAAAATCTTTTGAAAATAGCAGATCTACAAGCTATTTTCAAATTGCCAAAATGTTATAGCGCTGAAGTGGTTAATGTATGTTTTGTAATAATAATCAAAATCTACAAAGTAACTAGTAACTAAAGTTTTCAAATAATTGTAGTGGAGTAAAAAGTCCAATATTTGCCCCTGAGACGTAATGGAGTAAAAGTACGGAAAATTGGAAATACTCCAGCAAAGTAAAAGTACCTCAAAATTGTACTTAAGTACAGTACTTGAGTAAATGTACTTAGTTACTTTCCACCACTGGGTAAAGTTCATGGGGACCTAACTATTTCAGATTTTCATATGCTGTTGCTGAGTTGTCCTACAAACTTGTACATGGAATAATTCAAATGAGAAAATGGGTTTGATGCTATTTGTAAATAATTACAAAGTTGTTTAAGGACAGATGTTTAACACGCATGTAGCCACGCATGTAGCCTAATGTCTCTCTTACAAACATGGAATATAGAGTAGGTTGAATACAATTGGGATTGGCCACCAAATACATTAACGATAGATTTTTTGTGTATGACTGTTATACGTTCTCCTTTATAAATTACAGCTTATTTTTGTGTATGATGGAATATACAATAATGTAGGATTTTGACAATTTTTTAATTAAGTAGCTATTACTTGAATAGGCTACTTGTTGAGCTCACCTCTCCCCCCCAACACATAAATTGAAATATTGTATGCAATCATTTGGATTTCACACACACACACACACACGCGCACGCACACGCACGCACACACACACACACACACACACACACACACACACACACACACACACACACACACACACACACACACACACACACACACACACACACACACACACACACACACACACACACACACACACACACACCACTTACTACATGCTTAATGTTATGTGGTATCTTTGCTATATCCGTCTCAAACAGCAGTCCATCAGAATGGCCTGGCTGCTTCGGCACACCTTCTTACTGCTGACGGTCCATGTGATATACTCATCTCTGGTAAATATATTCTTATTCATTACAATTATATTATCCAATAACAACATGGCTTCCTTCAAATCACTTTAATTTTGTTTTGATATAGTGCCTACATGAGAATGTTTATTATTATGAATTATTATCATAGTGTCTGCACGTTCATAGCCTTTGGAAAATTGTCAGTGGTGGAAAAAGTTCTCACATGTTTTACTAATAATAAAAGTATCAATACGGCAATGTAGAACTGGAATTCAAAATTGAAGTAAAAGTACAAAAGTATTGGTATCAAAATGTACTTAAAGTACCAAAAGTAAAAGTACAAACATTTTTGAAATTAGCAGATCTACAAGCTCACAACGCGTCGCGACGCGTTGCGAGCTTGTAGATCGGCTATTTTCAAATAGCCTATTTTCAAATAGCCGATGAGAACTATTTATATCTGCAAAGTAGTAAAGTTTTCAAATAATTGTAGTGGAGTAAAAGTGCAACATTTGCCTCTGAGATGTAGTGGATTAAAAGTAAAAGTATAGACAATTGGAAATACTCCAGTAAAGTAAAAGTACCTCAGAATTGTGCTTAAGTACAGCACTTGAGTAAATGTACTTTAGTTACTTTACACCTCTGATAATTGTTAACCCATTCATTCCCTAGTATCAACCACAACTCATCATTACATTTATTGTAAACATCTGTTGTCTCCTGGCAGTAACTGCTGCTCCCCCCCCCCTCTGTGCGCGATGGGAAGATATGCAACAGTATCAAAACCTTTTCTTTCAAGAGGAGTCAAAAAGCCCTGCGGGGCCTGAAATACTGGAACTATTATGAAGGGGGGATTATGGTGCATAGCTCTGGGTTCAGTCGGCATTATGTGTTACTGATGAAAGCCGTGATGAAACGCAGGAATCCCTAAACCTGCCCCCCCCCCCTTTTGCCAAAATCTACTGTTGGCTCTCAGGTTCCCGTGAGGGCCGAGGAGGAGACCAGAGAGTGCAGAGAGCAGGAGTACAAGGACCCGTTTGGCAGCTGCAAGCCGTGCAAGCAGTGCGACGCCGGGCAGGAGCTATCGAAGGTTCGAGCCCCGGCCTATAGTGATCTGTTTAACCCATTTAAGACCGGGAATGCATCTTCTGGGTTATTTTTAAGATTTCTTTGGTTATTCAAAAATAGCAGATCTACAAGCTCATAGCGTGGCACAGAGCTATACATATTTTTTTAAATCGTGAAAATGTGTGCAAATCTTTGAAATATATATTTTTTAAAGCAAACATTTTTAACTCAAATATTTGCTTCTGGGGATTCTACAAATGGCTTCTAAATCCTATTCCTAACAGTTGTTTTGTTTTGTTTTTATTTTTTTTACTTATGTTGCTATAATATCAGTGGTTCTCAAACCACTAAAATTATATGTATTGGTCCGCGGACCCCAATCTCAAATTATTTTGTTCCAGGGACCCCCAGAAGCTAAAACCTTCCAGAGTTAAAAATGTATATATAAGATTTGCACACATTTTAAATTCTTTCTTTCAAAAATAGCAGATCTACAAGTGCTGCGCTATGAGCTTGTATATCTGCTAATTTTTGAATAGCCAAAGAAATCTAAAATGACACAAGATGCGTTCCCGGTTTTAATGGGTTAAATGCCCATGTTGTAGCTCCATCTTTGACTAAAACCCTGTTTGAGTGAACTCAATTTTGCTGTGAACACAATTGACGTTTGTGGGGAAATAAGCTGGTGTTCTGTGCAGCTTCTGCCACACTGTGTAAGCTGAAGAAAACTGGCACAGCCTCCACAAAGGAAAGAGTAGGTAGGAAGGGATCAGAACCTGGTGCTTTGAATCACCCTGTTATTTCCTTGAACTAAAAAAAGAAACTTGGATAAATCATT
The DNA here is from genome assembly GCF_963280865.1 of Gymnoscopelus braueri. Lineage (NCBI taxonomy): Eukaryota > Metazoa > Chordata > Actinopteri > Myctophiformes > Myctophidae > Gymnoscopelus > Gymnoscopelus braueri. The sequence continues at coordinate 12,819,348 of NC_137606.1, forward strand.
CCCTCTGTGACTAAAAAAGAAAAAAGAAAAAAAAGGACCTTCTCTCTTCAAACACGGGAAAAAGACCAGAACAGGAACAAAATGTTTGTCCTTGTTTAGAGAAGTGCGTCTTTTCCAGGGCACCTAAAATTATTTATTACTTCCTCCCTTTCATGGAGTGAGCAGCCAAATAATTATTAGCTTTTGTTGAACACCGGCCCTTCTTTAATCCGTCACACCCATTACTTTTGACCTTCTGCAGTTGAATGGACTCCATTGTTTTTCCTCCCTCTCCAGCTCATTGTCTCTGCTGTTTGAAATAAGCCATGCCTATGCTTGCTTGCTGCTCACCGCAATTTCTTTTTTCACCACCATAGCCATGTATGTCTGTGTGTGTGCTTTGTACAAACAGGCCTTGAATGGCATTAGTTGAAGTTTGGTAAGCAAATGAGGAACCCAACACACTATATATATCCATCTCAGAAAAGGTTTTCTATGAGAAACCAGTGGTGTAAAGTAGCTAAGTACATTTACTCAAGTCCAATTTTGAGGTACTTTTACTTTACTGGAGTATTTTCAATTGTCTATACTTTTACTTCTACTCCACTACATCTCAGAGGCAAATATTGCACTACAATTATTTGAAAACTTTAGTCACTAGTTACTTTGCAGATATAAATTACATTACAAAACAGTCATTAACCACTTTAGCCCTATTTTATACCTAGGCTATTTGAAAATAGCCGATGTACAAGCTCACAACGCGTCGCATCGCAGCGCGTTGTGAGCTTGTGGATCTGCAATTTTCATGCATTTTAGTACTTTTGGTACTTTGATACTTGATACTTTTGTACTTTTACTCAAGTACAGTTTGAATTCCGGACTTTCACTTGTAACAGAGTACTTCTACATTGCAGTATTGATACTCTTACTTAAGTAAAACATTTGAGTACTTTTTCCACCACTGTGAGAAACTGAAACTAATCAATCAATATTTCAAAAACAAGGGCAATTCTATTTTGGTGTCCTTTGTAAGTGAAAAACTTACTCTAGCTAACAGATAATATGCCCTTTTTGCAAGAGAAAGCCTACAGTACATGTCCTTTTCAAAAGACGTTCCTCTAATAGCTGCAACATATTCACCCACTTAAACAACTTTTTTTTCTCACCTGCATGTACCTGTGTATATAATGCACAGGTACATGCAGGTGGAAAAAAAGACTAACCTACAGTATCCGATCTTACACCCTATCACCCCTTGACATCTGTTGCACACATGCTGTTTAAGCCTAGCTGCCTTTCATCTTGGTTGGCGCAGACATGCACTCTGTGGTCTGTAATACGCTTCAGTAGTCCTGAAGTAGTCCTCGTGTTCCTGTGGCAGATCAACAGGCACGAAACGCAGCTAGACGCCCCAGGGTCCTGGTTAATAATTGGCTGCTTGGCTTGCTCTTTTTTTTTTAAAGGTAGCGGGATGCCTGGCCCGCATTAGAGAGACTCGGCCCCCTGTCTGTATTCAGAAGGCTTCGCAAAGTAGTTTTTCTGTTCGTGGGGTTACTTTACTTTGAAGGCTTTCTGATTTTTGTTTTGACAGTGGTGTAGAGAGAGATGGGACACAGATGTGTGTGTGTGTGTGTGTGTGTGTGTGTGTGTGTGTGTGTGTGTGTGTGTGTGCATGCGTGCGTGCGTGCGTGCGTGCGTGCGTGCGTGCGTGCGTGCGTGCGTGCGTGCGTGCGTGCGTGCGTGCGTGCGTGCGTGCGTGCGTGCGTGCGTGCGTGCGTGTGTGTGTGTGTGTATGTGCATGCATGTGTGTATTTTGTGTCAAGAGAGAGGGGCGGGGGGGGGGGTTTGCTGGGGGAAGCAGCAGTAGGCTACTATAACTTTCAATAAAAGTATCCAACTATTTAAATGTACCATATAAAATCATAGGTGTGCACCCAGTTTAACCTATAGGTCATCAAGGTCAATCACGCTTTAAAATACCACTCATTTATATAACTCAGACACAATTGACATCAGGACTATTGCTGTGCATAGTACATTTTGTGCACACAAACTAACTGGCCACCTACATCCAGAGAAGCTTTCTGGGTGTAAGACCTGTAACCTTGATCAATACGTCCACATTCTGAAAATCCTTTGCTCCAGACCAGTAGGGATGCACAATTATCTGAAATCACTGTAATTTATGTACTTCAAGAGGTTGTAACTTTTTATTAAGGAACAAAGGTAATTCAGACATCCCCTCAAAAACCAGTCAAGTTTGACATAGGAGGAAACTATTAATTGCCTGCAAACCTGAATATGTCCCAAAACATGAGCATTTTATGGTATATTCACTAACAGCGTGTATTCTTTTCAAAGTGCTAAAAAGAAACCAGAGAATCAGATAAATTAATGTTAATATTAGAATTAGTATTAATATGATTTTGCACACATTTGCTTGTCAGCAGTGTACTGCATTTACAGAAATGCATCAACAATAATTACAATAGATTATTTTGCAGTCTTTTTCCAGACCAGTAGCACCACTCATAGAGGGCCAGAGTGTGCCATGGTAGTTGAGAGGGGAAGCAGACTTTCGGCGTTCCTCTGTTGCGGCTGCCATAGAGATCCCAAAGGAATGTGCCCCAGTTTGCTCTGGAAGTCTGCCGCTGTGTGTGTGTGTGTGTGTGTGTGTGTGTGTGTGTGTGTGTGTGTGTGTGTGTGCGTGTGCGTGCGCGTCTGCGTGTGCGTGTGTGTGTGTCTTTCTGTATTAAAGGCAGGCTGACAAACATCAATTAGCTCCTCTACACTGACTGAAGCTAAAAGAACCACCCACGCAGAGGGAACGTCATTCATAACAATCTATCTGTCTTTCTCTTTGTATTTTATTTTGTTTGGTTCTTTGCTATCTTGTGTGGCGAGTTGATCTCCATTGGCTTTGCATCAAAAAATGGAGCAGTAAGAGTTTGCACAGTAAAATCCTCAGTGTTAATATGACTCTTGAGAGTGTAAAGATTAATACACTTAACACCGAGGATTTTACTGTGTGGTGGTGACTGCCTTCCAGTGCTCGATGGTAACGTTGGCTCCTGGCAAAGAGGCAAGATCTCTTTGATGTGTCGACAGCACTGAAAAGAGAGTAGCATTTCCCATGGTCACCCTTGTGGGGCCGAGGACTGCTGGCTTGCATTGGAGGGCGAAAGACAGAGTATGTCGGCAGATGGATAGTTAGAGGGAGAGAGAGAGAGCAAGAGAGAAACGGTGAAAGAGAGCTTTTACATATAGCCAATCAGTGCTCATTCTCAATGACTCAAAATAAGTGCAAAAGTCAAACAAGCTTAAGTTTGTCAATCACCAACTTTATAAGCAACCAATTATTAAGCACTACATGGGTCAAAGCCATGGTACAGTATACAGACAATGACAACATTTACTTGAGTAAAAGTACAAAAGTATTTGGTATGAAAATGTACTCAAAGTACCAAAAGTAGAAAGTATGTTTCAAATGTATAAAAATATTTTGAAAATAGCAGATCTACAAGCTCACAATGCGTCGCATTGCGACGCATTGTGAGCTTGTAGATCGGCTATTTTCAAATGGCCGAAATGTATATAGGCTAGGGCTGAAGTGGGTAATGTAGGCTATGTGTTGTAATGATCAAAATCTACAAAGTAACTAGCAACTAAAGTTTTCAAATAATTGTAGTGAGTAAAAGTACAATATTTGCCTCTGAGATGTAGTGGAGTAGAAGTAAAACTACCGAACACTGGAAATACTCCAATATAATTTTACTTAAGTACAGTACTTGAGTAAATGTACTTAGTTACTTTACACCACTGAATGACAGTATTACTACAATATTTGTGTATAAGAAAGATATTCTAGGTAAAGAAACATGTGTTTGATTTGCGTGCGTGCGTGCGTGCGTGCGTGCGTGCGTGCGTGCGTGCGTGCGTGCGTGCGTGCGTGCGTGTGTGCGTGCGTGCGTGCGTGCGTGCGTGCGTGCGTGCGTGCGTGCGTGCGTGCGTGCGTGCGTGCGTGCGTGCGTGCGTGTCTTCATGCAGAGAGAGGCAGGGAAAGTGTGTGTCTGCAGCAGCATGGCTAGAAGGGCACGCCGCCTTTAACAACCTTGCATTGTTTTCCGCACCATTTCATAAGCAGATCAGATGACCGGCCTCCCCTGGAGAGAGTCGTGTGATTCCCTCTCTTAATCTCTGAAACATCTCCCCGTCTGAACATGCTTCAGCTCCCAGCCAGCCTCCCCTCTCTGCCCGCTGTTTTGCTTGGCATTCTCGACCCCCCCACCACCCCCCCCACACCAGATAGGTAGAAGATTGGAGGAGGGAGGGGAAGGGAGATTTTAAAACACAGGGGCCTTTTCAACTTAGTTTTCATCAAGGTCAATCAGTGAGTCGGCCAACACTGTAACTGATTGGCTAATTGGCTAAAAAACACACTGATGAAGTGAGTCCTGAATATACGTATGACTACCGGTTGATACAAACGGGACTCCAAGCAGACCCATGCAGCACTTTTATTCTCTTTAACGCATTCAATCCGGGAACGCGTCTGTGTAATTTTTAGATTTCTTTGGCTATTCAAAAATAGCATATCTACAAGCTCATAGCGTGGCACTCGGTGCCACGCTATGAGCTTGTAGATCTGCTTTTTTGGAGAAAAAAAATCGTGAAAATGTGTGCAAATCTTTGAATATATATATTTTTAAAGCCAACATTTGTAACTCAAATCTTTGTTTCTGGGGGTCCCTGGAACAAAACATATTCAAAGATTTGCACAAATTTTCCACGACTTAAAAAAAAAAAAAGCAGATCTACAAGCTCATAGCGTGGGTGCCGCGCTATGAGCTTGTAGATCTGCTATTTTTTGAATAGCCCAAAGAAATCTTAAAATGACACAGATGCGTTCCCGGTCTTAATGGGTTAACATACTGTATGTTCTTATACTGTATGTTCTCATGGTTGTCTGTCTTATGGGACAGATCGCCATTTTGGAAATAGTTCTTAAAGGCTATAGAGTTTGCCAGGTTCTTTTTTTTATTATTATTGAACTTAGCTTTTTTTTTTTTGACCATTTCATCTCGAATCACCAGAGATCTTTTCTCACTTTCAAGCTGCCACACTCAATCAGGTTAGGGTGTCAGCCCTTCTGTCGGGGCTTTGTTGCCGGGCGAACAAAGAGATCACTCCTGAGATGGTGCCTGTGCTGCCTGCATAGAGCGGAGGGAGGGGAGGGGGAGAAAGAAGTTAGCTCGGTTGCCCTGCCCTGCTGTGTGCGTACGTGGCAACAGCCCCTGATTCCGGCCATGTGGTGCCACATGGGCAGAGGCTGAAGCCAACACTGGGGCTTATAGCGGAGATGGATTCTCCATGGGCCCTCCATTACTTCATCATCTGGATTCATAAAGTCGGGATGTGCTGCAACCCTCAAAGAATCCTATTCCCCAGTCTGAACCGAAGCACCCTGCAGTAGAGATAGACGGTTAAATGCTGTAAGCTCGTGGACGATACGATGGGACAATGAACTACCTCATTATTGCAGACGTGACTCAAATTATGAGGTACACGTACAGTACATACATGATTAACTCTTCAACTGCCAGAGTGATAGTGTAATAGTGGGACGCTACTGCCAGCGAAAGCGAGCGATTTTTACTGACCTTTGAAAAATCATGGAATATCTTCTGTGATCGCTGTCCTCACGGCGATCGCCTCCTTACACGCACAGGGGTCTTGTAGTATAGGAAAAAATATATAATCCGGTCGCGGTAATCCGTTGCATAGCTGTGGCCTGTTGAATGTGGCTTGTTTTTGCCGTAAAGCAGCAGAAACAGAGATAAAGCCATTTTCCCACAACGAATAGACAGGAAGTAAACAAGCTGTTTTTAAATGATTTCAATTCCGGGGTCTGTCATCTGGCAGTGATAGCATCATTCATTGGGTATAGCGAACAGCGCCATCTGGTGGAAAACCATTGAAAACACGAAACCCGTCAGACTCGTCAGTAGCAGGGTGCGCCTTAGCAGAATCTGACGAGTTCCCTCGTCAAAGAGTTAACTGTGCATCTCTACCCTGGCGGTTGGCCCCCTGCAGCCCTCATACAGGGACCAGGTTTTAGTATCGATGCTGCAGTCAGTGGTGGAAAAAGTACTCAAATGTTTTACTTAAGTAAAAGTATCAATACTGCAATGTAGAAGTACTCTGTTACAAGTAAAAGTCCGGAATTAAAAATGTACTTGAGTAAAAGTACAAAAGTATTGGTATCAAAATGTACTTAAAGTACCAAAAGTAAAAGTACAAACATTTTTGAAAATAGCAGATCTAGAAGCTCACAACGCGCCGCGATGCTAGCTTGTAGATCTGCTATTTTCAAATAGTCTAGGTATAAAATAAGGCTAAAGTGGTTAATGTATGTTTTATAATGTAATAATTAATGTCTGAAAAGTAACTATAACTAACATTTTCAAATAATTGTAGTGGAGTAAAAGTATAATATTTGCCTCTGAGATGTAGTGGAGTAGAAGTAAAAGTATTGGAAAATGGGAATACTCAAATAAAGTACAAATACCTCAAAATTGTACACAAGTACAGTACTTAAGTAAATGTACTTAGTTACTTTACACCGCTGGCTGCAGTGCCAACCTATCTCCTCTACTGTGCTGCCTTGGCTTCTGGCCCTCATTATCTCCACAGGAAGACAAGGTCATGGGCTTGAAACTTTGGGCAGCAAAGGCTTCTTTCTTCTGCCCCCCCCCAGTCGCTCAACATCTATACAGTACCTCCACTTTCTCATTATCCCCCACCAACCTCTACTGTTCCGCTGCCCTGCCCTCTCCCTGTCCCGCCAGAGAGCAGAGCCTTATATGGCAGAGCTGGGTTCATAACAACAGCTGCGGCGGTTGCCCAACCCTTTAAGCTAGTTAGTTCACCTCCGGCCAGGCCTGGCCCAGGGTTCAATGTCAGGCTCAGATGTGTTTTGGCTGGAAGGACTGAATTCCTCATGTTCTACCCCGACTCTATACGGTACCGTCACGCAATCACATCTCTTCCCCTCCCGCTGTCCTCCCCCCCCCCTTGCCAGCCTGCTTACCCCAGATCTAACACAAACACACACACACACACACGCACACGCACGCACACGCACACGCACACACGCGCGCGCACACACACACACACACGCACACACGCACACGCACACGCACACGCACACACTCTTCAGAAGCCTTGTGCCCACATTCCGGCATGACTGCATGCCCAGGCAGTGAAATGGGACACGGGCGAAGAGAGAAGCGCCCCTGTTTGAAGCTGACCTTCACTTTAATGATATATGAGCCCCCCGCTGCTGCCCACCGCCATCCCAACCCCCCTGTTCCTCCATCCTCCTGGCTGGGGAATGCGGTGGCGGTAGCAGTGTGGTGGGTGAACACAGTGGGGACGATGGGAGGGGGCAGCTGCATGTAGAGAGGCCGATACAATGAATGATGTCATTACCCGCTGGGTCCTTTTTTTTAAAAACTTAGAGTGGTATTATACAATGATATGATCTGCTGGAATGCAACATGTTCCCGCGTTCTTGTTCGGTAGTCATCAAGGTCAATGGGCCTCCACCATTTTTACCAACGTGGGACAAGAGGACTGTGAAGGACAGAGGCAAAGCTAGACGTGTGATGTAATACTATATATAATACACTGTAGCACAGTGGTTCTCAAATCTTTTTCATGTCAAGGACCCCCGAAATGATATGTATTTGGCTGTGTGTGGACCCCCCATCTCAAAAATGTTTTGTGCCAGGGATATTTCTAAAATAGCAGATCTACAAGCTCATAGCGCGGCACTCTGCTTGTAGGTATGCTATTTTTTTAATAGCCCAAGTATAAGATATGGTTAAAGTGGTTAAAATTATTGTGACGCTTTGCTGGGGACCCCCTGGTACCCCCAAGGACCCCTGGGGGTCCCCGGACCCCACTTTGAGAACCACTGCTGTAGCATATAGTGTCCACACTCAACACATTGTTAGAGGGATGAAATTAAATGATATGCTGAATTCCAGTGTGGAGACTTGTGTGTGTGTGTGTGTGTGGGGGGGGGGGGGGTAGAAACATATAGCGGATTCATTCCATCCATTTCCTGTTCCTGTGGAAACCAATAGCTTTTTGTACTGCATTGTGTGTGAGCGATTTGTTTCTTTAAGGCAAACCATTACTAATAAGATAATGCATAGTCTCCAGTCCAAATCTCATAGTATGGAAACTCCTACACTATTTTATACTTACGTATTACAGGGTGTATGCCTTCTAAAATCCTTTTTGTGTTTGATGAACTATAATTTTGCATGATTGAAACCGGCACTTTATTTTACTTTCTCAACAACGTTACAGAATACAGACTTTAAATTTGGTAAAGAGGCCTAACTCCTGACAAAAGCAGGTTTAGCATTAGATCAGTCACACAGTAATAGGAAGCTGTGCTTTTTAAGTGCACTTCCCATTGTAGGGAGCGAAGGAGGCATGGGTATTCATCTCATTCTTGCCCTGTATACTTCTGGATAATCCTCGGGCGTACTCTCACACACACACACACACACACACGGCTGGAATAAGTGCTTGCCTTTGCACACACTGGCCTCTCAATCAACAGGGACACTTGCTGAGTCTGCTCCAGGGAAAAGGGGGAGACAAAAAAACAACTCTGCAATAAACTTGCAATAATACAACAGTGGGTGTCCCCTGGGCCTTTATCATTCAAATCACTGGCCATTCTGGACCGTGCAGCGGAAGGCCACTCATTCATGCCACAGAGAGTCAGGGAGATTATTGCCAGTGTAAAATAGACTCTCCAAAGAGTCGAGCTATTGTTTCCCCCTTTTTCCGATCCCGCGAGCCAAGATCATTCTTTAATTCCAAAACCCCTGGCAGTCCCACATTCAAGACGCCCCCCCCCCCCCCCTTTTCATCAAGCTGCACCCACATCACTGCCACCCACCCCCCTACATCCACCCCCCCCCCCCCCCAAAACCATCACGGAACCCCATCTCTTACCCACCCCCGGGGTTTTTTTTTTTTTGTCTCTGTTTAATCCCCCTGCAGGAATGTGGCTTCGGTTACGGAGAGGATGCCCGGTGCGCGCCCTGCCGGAGCAGCCGCTTCAAAGAGGACCGGAGCCTGCAGAAGTGCAAGCCCTGCCTGGACTGCGGCGGCATCAACCGCTTCCAGAAGGCCAACTGCTCCACCACCAGCAACGCCGTGTGTGGCGACTGCCTGCCCGGGTGAGAGAGGAGGACAAACTGATCACATATATATACCACAAACACAATGTTTATTATAACCACTAATTCACAATTACGCTTTTGGTCAGTGGTGGAAAAAGTGCTGATTTAAAAGTTGCAATACTGCAATGTAGAAGTACTCTGTTACAGGTAAAAGGTCAGAAATTCAAAATTTACTTGAGTAAAAGTACATCAAAATGTACTTAAAGTACCAAAAGTAGAAAGTATTAGTTATGCAGGATGTCCCGTTTGACAAGTTTTCAAATGCATAAAAATCTTTGGAAAATAGCAGATCTACAAGCTCACAATGCGTCACATCGCGACGCATTGTGAGCTTGTAGATCGGCTATTTTCAAATGGCCTAAATGTATGTTGGGCTGAAGTGGGTAATGTATGTTTTGTAATAATTATCAAAATCTACAAAGTAACTAGTAACTACTAAGTTTTCAAATAATTGTAGTGGAGTAAAAGTACAATATTTGCCTCTCAGATGTAGTGGAGTAGAAGTAAAAGTATTGGAAATACTCAAGTAAAGTACAAATACCTCAAAATTGTGCTTAAGTACTAAGTACATTTACTTGAGTAAATGTACTTAGTTACTTTACACCACTGTGCTTGGTAAAACGGACCTGAGTTGCATTGTACTTGGTGCACTTTTCCCTATTTTTTCCCTCTCCACCAAATCTCTTTGCCAAAAATAGCCGATCTACAAGCTCAGAACGCGCCGCATTGCGGCTCGTCGTGAGCTTGTAGATCTGCTATTGGTGGCAAATATTCACCCAAGAATAGGGATGCTGGGGTTCAAGTGGTTCATTTAACCACATTAAACCTGGTATCCCTATCTTGGGCATTATAGGTGAAAACATTTCCCACAATTTCAGGAATAGCAAAAATAGCCCAGCTTGTAGATTGGCTTTTATTTTTATTTTTAAAGGGGCTTAAAGCAGAATGCCACTCATTAAACTATGTCATTAATATTATGTATACTAATGATATAGTTTAATGTTGAAAATAATTAAAATGTTACATTCTCAGACTTAACCACTTAAAGGGGTATACCACCCTTTTAAGTGGTTAAGTCTGAGACTGTAAAATGTGTATTTAATATGGAGGAATAGAACAGAATCTCCCAGAATAGAAATGAAATTTGTATTAAAAAATGTGAATGGTTAAGAGAGATTTGCTTCTGCTGTTTACTCACCAGCTTTTAACTTCACGGTACTGTGCACATGTACTTATGGACGAATCCACAGACGCGCTGCCTGTGGCTGCCTGTAGGCGGCCATTGCTGCGCTGTCGCGTCCGCGGAGCGTTGACACCGCAGCAATGGCTGCGCGCAGGGCAGCGCTCCGTGGATTCGTGTATAGCTTGTCTATTATCCAATGGTCATGTAAAACTATTCACACTTGAAAGACACAAGTATGCACAATGAACGTATTGGCTCATGAAATGTCACTATATGTGCTTCTTTAACAGATATTACAGGAAGACAAAGCTGAGTGGTTTCCAAGACATGGAGTGTATACCGTGTGGGGACCCTCCACCTCCCTATGAACCACACTGTGAGCATTAAGTCCTTTGTTTTCCTACTCCTACCCATTAACACTAGTGAGACAGCCAGTAAAGGTCGTCATTAAGGTCAAACAGTCGTAACGACTTTTCTGTTAAAGGTCAATTGTTATTACTAGGATTTAGGTTTCATGTTATTAAGAAATGAACTACACACACAGATCTATGATACAGTATGCTATTATGACAAACAATGTACTAACTTGTACTAACGACCCCCAAAATGCTGTTTTGATGGGGAGGAGGAGGTGAACTTTGAAATCATTCTTTTATGTTTCATTGCACATGTGGTTAAACTGCTCTTTGGCTTTGTGGTGCTGCTGGCATACAAGGCCAAAGAAAGTCGACCTCACCTGTGATGGGAATAAAGGCACACTGCACACACAATGGCCTGAAAGCAAACATCATTAGCCCGGCACAATATAATGAACTCCCAAGTCCAAACGCAGCCACAACCAAAGTTCCATGCTAAACCAGTCAGCCAGTATTAATGCCACAACAAAGCACATACCTCCATATAAAACATGCCAGCACAAGGTCCTTGGAGTAATCAGAACCATAGCCTTCACCTTAATGGGGGGAGAAAAACCTTCCGTTCATTCACAAAGTCTTATTGAGCGAGCCAACTGTGCGTTATGTGCAAAGAAATGCTTGGTTTTTATAAGCAGAACAGTTAAAAGTAGAAATGGATACGGCTAGCATAATAGCGGGCCTTGCCAAGGACCGGGTCCATGTTGCCAGCTATCATCACTCCATTCTGGCTGAATGAGGGAATTTCCTTCATTAAATTGTTCCATTGATGTCTCAAGGACATGATATTTTTAAATAGCGCCACAAAAAAAATATTATTGCATTGTTATAGGTTTTAACGAGAGAGTGGAAACTTCAACGCCAATTGAATAACCTACTAATGTGTTGAATGTTGGTTTTTAGGCATTACATCATTAGTAAGACATCTTAACCACCGGTTGAGTAATTGAACGATCCTTCCAAAAAAATTATTGCACTGTCTTAACCTTACTGTACAGTTACAGTAACTGCACTGTTAAAGTAAGCAACCATCTCAAGTACAATTTACCACCGTTCTTTTAATGAGACCTATTAAGCTCAGAGGTGGGGGGTTCACATTGTTACAGTATGTTCACAAAGCAGGGATTGAATTCCAGTAGGCCACACATCCAATTACCTTCCTCCTTTTTTCTCCCCCGCCCATTACAAGTACTTAAGTACAACCTTATGATTTTGAGACTCCAGTATAAAGCGAACGGTCCCAGTGAACTTATACGTTGGGTAATTGAGTGTGACTTCCTGATGACTGTGGAGGAGAACAGCTGTTTCTGCTTTGGCAGCGTGGTGTGTCTGAGAGCCAGTAGAGCCACCGTGGCTGCAGGTTCCAGCAGCGATCTGCTAGAGCTAGACCAACGAAGACGGCTCCGAGAGGAGAGCAGTCAAGATAATTTTACTTGACAATTAATTGTCATACAAATAATGAATACTAATATGATGAACAATTTAAGACCTGAGGCCGCTTCAAAAAGAAATCTAAATCCTAACAATCTTTCGGAAAAAAATATAAAAAAATCATTTTCACGATTTTTCAAAAATAGCAGATCTGCAAGCTCATAGCGCGGCACTCGGTGCCGCGCTATGAGCTTGTAGATCTGCTATTTTTGAATAGCCAAAGAACTCTAAAAATGGTCCAGGTCTTAAAGGGTTAAAGGGATAGTTCACCCCCCAACATTTTTTTCCCCCCTGTTGATAGATTTGTCACCCCATGGAGAATTCATGGATCGCATTCCTAAGCCAATAATTTGATGACCGGCAGCGGTTCCGGTAGGAGACACAGAGAGTCTCCTTTGTGTCTCCTACCGGAGCCGCTGCCTACCGGTCCGCTGGGGTGACTAATCCATTGAAAAAAATATTTTTTTGGGGTGAACTATCCCTTTAACAGTGTTTTTTTGGCATTGACCCGGCGGCCGCGGTGCGGTCCTAGCCTGGAAACCAGACGAATCTGCCCAGTGCTCTGGCCCCGCCCGGTTGTGATTGGATTCCGCTGTCCTTATAAGTTGTGGGGGACCAATCAGGGCCCAGTATGCAAATGCAAAAGGTTTATCACCAGAGGCATAGTTGCCAGACCCAAGGGGTCGGGCTTACATGAGGCTTTGTACCTGTTTCGTCCATACATGGGCAGGGGCCATTTGTCCTCCGGCCCCAGCCAAAAAAAAGTTTGTGACGTCCCCTTTCGTCACGAACTATTCATGACATCATGAACTTCAGTTATGAAGTGGTTTGTAGGTGTGTTACTGTATACTAGGACTTCATTCTGGGTCTGGCAGAACTAGGTCTCCTGGTCTTGTTTTTAAATCAGCCCCATGGAAATGCAGGTTCCAAACAGAGATTCCAGACTAATATCTACGCCATGCCAGGCTAGCGCGGTTCACCCACCCACTCATTAGGCAATTTTAATATAGAATTGTGACAGATATCGAACGAGCCGTTGCTCATATCCTTCCCACAGTGAACCTTGATTCGGTCAGGACCGGGTCTGCGAACGCAGGCGACATATTACACGGTCGTTTTAGCGGCTTAACCCTTCTGCCCTGCAGTCTCTTTTTCACGGTCTAGCTTTGGTTAATAGAATGCCTTTTTTTTTTTTACATTACTGTGCGTGTGTAACGAGCACAGCCACCAGGACACACAAGCTCCTTCCATCTACCCGTCCGTCTGTCCATCTGTCTGACTTCTCGTTTTGATACCGGGGGGGTGGGTTGGGGGGGGGGGGGACTTTGAAACAAAATGGGCCCCATTGTATCCCAGCACATAGCTGGTAGTTAGATCCTACAGACAGACTGAGAGTCTCAGTGTGGAGCACTTCCAAAATGTTTGAAAGTCTCGCTCCCCTCCCTCCCTCCAGTGTTATCTTGCGGAGGGTGGTGAAAACTTAAAGGGCAGATCATTCTAATAAGGGCCACACTGGGGCCCCCAGGCGATGGTGCAGCTGTGCAGGGGAGGCCAGCCAGCCACTGTCGGTGGAAGGGACTGTAAATCTTCATACCCCCCCCATCCCCTCCCCTCCTCTCCTCTCTTCTATGCTCCACACACCCTCCCTCCCTCTCCCTCTGTTTTCCCCCCAGCCAGTTTATGGACTCTCTGGTAGAAATGAGACTGTGTTTTATGGATTCCTCCAGACTCTTTAATGCGTTTCATCTGCTGGAGTTCTTCACTGTCACGGCAGATCCCCAAAAGATGGCTCTGGATTGGATAGAGCACACATGCACAACGCACGCACGCACGCACGCACGCACGCACGCACGCACGCACGCACGCACGCACGCACGCACGCACGCACGCACGCACGCACGCACGCACGCACAGGCCCACCCACACTTGCATGTGCATATAATACCCTTTATTATTACCAAACAGATAATACACCAGATACACCAGTTTCAGGTGGGAGTTTCATCTGTTGGTGTGGTAATATTGAATACAATAGTCTTGTTTTTAGCCGGTTTCTGACTAACCAAGACACTTAGGGCCTGTTTACTTTGGTGGCCAGCCACAAAATATTATTTATCTTACACAGTTTGAGGCAGGAGTTTCAAAACTAAAATATTTTCTTGTTTTGAAGGACTGATACATGTTGCATGTTTGCAGGCAAACTCAGGCTCTTGAAATATACCAGTATACCACAAACCTTTTATATTTTGACATGCTACTGTAGGCTAGGGCTAACTTAAGATCCATCAAACCTGTGACCCCAGTGATAACCCTGAGGTTCTGACATTACTTAACTTAATCCCAGCCGTCCTCTATTTACTGAGTTGACGACCTAGTTCAAAGGCTCATTCATGGCTTCTACTCTTACCAACCACAGAACTTAGCAAATTATCTTAACTGATTGAAGTGCCTATGAGGCAACACAAGCCAAGTAAGAGCATTCAGTCTTAAAAAGAAATGATGCCATCAAAACCAAAGTGGATCACATGTCAGTGAAGATATGCCTGGAGTAGTGATGGTCTTATCTATTTCTGAGTGCTTCCTCACCAACGTCTTAATTAAGTATCCAGCATGCAAATGCAAACCACATGGTCATATTTTTGTTGCCACATTTAAAAATGGGCGTGGTTGGTATAATATACTTCGCCACAAACATGCCCCCTTGGGTTTTTACATATTTGTAAGTAATTAAACTTTCTGGCAGAGGCACTTCTTTGATTGTAATCGTCTCTGTTTGGGACATGTATTACAAAAGGCTGTTTGAAAAGCTCATAGTAAAATGGTAATAACTGCACCTAATAACTAAATATATAACTAAAACATTCTCCTTTTTACTAAAACACTCATCTTCACACTCATAGTTAGAGATTGAGTAAAACATAATTTCACTTTATGTTTTGTCAAAAGTACTGACCTGTTCTTCAATCCTGAAAAGCAGGCCTTTAAAAAAAATCTAACATTTTTTTCCGGAATTTCAAGCGAATGTAAACTACAACCTGCATGCTAACATAGTAGCCACAGGATGTATGTAAGAGCAGTGGTGTATAGTAACTAAGTATACTCAACTACTGTACTTAAGTAAAATTTTGAGGTATTTTTTACTTTAGTGGAGTATTTCCAATTTTCAATACTTTTACTTCTACTCCACTACATCTCAGAGGCAAATATTGTACTTTTACTCCACTACAATTATTTCAAAACTTTAGTTACTAGTTACTTTGCAAATATAAATTATTATATTATAAAACATACATTAATCACTTTAGCCCTATTTTATACATAGGCGATGCGGCGCGTTGTGAGCTTGCAGATCTGCTATTTTCAAACATTTTAGTACTTTTACTTTTGGTATTTTTTGTATATTTTGATACCAATGCTTTTGTACTTTTACTCAAGTACCATTTTGTACACAGGCCTTTTACTTGTAACAGAGTATTTTGTGGTATTGCTACTTTTACTTAAGTAAAATATCTGACTACTTTTCCCACCACTGTGTAAGAGTAGAGAGATGATAAATCTTGGTTTGGTGGTTTGACCATTTAGTTTGATTCTTAACCATACATGTACCACTCCCGTGTTTCACTCTTACTGCTATTGCTGCTATGATACCTGAATTTCCCCCCGGAAATCAATGAAGATTGAACGTTATCTTATCTTATCTTATAAGACGTATCAGTCCTGACTGGTTAACCAGGAAGCCACAACCGCAACGTTTACCAAGAACCTATTAAATGGGGTTTTACATTAGACGTGTAAAAGGCTTCTCCGACCAAACAATAGACAAACCATAGTTCTCTCAATAATTGCCAAGTGCCTTTTTTTGGTACCTTGACTTTGGCATTCCATAGAGTCAACAGGCAGGGCCATATCAAAGGCTGTGGTTTATTGGCAGAGTGCGGTGTGGAGATAGCATCAGCAGGTGAGCTCTCTTCAATGGGCCAACCTTTATCTGTGTTTGCTGCAGCTGTTAGGGGCCTTGATAAAGGAGCCCCACATCGCGGTGTGTGGGAGAGATGAAGATGATCACCGTGGCTGTTCTTCTGAACATACGTGTTCGCAAACCCTGGGTTAAGACTCTATTACCACCAGCGGTAGAAGAAGTACGCCCGTAAAAGTGCTCAGTATTAAAAATGTTGCCATTTCACAAATATTCTTTCAAAACTTATAGCAGATCTAGAAGCTCGCAACACATCTCACATTGGTTATTTTCGAATAGCCGAAGAGCTTAATTGGTTAATGTACAGTATATTTTGTAATCTAAATCTGCAAAGTAACTAGTAACTAAAGTTTACAAATAATTGTATTGGTGAAAAAAGTACAATATTTGCCTCTGAGATGTAGTGGAGTAGAAGTATAAAACATTGAAAGATGGAAATACTCAACTACCTCAAAGTTGTACTTAAGTACAGTACTTGAGTAAATGTACTTAGTTATTTTTCACCACTGTGTATTACAACTACATACGCATAATGTTTGATAACATTCTCTCCCTCCATATGTCCATCAGTTCATCATAACCTCACTCTAATTGAGATTAGTTTTGTCCATTTTCTTAAGCTGGCCCTGGCATCTACTCCTGTAGGATAATAAGGATATTGTCTGTGGACGGTGTGGTTCTGAGATTAACTTGCTTTGGAAGCAACTATTGGTCGGTTCCAGTGTGTGTTTTCTATAGGTCTACAATAGGTGTAGTTGTATTCGTGTGTCTCTAGACAATGCCTACACAGATGGCTGATTCTTTTTAACTGCTAATACCAATATTCGGTTGATACACTGGTACAACCTGTCATTTTATGACACTCTCTAGATCAGTGGTTCTCAAAGTGGGGTCCGGGAACCCCCAGGGGTCCTCGAGGGAGTTCTAGGGGGTCCCCAGCTAAATGAGGGATAGTTAGGAACCAAGTGGACCCTTATGGGTCTGTAACTCTGAGAGTGTACAAATGGAACCAAATGGACCCTAACATTTGGTTCCATTTGTACACTACTCAGAGTTAAATTAACATTGATTTTACAATATAAATTGGGGTCTCAGAGATAGAAATGCATTAAATGGGGGTCCGTAGCCTAATGCATGTCAAACTTGGGGGTCCTTGAAATTAAAAATTTCACTGCTAGAGCCGTAAAAATATTTATGGGGGTCCCTGGCATATCTTTTCAAATGGGGGTCCGCGGGCTAATGTGTGTCAATTTGGGGGTCCTTGAAAAAGTTCAAGAACCGCTGCTCTAGATCATAGACGCCTCACGCACAGCGGTGTCCACAGGAAGGATTCAGACCCATTCCTTTGTTTTCATGACTTTATTGCTTCTTACCAGCATTCAGCAGTGTGTTTATCGTGAAAGCAAGGCGACATTAAAAGACATTAAAGATATCAAAGTAGCGGAAGGCGTTTGAAGCCTTTCAGTGTGTGGTGGAGTATACTTTCATCTTTGTATGTATGATTGTTGGGGGTATTAACCTGTGCCGTGCCTCTTTCCTCTCTCCGCCGTCTCAAAGCGTTCGTTCACGTTTCGGCAGGTATCAGGGCTTAACTTATTATGAGCTCCTCTGATGGTTAGTGTGATGACAGGGTGGATATTCCAATGCAAATATTGTTCTGGTTATATTATAACATTCATTGTTTATGTGCACAATTGGGCCGTAAACACGATGTCAGCACGCCCGCTGCTTTAAAATCAGCCGTGCATTTTGAATGGGGTATTATTCACTACCAGTTATCAGTGGTGGAAAAAGTACTCACATTTTTTACTTAAGTAAAAGTATCAATACTGCAATATAGAAATACTCCTAGTAAAAGTCCGGAATTCAAAATGTACTTGAGTAAAAGTACAAACGTACTGGCATCAAAATGTACTTAAAGTACCAAAAGTAAAAGTACTCATTATGCAGAATGTCCCATTTCAAGTTTTCAAATGTATAAAGATCTTTTGAAAATAGACGATCTACAAGCTCACAATGGGTCGCGATGCGACGCATTGTGAGCTTGTAGATCGGCTATTTTCAAATGGCCGAAATGTATATAGATAGGGCTGAAGTGGCTAATGTATGTTTTATAATAATAATCAAAATCCACAAAGTAACTAATAACTGAAGTTTTCAAATAATTGTAGTGGAGTAGAAGTAAAAGTATTGGAAATTGGAAATACTCAAGTAAAGTACAAACACCTCAAAATTAGTACAGTACTTGAGTCCACCACCGCCAGTTATCATGTATTTCTCGATAATGCATATTAAAATGCGCACATTTAAATGAGTCTTCATTGTGACCGTGGAAACAGAATTCTGGCGTGCTGCTGCCGTGAGTTTAGGATAGCTCTTTCACCCTTCTTCTTCCTCTTGGATGGAATGTTAAAATACCCTTATCCCCTATTGGCTTGAATGAAAAGGAAAGAAAAACCTGCCCAACACTGAAGTAATGTTTACATTGCATAACAAAGAGCTCTTGGATGTGAATAGGCTGAACCCTGTTCGATTTATGATTAATGTGGCAAAAAGCAAACAGCGATAGAAGGGGTCTCATTGAAAAAATATTTTTTCAAACAAAAAGCTGTTTATAGTGTTTGCTATCTATTCAGATTATTTCTCACAATTCTTTTTTTTTTACAGTCTGATGGTGGGCAAGCAGTCAAACATTTTCATAGTTTAGGCAAACTTCTATTTCAGGTGACCTTGTTTGCTCTCAGTAAACCCACACCCACTGAGCTATCTCGATCTGTGCAATGAATACTTTGATCTTTTTTTGTGCTAAACAAAATTATATTTGATTACTGATAATGGTAACGGGCAATTATTTTAATCTGTTTGGCCCTTAAAGGTCAATGCTCTTTCAATTAGAGAATACAGATATGTTCGTGCACATGTTCGTGCAGACAGCCAAGCTAACAGTTCTCAGTTTCATGTCTCGAGCCTGACGGGGCCCGAAAAAAGCCTGTCGGGTAGGGCCGGGTTTGGGCTGAGAATATATGTGAATTGGTTGGGTCAGGTAAGAAAATACAAAATATAATAATAATACTAATACAAGTAAGTGCAAGCACTGAACAAATATTTTGAGTAGGCAGACAAACGAGGTCTAACACGTCAAAGCCATATGCCCATCAGCATGGAAAGCTGCTCGCAGCAACACAAACATTTTAAGTGTTTTGGTTTGTCATTTTTGTTCTTGTTATAACGTCTATTTCAAACTCCTGTGTTAATGTATGAGTAAATGGAAATAGAACTACCAAGTGTGTACCCGTGGTACCCTGAAATGGTGAAGGAAAGAGGGATAATGGCGAGGTTTATGAACTACTTACAGTAGCAAGCAGTGGTGGAAAAAGTATTCACAGGTTCTACTTAAGTAAAAGTATCAATACTGCAATGTAGAAATGCTCTGTTACAAGTAAAAGTCCGTAATAAAAAAAATACTTGAGTAAAAGTATAAAATGTATTTGTATCAAAATGTACTTGAAGTACCAAAAGTAGAAAGTAGTCATTATGCAGAATGTCCCATTTCACAAGTTTTCAAGTGTATACAATGTATTAAAATCTTTTGGAAACAGCAGATCTACAAGCTCACAATGCGTCGCATCGCGACGCATTGTGAGCTTGTAGATCTGCTGTTTTCAAATGGCCGAAATAGGACTGAAGTGGGTAATGTATGTTTTGTAATAATAATCCAAATCTACAAAGTAACTAGTAACTCAAGTTTTTAAATAAATGTAGTGGGGTAAAAGTACAATATTTGGATCCGTAAAAGTATTGGAAATTGGAAATACTCAAGTTAAGTACAAATATCTCAAAATTGTACTTAACAGACATGCAAAAGTGTCACTTTTCAGCTACAGTCACCTTTTTGAACCCAAATAGGGCAATTGTGTGACACCTGACCCAAAAGAAAACAACATGTTGTCACCTTTTTAACCTCGGGGCTGTTTGCATGCCTGACTTAAGTACAGTACTTAAGTAAATGTACTTGACCCCCTGTGCACCCCGGTCAATGAAGTACACTGTATAATAGAATACTTGTATAAGTTTAAAAAAAATAATTGGGAAAAGGCAGTATGACAACAAAAATCTTCCATCTTTTATTATACATAAATTCCCATTCAGTATTGTATGTGATGTGCTTGGCCTTCAACTCACATGGGTCGGTTTGGGTTTGAATTCATACTTAATTGCGCATTGTGTCGTGCACTGAAAATAGCCGATCTACAAGGTCACAACGTTTCACAGTGCCACACGTTGTGAGCTTGTAGATCTGCTATTTGGTGAACGATACCAGTGTGCCACCGTATAAATCAGGCTTTTCAGATGTCTGTCCCAAAGCTCAAACTCAAGAACCAAAATCTCATTTGTAAATTTGTATCACGTTCATCAACTTATTTGAAATGTCATTCCCATGAATCATGAGCCCAAAACTGCTTCATAAACTGAATAATTAGTTTGAACTTTTACATCAGATGCGTTTTAATTGAGTCATTTCAGTTAGAAACTTAGAAAAGTCAGCCAGCTTGGTCAGTTTTATCTCTATTTTCAATTCATCGTTTAAAGGAGCTGTTCACATTATCCATCATTCCTTCATTGTAGTACGCATTAAAGTCAATAGTGAATATTTTGAATATATTCAATGAAATTGGTGAAGCTTGTTTAAGTTTTAAGTGCCAAAAGTTGTAACACGCATCACTATACTTTTATCACCCCTGTTTTATTTCTCCTAACTTTGGATAATGGCCAGGACAATAATTAGACGAGAAGCCAGCCAGATTGTAAAACAGAGTGCATGTTAAACCAATAAGACCGGGAACGCATCGGTGTCATTTTAAGATTTCTTTGGCTATTCAAAAATAGCAGATATACAAGCGCTATGAGCTTGTAGATCTGCTATTTTTGAAAAATCGTGAAAATCTTTGAATATACATATTTTTTTTGGAAGCGAACATTTGTAACTCAAATCTTATTACTTCTGGGGGATTCTACAATCTTCTAAATCCTAACAGTTTTTTTAAAAACCTTTTCATGTCAAAGACCTCCCAAAATTATGTATTTGGCCGCAGACCCCTATCTGAAAATATTTTGTTCCAGGGAAGATTTGAGTAAAAAATCTATACATATATTCAAAGATTTGCACACATTTTCACGATTTCTTTAAAAAAGAAATAGCAGATCTACAAGCACTCAGTGCCGCGCTATGAGCTTGTAGATCTGCTATTTTTGAATAGCCCAAATAAATCTAAAAACGACACGGATGCGTTCCCGGGTCTTAATGGGTTAAAGTGTGTTAATTTACTGTATCCAACGCGGAGCCATATTCAAGTTATGATGATGTCCCTTATTTGTGGGAACTTGTGTAATGAGCCAAAAAGTCTTGATGCAAGAGTCGGTGTGCGTGTGCGAACGCTCCCGGCAGGTTGAGGTGGAGCAGACAGACAGGCACGTCAAATGACTCCCCCGGGCCATGTGATGACTATGGTAGCAGCAGCTTATTCGTGGCAGTAGCACCCATACTGTAACACATGTGTGTGTGTGTGTGTGTGTGTGTGTGTGTGTGTGTGTGTGTGTGTGTGTGTGTGTGTGTGTGTGTGTGTGTGTGTGTGTGTGTGTGTGTGTGTGTGTGTGTGTGTGTGTGTGTGTGTGTGTGTGTGTGTGTGTGTGTGTGTGTGTGTGTGTGTGTATGCATGCGTGCGTGCGTGCACACACATGAACCCTGGCACTCTGATACAGTCGCTCTGACTGACTGACAGACACACAAACTGGCAGACAGACACAGGCATGTCTGTCTGTAAAAAATGGTGGAAAAAGTACTCACATTTTTTACTTAAGTAAAAGTATCAATACTGCAGTGTCTGTTACAAGTAAAAGTAAGGTATTAAAAATTTACTTGAGTAAAAGTTCAAAAGTATTGGTATCAAAATGTACTTAAAAGTACCACAAGTAGAAAGTGCTCATTATGCAGAATGTCCTGTTTCAAGTTTTCAAATGTATACAAATCTTTTGAAAATAGCAGATCTACAAGCTCACAATGCGTCGCATCGCAACACATTGTGAGCTTGTAGATCGGCTATTTTCAAATGACCGAAATGTATATAGGGCTGAAGTGGTTAATGTATGTTTTGTGATAGTAATATAAATCTGCAAAGTAACTAGTAACTAAAGCTGTCAAATAATTGTAGTGGAGTACAAGTACATTATTTGCCTCTGAGATTTAGTTAAGTAGAAGTAAAAGTACTGCAAATTGGAAATACTCAAGTAAAGTAAAAGTACCTAAAAATTGTACTTAAGTACAGTACTTGAGTAAATGTACTTGGTTACTTTACACCACTGCTCGCACGCATGCACTCATCCTTCCCCCTTATGTCCAAACATCCAGCCAAAAGGTCTGCCTTTGGCCTTATTCACAGAACCCGGTAATTGGGAGGTGTTGCTGTCACATGACTGTAATACTCAAAGGGATAAAAGGGTCACAGAGTATGAGAACTTCTTCTTGGTTAGAGCGTCTGTGAAAAGGATTGCTAGAAGGCAAAAGAAGTGAGGGGATTACCTGTCATCTTGATTATTTATCACAGTTTCTTTAATTTATCGTTCTAATTTGTCGTTTTCAATTGCCTTTTTAGTTTTTTTTTGTCTTGCCAGCACCAACTAATAATGGTATGTTTTATGTTTACGTTTTTCCTTTACGAGTATGTGCTAAAATAAACTAACCACCCTTTTCATGGAGTACAATTACACAATCGTGATAGATGCGGGGTTGTTAAAGTCTCAAATTATATTGTCTGTTGTTGACACCACATTGTTATCGCCTTGTAATAATAAGCCGTGGAAGTCTTATCGCCAAAACATTCTTAATGTCACCAAAACTTGTCAAGAGTTCACACCCACTGTACGTACTTAGTCGTTCCGACTCGACTCGTCTCGCTCGCAAACTGTGTGTGCATGACTTTGTTTTATCTCTCTGTCTTAATTTTTTTAAATTTTAATACAGAAAACACCGCCCATATTCCTCACCCTCCCCAATCACTATCACATCCAATATTCCCACCCCTGCATCGCCCCGGGGCGCAACACAGAAATAATTAAACTGCAATGACAATAATCAAATTAGAATTAACTCATTCACTGCCAGATTCATTTCTGGTTGTGTTTGCCCACTGCCAGCAATTTTCCTATTTTAAAAAAAACTTTCAACAGGTCACAAAAAAAATTATATTCATTATGATCGCAAGCCCAATCGTTTGTAAACACACAGGCTATACGTGCACGTCGCCAGACAACAAACATTCCGATCGGCTTGGAGTCCTTCTCATGCAGCCCCGTGTAAACACGCCATTTCTCGTCAAAATTGGACGGTTCACTTACTTTTTCAGCTCCCCACAGAAAATGTGCATCCCTTATGATCGATCGCGTGTCCAACTGTTTGTAGACACACAGGGTAGGTGTGTGAGTGGCCCAGAGAACACATATTCAATCCGCGACAAAAACAAAAAAATATCCATGAATTCAAGTCTCCATGGGGTGACTAATCGATAGAAAAAAGTAATTATTTCGGTGAACTATCCCTTTACCCATTAAGACCTGGAACGCATCTGTGTCATTTTAGAATTCTTTAGCTATTCAAAAATAGCAGATATACAAGCTCATAGCGCGGCACCGAGATAGCAGATCTATGAGCTTGTAGATCTGCTAAATTTTTTTTATCGTGAAAAAATATTTTTTACATTATTTTGAAAAAACTGTTAGGATTTAGATAACATTTTTAGAATCGGCCTTAGGTCTTAATGGGTTAAATAAATACATAAGAAATAGAAATGGGGGAGGGTGTTTATTCAGCTAAACTCTTGACGTTACACCAATGAATGTGCTTGAAATGTACTTGAGTTTAAAACCTCTTGTCTCTCTCTCTCTCTCTCTCTCTGTGGACAGGCAGTGGACGTGTGAACCTGGTGCCTCTGCCCTCGGTGGTGACCAGTCCTCGGGACATGGCGCTGGCCGCGGTCATCTGCAGCGCCCTGGCCACCGTGCTGCTGGCTCTGCTGGTCCTCTGTGTCATCTACTGCAAGAGACAGCTGCTGGAGAAGAAACCCAGTGGTGAGGGAAATAGTTTAATTGGAAAAGAAAAACGTAAACTTAAAATTATTTTAACCCATTCAATCCGGATTTTTAGATTTCTTTGGCTATTCAAAAATAGCAGATATACAAGGTCATGGCTTGTAGATCTGCTATTTCTTTGCTTCTGGTGGGGGTTCTACAAATGTCTTCTAAATCCTAACAGTTTTTTTTTTAAACGGTATGTATTTGGCCCCGGACCCCCATCTCAAAATATTTTGTTCCAGGGACCCCCCAGAAGCAAATATTTGAGTTAAAAACGCATTCAAAGATTTGCACAAAAGTTCACGATTTTTCCAAAATAGCAGATGTACAAGCTCATAGCGTGGCGCGGCACTCGGTGCCATGCTATGAGCTTGTATATCTGCTATTTTGGAATAGCCAAAGGTTAAAGTGGTTACACAGATGCGTTGAATTGGTTAAACAATAACACAACAACACCGCAAGATATTGGCATTGGTCTGCTGCAGTTTTAGCCACAGGCCTTATGTCGGCACACCTTTGCCAATATTTAAGCACAATATGCAAATCCCCGTCAATCCAAGTGCAGACCAGACTTTAAATAAATTTCCCATTTTCAGTACTTCTACTCCACTACATCTCAGAGGCAAATATTGTACTTTTACTCCACTACAATTATTTGAAAACTTTAGTTACTAGTTACTTTGCAGATACAGATTATGATATTATAAAACATAACCACTTTAGCCCTATTTCATACATACCTGTAGGCTATTTGTAAATAGCCGATCTACAAGCACACAACGCGTCGCATCGCGACGCGTTGTGAGCTTGTAGATCAGCTATTCTCAAACATTTTAGTACTTTTACTTTTGGTACTTTAAGTATATTTTGATGCCAATACTTTTACTCAAGTAACATTTTGAACACAGGCCATTTAACTTGTAACAAGAGTACTTCTGCTTTGTGGTATTGATACTTTTACTTAAGTAAAACATTTCAGCACTTTTCCCACTATGATAGCAACACTTGACTCACAGTCACCAGTGCTGATGGAGCCCCTCTGTGTCCACAGCCTCTCTCAGGGCCCAGGACGGGCCGTACGGCGGGGCAGAGTTGTTCTGTCTGGACCGGCGCTGGCTCCACGACTTCCCCCAGAGACCCTGCTGCCAGTGTCACCTCGGCCCCGGACACACGTGTGGTAGGCTCTGCTTTTTATGAAGACAAGACATCAGCATAATCTGTGTGATGGTGAAAGTGGTGGAAAGTAACTAAGTACTTGTACTCAAGTACGGTACTCAAGTACAATTTTCATTACTTTTACTTGCACTCCACTACATCTCAGAGGCAAATATTGTACTTTTACTCCACTACATTGATTTGAAAACTTGAGTTAGTAGATTTTGATTACTATTACAAAACATACATTAACCACTTCAACCCTATACATTTTGGCCATTTGAAAATAGCAGATCTACAAGCTCACAATGCGATGCATTGTGAGCTTGTAGATCTGTTATTTTCAAAATATTTTTTATACATTTGCAATTCTACATAATGAGTACTTTCTACTTTTAGTACTTTAAGTAAATTTTGATACCAATACTTTTGTACTTTTACTCAAGTACATTTTGAATTCCTGACTTTTACTTGTAATAGAGTATTTCTACATTGCAGTATTGATACTTTTACTTAAGTAAAAAAAAAAAGAGTACTGTTTCTACCACTGGATGGTGGTTTCTGATGTCCATCATGGTGACTGATATAATTGTACATGGACTGTTCTCTGTATTTCATCAGCATTTTCTTATTTTACCCTTCAATTTATCCAGCTATTCAACCTAAATAGGTTGCTTACTAGCGACTAGCGATTCATCCCTCATGGTTTCTGACAGATGGTGGCGTGCACAGACATTTTGAGGGGCAGGTGCTCAAGTAAAAAAAAAAGGGCACCTTGCGCGGCGCGCGGAACCGCCGGCTGCCCTAGTAGTGTGAGATTTATAGAAGAAAATTGCAATGCACATTTTGGGGAATTGTTAATATATTAGGGCACTTCTGGTCAAGAGGGCAAAGGGCAGGTGCTCTAGCACCACCTAGGGTCTATCTGTGCACGTCCCCCTTTCTTTTATGTGGATCTACTGTGTAATTGTTGTCCTATCCTATTCACCTGTTTCCTAGGCTGTGTGTTTTCCACTTCCTGTCGATTTGATCCAATGAAATCCAATGAAACTGGTCAGATGACCAATGATATCCAATGAAATCGACAGGAAGTGGAAAACACAGCCTAGGAAACAGGTGAATACATATTTATTTGGTTCTTTGCATCCATTACAGTAGTACTGTTGGTTTTTGTCTTCTTTTTTATATACATTATTGTATATCCATGCTGTCTGGCAGAAAGCAGCTAACTCCAAAAAGTTAGCTGCATGAAAAAAACAAAAAAAAAGTTGGAGTTAGGAGGTTTTGTTCATCATTGATAAGAACAGCTGAATGGACCTCCAAGCTCACAATGAGGTTGGAGGTCAAAAGGGGGTGGAGCCTGGAGTCAGCAAAACCAGCTAACTCCACCCCCCTTTGGTGGAGTTAGCTGGTTTAGCAGAAAGTTTGAGGATCCAATGGAGTTAGCTGCTTTTGTCAGAAGCACTTTTTAATACTTTTCATCGGTTCAATGTTTTTTTTTTACCAACACACAGACGTAAAGGGCGTTCAATAGCACTGATTTATGCAAAAGCGTCAAAATGGAGTTAGCTGGTTTCTGCCCGACTGCAACGACATTGTCATGTTGTGCAACCACAGTGATAGTTGCAAGTCGTTTTATTATAGCATAGCATTCCTGGCCTACTTGGTGGTATTTAATCACCTATACAGCAGCACAAGGGCTCTCTACTTGGCTCCATCCTTTTTCTGAGTTTCCCTGTGGTGATTCTTAACCCATTAAGACCTGGAACGCACCTGTGTCACTTTTTGATTTGAGCTAAAAAAGCATTATTTTACACTTTTGGCTATTCAAAAATAGCAGATATACAAGCTCGTAGCGTGGCACCGAGTGCCGTGCTATGAGCTTGTAGATCTGCTATTTATGAAAAACCGTGAACATGTGTGCAAATCTTTGAATATATATTCTTTTAAAGCGAACATTTTTAACTCAAATCTTTGCTTCTGGGGGTCCCTGGAACAAAATATTTTGAAATGAGGGTCCGCGGTCAAATACATATCATTTTGAGGGTCCTTGACATGAAAATTTTTGAGAACCACTGATACTGAGACACATACGTTTTTCAGAATACTGTTGGGATTTAGAAGACATTTCTAGAATCGGCTTCAGGGGTAAAACTTTGACCGTACCTTATTGTTTTCCCTCTGTGTGTGTGTGTGTGTGTGTGTGTGTGTGTGTGTGTGTGTGTGTGTGGGGCGCTCAGGCCCGGTCCACCTCATCCCTTCTCTGTGCTGTGATGAGAGCTGCAGTTTGGGCCGGAGTCAGAACACAAGCCCATTCCAGTCACAGATGAGCCTCAATGACGGGTGAGTAAATCACACACTTAAGTGTACAAGATGTTTTTATCATTTGCTAAATACAACATATTACTACAGTAGTGTCAGGCTTCGGACAGGGTGCAAAACATACTCTCTCAATCATGCCTTCGGCCTGGCGGAGACAAAAACAGCTCTTTATAAAAACGTTACATGTACAATAGTACATTAGTCCTATCGTACTATTTATAAAAAACTAGTTCTAAACAAATACAAACAAAATAAACTATATATCATTGGTTCTCAAACATTTTCATGTCAAGGACCCCCAGATTGACACTTATTAGCCCGCGGACCCCCATTTGAAAAGATATGCCAGGGACCCCCATATAAGAGAAGATTTCTACAGCTCTAGCAGTGCTTCTCAACCATTTCAATTTCAAGGACCCTTCAGTTTGACATGCATTAGGCTACGAAGCCCCATTTAATGGCATTTCTATCTCTGGGACCCCAATTTATATTGTAAAATCAATGCTAATTTAACTCTGAGAGTGTACAAATGGAACCAAATGGACCCGTTAGGGTCCATTTGGTTCCATTTGTACACTCTCAGAGTTACAGACAGACATAAGGGTCCATTTGGTTCCATTTGTACACTCTCAGAGTTACAGACAGACATAAGGGTCCATTTGGTTCCTAATCCTAACTATCTATCATTTAGCTGGGGACCCCCTGGAACTCCCTCAAGGACCCCTGGGGGCCCCCGGACCCCACTTTGAGAACCACTGCTATAGACATATATATAGACATACACACACACGTTTGGTCTGTTTGTGAGATCACTGTCAGAGTTAGAGGTTTCTCCAAAGCCGTGTGTGGCTTGAAGCACTCAGGAACACCAAGGGAGAGATTCATGCAGCTGACCCCAGGTCCCCCCCCCCCCGTCCCCCCGTCCCGTCTCTGTTGCCTTCCCCCAGAAACCTAAAGTCTGGTGAAGTGAGCGACGGACCGGTCCATGTTGGAGCGCATCCAGAGTCCGTCTCCAGAGGGACCGGCGAGACGTGGCCGCTCATGGAGAACCCGGAGCAGCATTGTGAAAGCTCACCCAGGCACAGTCTGGAAGCCTCAGGGAGGAGGACGGAGGCAGAAGGGGAAGAAGTGCATGGAGGAGGAGAGGAAGGGTCCCGGTCCAAAGACGATGTCCAGGAGAATTATCCCCCAGACCGGAGGACCGGAGAGAGTTACGGGGAAACTTTGACAGATGTGTTGCTTCCCAGGCAACAGCCATCGTCTTTGGAAGGTGAGTTTGAGATGTTTCCCTGTAGCAGCGGTGGAGAGTGACTTAGTACATTTACTCGAGTACTGTGGCCCTCATTTATCAAACGCGTTGCAGACCAAATAATTGGCGTACGGCGATATCACCGCAACTTTCGGCATTTATCAATATATCCTGACGTTGCCTTCAGCCTACGATACGCCGAGATCTCACGACAGGTCGAGAGCAGTTGTAGACGTTGGCTGCACCCATTTGTTCCATTGTAGACCTGCGGAGCAGCATTGTCTCACCGTCTGACAGGCATCTGGACACATATATCCACTCCAAAATGTATATATATCACACTAATAAATAATCCCTGTGAAAAAGATAACATTTTATAAAGTAATTTAAGCAAACTGCTTTAACATTCATCAGATAAGATTGCAGATCTGGCTGCATTGAAAATAGCAGATCTACAAGCTCACAAGCGTCGCATCGCGACGCGTTGTGAGCTTGTAGATCTGCTATTTTCAAAATATATGAGCGCTTTTGCGAGAGCATTTTCGAGAGTCGGACTGAGTCCCGACCATCTTTTCATGGACAGTGAGGTCTACAAACTTACAGTAGAGTTGAGTTATTTCATAGAGAGTTATGTAGGCTACACAACCTGGCTGGGTTAAGGATATAAACCCGACGCTCCAATCTCTTATCAATGTGGCGGCACGGGATCACTGCAGCCTGCCCGAGTCTCATGGGGAATAGCCTACATCATGGGTTTTCAACTGCTGGTCCGTGGACCACTGGTGGTCCGTGAAGGTATTGCATGTGGTCCCTGACCATGCATTTACTAATGTAGTTAGTGTTTTATTTTATTTTATCGTCCACTAGTTTAGAAACAGTGCAGTAAATTACCTGGTGACGTATGATGACGTGTCAATGTTGTCAGTTACTGGGAAGTTGGATGTCAAGAACTTCCATAGAAATTGGAAGATTAGAATCTCAAGAGAAATTGTACCGGATTGCATGGTTGAGTCACCATTATTAGGAAATGTTCCCATAATCAATCGCATGTGTCTGCTTGCTCATACATATGTTGCAATGAATCAGTTAACATGAGTTTAATAAGGAAGGTTAAGAGAACAGAATAAGGGCAACCATGGGAAAGGAATAGATCAGTGGTTCTCAATCTTTTTGGAGCTCTGGACCACTAGCATATCTCAGTTAAATAATGACTGTTAAGGTCTTGATTTAATTCACCTCGAATTAACAAATTAAATTAAAAGGTAGGGTAAGTGATATTTGTTTGTATTTATTTTTTTTGTTAAAAAGGTTAAAGTACTATATTGTGATAGCATTGCTACAGAGCGTTTGTTCGGTCATAGGGGTCTCTCTAGCTCTTTAGTAAACAGAATATAATACATTTTCAGGTAGGTGACAACATTTGAGCCAATCAGGAGAGAGCACTGAAAATGCTTTTTCTGTTTAATATAGAGCTGGAGAGACATGGAGACTCCTTATATGGACAGGACACTCTATAGTAACGAGTACTATCAGAACATAGACCCATTTTGCAATTATTTGAATAATTGATTGCAGAATAATTGCAAATCACTTACCCTACCTTTAAGCCCTTAACAGTCAACATTTCATTTAAAGCTTTTTCCCTATACACCACACCCATATCCCCACTCCCAACACAACAGTGGTCCCCAGGTTGATTCTCAGTCAGGGTGGTGGTCCCTGTTTCATAAACAGTTGAAAACCCCTGGCCTACATGACTGCTTTATTTTAGTGTAACTCGAACGCGCACTGCTCGGTATGGGGTAAATAAATATACAAACGTATTCCATTCATGGCGATGTGTTGGTATCATAATATGTCATTCATGTAAGACTACGTGACAAAGATTGTACGTTACGGATTACATGAAAGACACACTTGGGCGTGTGTGTGTGTGTGATTGAGAGAGAGGCGTGTGTGGCGAGGCGAGCGGGGGAAACTCTTTCTTAATGGCTTTTCATGATTTGTTTGGTCGTATTCTGGTTCTTCATGTCGTAAAATCGGGGCATTTCGAGAATATTTAAGGGCGTGTTATTTAAATGACACTCGTTTTCAGACGTGAGATTTACGATTTTTTTGGTGTGGCTTTTCTGGCTTTATTGATAGTACAGTAGAGAATGACAGGAAACAGGGAGAGACAGAGACAGGGAGTGACACGCAGCAAAGGTCGTCGGGAACGGGACGCGAACCTCCAACACCCCCAAATTATGCCCCCCAAATTACAGCAATACTTAAGTACAAATTTGACTGAGCGACTTTCACTTGTATTTGAGTATAATATTTGACCAGGAGTACTTTGACTCAAGTACTGGGGCTGAATCATTTGTGCACCACTGTACTGTAGAGAGCGAACGTTTAACAAACGGTGAGTTAAAAAGATGGTCCCTGCATGTCTATTACTGTAAAAGACCTGAGGCTTCTGAGCACCTGCATGTTCTCGGTTTGTGATTTCAGTTTTTCTAGGCACAACTAAGATGCATTCATTTCTACATTTAATATTCCCGTTTCTGCATTTTGATATTCTTGACCAAAAATGTCTGTTATTCATCGTGTTTTATGCAAGTGGCTGAATAAATGCATGAAGTTAAGATGCTCACTTGATGTTTCATAGTCACTGTTGTAGCACTCCTCAGCGTTCAACTTTTCACTGGGTCATGCAAATAGAGAGCAAACACTCTTAAGGCCAGGAAACTGAAGGACCTTATGTAAACTAAGCTTTGACAGGTCTGAGCTGCCAAAGCCTCCTCCAAAAACATTAAGAAATATCCAAATAAATCCCAACTGATATGAATAGATACCAGAACAGGCAACACATTGTTTGTCAGACAAAGCTTTTTTTATATTCATTTTTTATATGTGTGAATAGGAGTGTCAGGACTGGTGCAGCCAGGGTGCAGGAATGGGGCAGAGACAGAAGGGCAGTGCCACCAGAGCAGACTGGAATGTGGGTTCTCTGAACAAGAATAGATGCATAAACACAGCTGACAAACACTCAAACTAAAACATACACTGTATGTAACAACCTGCTTTCAAACCCGCTTCTCACATACATGGGAAACCAAACATCTTCTGCTCAACGGAAGTGGAATCCCCCCCCCCCTCCTTGGCCAAGGGAGATATTAGGCCTCTGGGCCCAGGCAGGGCTACTCTACTTGTAATAGTCAATGCTCAAACACGTTTTGAAACTTTCTCTCACATATGGTGTACTGTGTGTGGCACATGTATACTTTGCAGTATTCAAATACATTCCCAAGTGTAGTCTAAAACACACACACACACACACACACACACACACACACACACACACACACACACACACACACACACACACACACACACACACACACACACACACACACACACACACACACACACACACAATATGCAAATACTCAATCACACACATAAAAGGACATTCTGCGAAACTCAAACACGTCCACGCACACAAAGCATTACTCTTGAACAGGCGCGTGCGGTCAGTTTCCCCAGAGCAGTTATTGTGCCACAACCAACTGCTGCTCTCTCTCTTTGATGGACAGGAACAGTGGTGTTTATGTCCGTGCGAAGCGGAATGAGTCTGGTTAAGTATCAGAGATAGCGTCAGGCAGAGTCCAAGCCCAGCTCTTTGATGTAGCCATGGAGATATTGTTTTAACATGACTCATGACTCAGCCCCCCCCCCCCCCCCCCCCGGCCAACCCTGGGTAGATAAATTACTAATGGACGGTGTGTGTGTTTCTCCACTTTCTCCTCTTCTAGGATGAGATGGGTTTCTTTGGCACACGCCCCCCCCCCCCCTCGAACCACCCTGCTGGACCTGACGACAGCCACAACCTGATCCCGTTTCAGAGACCCTCTTCTAGCCTGCACACACAGATAGCACTAACCCCCCCCCCATCCCCCCCATGTGTGATCGGCCAGCCTGGACCAGACTCTGGAGCTTCTTCTCCTTTCCTCAAAGCGACTGAAGGGACAATGTACATAAATGCAAAGGAAAAAGCACTTCCAAGGTCAAAGAAAAGCACGAGGACAAAGGAGTAACTGTACGCAACGCAGATGAAAGAGATGCAAAACCACAGAATGTGAGCTCGCTGGTCCGGGAGGTCAGTCGAATGAAGTTCAAAGCGACAAAGGAGCATTGGCCGAGTATTTTTTTGTGACACAACGTGAATGAGGAAACGAGCGGACACTGTCCCCGAGGCGTGTATTCATTTTTTTTAAGAATGTCTTGCATTATCACGTGTTGGTCTCTTATAGCAGTGGTTCTCAAAACCTTTTCGTGCCAAGGACCCCCAAATCGATATGGATGTGGCCGCGGACCCCCACCTGAAAATATGTTGTGCCAGGGACCCCCAGAAGCAAAGATCTGTGTTAAAAATGTTTCCCTTTAAAAAAAAAGAGGTTCAAAGATTTGCACACATTTTCAAGATTTTTCAAAAACAGCAGATCTACAAGCTCGTATATCTGCTATTTTTGAATAGCAGGGGTTAAAATTATTGTGACACTTTATCAACTAATTTGGCTGGGGACCCCCTGGTACCCCCTCCAAGGACCCCTGGGTGTCCCTGGACCCCACTTTGAGAACCAATGTATTATAGACCCGACAATCAAGCGTCAAAAGTGATACGGTGCGCACTGAAGACAATCTAGATAATACTGAACAAGTTTAAGACAACGAGGAATGTTTGTGTGATTTCAAATTTGCCGTTTGTAGATAACTGTAAAATAGTAAATAGGTCAATATTTTTGTAACATAGACATGACTGACTAAATATGCTTGCCTTTTTGTTTGTTTGCCTCCAGTTGTAGTATTGGTGGTTTGCGCATGGACGCTTCCACGTCAGAATTTGATATAATTTTACACGTTTGTAAATAAACCACTATGAAAAGTACACACTATCTGCTGAGCTTCACATGTCGTTTTTCTAGATGCTTTTTAAATGTATTTATTTAAAAAAAAAAAGGGTCCATTCAAACAATTTACCGACATACTGTTTAACATCTTTTGCTAATTAAAGGTAGGGTAAGTGATTTTCTTTGGTTAAAATAAGTGTTAAATAGCTCTATATTCTGATAGTACTCATTGCTATAGATAGAGTGTTTCTTCAGTAAAAGGAGTCTTCTTGTCTCTCCAGCTCTTTATAAAACAGAACATGCATTTTCGTTTCAGTTTCAGTTTCATTTCCAATTTTATCCAATTAGGATAGAGAACTCAATCAGGATATAGATTAAACAAGTGAAATTGGAAGTGATGACACTAAGAAATGAGCAGGCAAAATTGGAACTGGAACACTATAAAATGAAGCTAAAAAATGGGTACTTTCTCCTGATTGGCTGAGATTTTGACACTACCGGAAAATGTATTTTCTCTTTATTAAAATGCTGGACAGACGGGGAGACTCCTGTTACTGAACAAACACTCTATAGCAATGATTACTATCAGAGTATAGTGCTTTAACCTTTTAACAAAATACTTTTTGTTTTAACCCAAAAATATCACTTACCCTACCTTTAAACATATCAGTGGTGTAAAAAGTACTTTTTACTTAAGTAAAAGTATCAATACTGCTGTATAGAAATACTGTTACAAGTAAAAGTCTGGAATTCAAAAATGTACTTGAGTAGAAGTCGTTATCACAATGTACTTAAAGCACCAAAAGTAAAAGTACTCATTATGCAGAATGTCCCATTTAAAGTTTTAAAATGTATACAAATATTTTGAAAATGGCCAAAATGTATATAGGGCTGAAGTGATTAATGTGTGTTTTCTAGTAATAATCAAAATCTACAAAATAACTAATTGTAGTGGAGTAAAGGTACAATATTTGGATCCGAGATGTATTGGAAATTGGAAATACTCAAGTAAAGCACAATACCTCAAAATTGTACTCAAGTACAGTACTTAAGTACATGTACTTAGTTACTTTACACCACTGCTGTACATTACACATGAGCTGTCCATCACATTTTCAAGACATCACTTGCTGGAACATTCTGTTCAGCTGGGAGAAGATAAGATAGAGAAGCTAATTACCGTAGAACACAGAAGCCGTCCAATAACTAACTCCACACTTATGCCTGATTTATACATAGTTGTGCGCCAGTGTTAAACGCCAAAAAAAGAACAGCTCTACAAGCTCTCAACACGCCGTGAAGCGACGCGTTGTGAGCTTGTAGATCTCTGATTTTCGGTGGGACACTACTAGCACGCAGCTGAGAAGTAAATCAAGCTTTAGGCTATTCTGAGTTTGCCTTTTACAGGGGGGGGATATATAGGCTATGTGGTCGTAGCCACCCAGTGCACTCCTTTCCCTTTGATGCACGTGTTCACAATCTCCCCAGAACTGTGAAGTCCCCCCTTCTCCTTCCAAGCCTTACTACTGCCCGGGGTCTCGCATCCGCACTAGTTACAGGCAAGTAAGAACACCGTCATGGGTGCAGCTGCGGCCCCGCTCCCCCCCCCCCTGGTTAATTACAGTCTGAATCTGTTGAAACAGATGCAGCAGCCGTGAAGGAATCAAGGATTCAAGGCAAGCTGCTGCACACTGGAGGAGGAGCAACGACTGAAGTGCAAATCGACATGATTTCCCCGTTTAATTAGGAGACATTTGGAGGGTGAAGGGACTTGAGGCGTTAGATCTTGGCGTTGACTCGCGCTTCTCCCACCACCACTAGGCCCGTCACAATTATTACATAATCGTCTAATGGTAATTATTTGAGATAATCGCAATTACTTTTGCATAATCGTCTGTCTATACTGTATGTTGAAAAATGTTCACACATTTTCAAATATATAAAAAAAAGCAGAAATAGCAGATCTACAAGCTTACAGCGCGTCACGCGTTGTAAGCTTGTAGATCAGCTATTTCTGCTATTTCTACATGTATAACATTTAAATACATATTAAATATGTTAATGATTTCTTTGTATATTCAAGTTATTTGTCATATCTGCCCTGCATTTTTTTTTATTACGAAGCCTAAAAGCCCCAAAAAGTATTTGAGTGACAATTAATCGTCAACTTAAATTTGTAATCTTGACAGCCCTAACCACCACCAGCACTTCTTATCTCGACCCGGCCTCCTCCTCCTCCTCCTCCTCCTCCTCCTCCCCCCTGCATGAAGCTGTAGACATAACACTAAGCAGCAGTATAGATGGGTTTCCCGTTGGTAAACATGAGAGGATGATGCGCGCGCAGTGGAGGGAAGAGCCTGTAGAGGGCGCTATTACCCGCAGCAGCTCTGGCCATTGCACATTGATAAAATAAATGGTCTTCACCGGGTTTAATGAAAGTAGATTAAATGATGCAGTTTGTAATATCTTCTTTACTCAATAAAAATGATTTGTCGGAAGTTGGATCTGTCTGTATATAATAGCAGCATTATGCCTATTATGCCTATAATAGCAGCATTATGCCTATCTAAATCCCGAAAATAACAATAGAGTGAATGGCACTTCCGGGTCGTTCTACCTCCCGCATGCGCAGATCGCACACTCTGCTCTGTGATGACGTCGCGCGGAAACCCATCTATTGCTCTTAAGTCAAAACACTGCACCGAATGACAGGAAGAACAGATTTGCCATTCTTCCTCCACTCTGATCTGACCAGGAAATAACAATGAACCGCTTATACACCCGATACTGAAAATGCTATTTTTAGCCTGTGTGTGTATTAGTAGCAGCTGTATACTCCACAAAAGAATATCCATAATTCCAGTGGTGGAAAAGTACTAAAATGTTTTACTCAATATAAAAGTTTCAATACGGCAATGTAGAAATCCTCTGTTACAAGTAAAAGTCCGGTAATCGAAGTTTACTTGAGTAAAAGTACAAAGGTATTTGTATCAAAATGTACTTAAAGTACCAAAAGTAAAAGTACTCATTATGCAGAATGTCCCATTTCAAGTTTTCAAATGTATAATCATCTTTTGAAAATTGCAGATCTATAAGCTCACAATGCGTCGCATCGCGACTCATTGTGAGCTTGTAGATCGGCTATTTTCAAATGGCCAAAATGTATATAGGGCTGAAGTGGTTCATGTATGATTTGTAATAATAATCAAAATCTACAAAGTAACTAGTAACTAAAGTTTTCAAATAATTGTAGTGGAGTAAAAGTACAATATTTGCCTCTGAAACGTAGTGGAGTAGAAGTAAAAGTAATGGAAACGGGAAATACTCCAGTTAAGTAAAGATTCCTCAAAAGTGTACTTAAGTACAGTACTTCAGTAAATGTACTTAGTTACTTAACACCACTGGATAATTCTATATTTGCACTAGTTAACAACAAACTTACCTGCACTCCAAGTCTCATAAGTGCACCAATTTATGAACCAACATTTGTTTTTTTTAACGTATTTCCAATATTGTTGTAAATGTAGGGTAAATCAAATCAAATAGCAAAACAAAAAGGTGTTCAATATTTTGTATAATTATATTGGACTGTACATCAATAAACATTTGACACATGGACAAGCAATAAAAACATTATGTTATTACTTTTATTTGTAATATAACATTGTCAGTTGCCAGTTAAAATCACTAGTGGGTGTTGTTTTGGGGTTCCAGAACTCAGATGGAGGTTGTCCATGTATAAAGTGACATTGATTTTCAGCTTCACACTAGCCATGCTGGTCCTTGCAGAGTAGTGATTTTTTTTTTGTTGAATATAACTTACATGGTGACGGCATCCTTTTCATATTGCTTAATATAAGATCTCTAACTGAATATCTGACATGTTCAGATGTGGTCAGTTGTCAAATATCGAGGTCAAGAAGGTCAATTATTGATTATTGATTGGTTCCATTTCTTTATTTAAAGAAATAATTGCGAAAATAGCTGATATACACGCCTGTGAAGCGTTGAGAGCTTGTAGATGAGATATTTTCGCTATTTGATACACAACGAAATATATAGGGTATTAAGACCGGGAACACATCATTCATTTGTCATTTCTTTTGCTATTCAAAAATAGCAGATATACAAGCTCATAGCGCGGCACCGAGTGCCGCGTTATGAGCTTGTAGATCTGCTATTTTTTTTTTATCGAGAAAATGTGTGCAAATCTTTGTTATATATATATTTATATTTTAAAGCGATTTTTTTTTTACACAAATTGAACCACTGATTTAGAATTTAGACTGATTTCCCCCCCCAA
This sequence comes from Gymnoscopelus braueri, assembly GCF_963280865.1. Classification (NCBI taxonomy): domain Eukaryota; kingdom Metazoa; phylum Chordata; class Actinopteri; order Myctophiformes; family Myctophidae; genus Gymnoscopelus; species Gymnoscopelus braueri. The sequence continues at coordinate 12,857,647 of NC_137606.1, forward strand.
AAACTATTAGAACCTAACACATAAATCCCCCAGAATCTTTGCTTCTGGGGGATTTGTAGAATCCCCCAGGGGCAAAGATGACCATTATCACCCTCCCCGCCCGGCTTCCCTCCCCCGAACACGGGCCAAATAAATCGACAACGCCGGATGCACCACGGTGGATTCGAACCCACAACCTCCGTGGTGGTGGGCAGTGACTTAACCACTGCGCCACCCGAGCGCCCTGGTTAATACATAGTCATACATACTTTCTGAACTAGTCACCTTAGGCTTAGAAGGATGACACTGATGTATTTCTTGACCTTGTTACTTCTTGGCATTACAAAGACATTCAGTCCTACAATTTTCACAGTCTGTTCCTCAGAATTCAGCTCCCAGGCAGAAAAACATCTAAAAGCCAATTTAGTTGATGCCACAACAGGTCAAGACAAATACAAAACGCTTCATGGTGACCTGAATATCCACAGGTTTGGATTATTATCTTTATGAAAAGGTATACAAAGGTGTCGTGTGCCCTTTAAGAGTCTTTTCTTGCTGTGTGCATACTTTGTGTGTAAACTGTAAGGCTCTTCCTTTTCCTCTTGGAGCCTCTGGAAGTCCATGTTTCCATGAGGAGTGGAAACGCCTCAGCTTTCAGAGTCCATGAGAAAAGTCTCAAAGTTCTGGTCGAGCTCAGACACCAGCGCGTCCACCAGTTCTTCCACGGTGGGCCGTCTCTGCAGCATCCCTGTGTGACACAAAAACACTTTCAATAAGAGGGGGGGGGAATGGGAGAAGAGTGCACTTTCACCAAAAACATTGCTTTTTAATTATTTCAAATATAAAAATATAAAAATACAAATATAAAAATATAAAATAAAAATTGTCAAAATAGGCAACATTTTCAGATGAATATAAAGAAAACAAAGTCTGGACTATAAAGTTGTCTTTATGTTGATCTTCTGTGGGAACACTGTCATGTTGACGTTATGCTCTGATGAAGGCTGGACTAGCTGAACCCTACCAATTGTGTGTGCGTGCGTGCGCACATGTGTGTGTGTGTGTGTGTGTGTGTGTGTGTGTGTGTGTGTGTGTGTGTGTGTGTGTGTGTGTGTGTGTGTGTGTGTGTGTGTGTGTGTGTGTGTGTGTGTGTGTGTATGTTTTCTTGTGTGAGATCAATAATTACTGTGCACAGCAACAGGTTACTCGTTATTATATTGAGATCTTTTTAAGCCATATTTCATACCAGGGTAACTCAAGATTCAAGCTCTTTATTCATTACATCTCATATACTGGTACACAAGAGTCAAATTGTTTGGGTTTGGCTTTCTTTTTTTTTTCATTCAACCAATCAAGGACAACAAGTTTCCTTCAAAGTTGTTTTAATTTCTGTACAGCATCAGATACCAAAGTTCACCTGCTTGCCATTCTTCAGTGTAATCGCTAGTAATTATCGCTAGGGCTGCTGATCTACAAGCTCGATCTTCAAGCTCTACAAGCTCACAATGCAATGCAACACGTGTGAGCTTGTAGATTGGCTATTTTCACAATTTTTGTGCTACACCGTTGTATGACAAAGTATATAAAATAGTGGTTAAGTGGTTAAGCAGTGCATCAATGCACTGATTAATTAATGCATTTGAGGCATCCCCGAAGGGTTATGATGATCACTAGGAATCATGGGGAAAATGTTTTGACTGTTTTGAGTTATAGGCCAATGTGTGAAGCGGCCTGTTATAGTGGCACCATGATGCCGATTTGAAACATTTGGGGTATAGGGGTTGTCCCTTGGCCTACTGGGAGTGCGCATGCGAAGTTACACAGCGATCAGTCCAGCGGTGCCTGAGATTAGCAACTCTCTGACACGCACAAACAAACAGACGGTCAGACAGGGCAGGAGCGAAAGTAATACCTGCCTCTTGGCCATAGGCGGCGGGTAATGAAGGCTAGGATAGGCTAAGCCTTCCCAAATGCTGTGAAATTCTGGGAATTGTGCAAATTATATATAATATATGTGTGCAGCATTATTTAGTATTTTTTTTGATAATAAATCAGTAAAATCAGGCAAAAATAAGAATTAACTAACCTAACCCTAACCCTATAACCAAAATAAAGTAATCAAAAACCAAAAAGAAACTAACACAATCCGCCCAAAAAACAGATTTTTGCAGATTTTGGCGCCCGCGCGCTTTGCGCACGGCTGACCCCCAGCCTTCCCAATTGTCTTGCTCACCCACCGCCTATGCTCTTGGCCATTCCGGCCTGGCGGAGACAAGAACTTGTCATGACAGAGGCTCTCCCTGAATGTGTGTGTGTGGGAATGGTGCACGCACGCATCCACGCACGCACAGGCGTGTCACACCCAGCTCAGAGCCTAATTAGTTTGACTGAGGCCAGGTGTGACTGCTTAAATCAACCTGCGAGGTTCGCTGTGATTGGTCTACTTTCCTCAGGACACGGGCATGCTCATACAGACAACCCTGTTCTGGATGGCAGGCTCCTCGGTACCACGCTGTTAACCCGTTAAGACCGGGAACTTCTGGGGGTCCCTGGAACAAAAAAATTCGGGGGTCCGCGGCCAAATAATTATTTTCCTAAATCCTAGCAGTATGTTGTTGATCAGTGCTACTCCAACTTTTCCATGTCAAGGAACCCCAAAATTATATGGATGTGGCCGCAGACTCCCATCTCAAAATATGTTGTTCCAGGGACCCCCAGAAGCACAGATCGGAGTTAAAAATGTTCGCTTTAAAACACAATTTTTCACGATTTCCCCCCAAAATAGCAGATCTACAAGCTCATAGCACGGCACATGAGCTTGTATATCTGCTATTTTTAATAGCGAAAGAAATCTAAAGAATTACACAGATACGTTCAAGGTCTTAATGGGTTAAAGAAAAGGGTGTTTATTTCTCCAGAGGAAAATGTGTCAGGGCGCTAGTGGGGAGAAGTGACACTTCAGTGAGGATAAACAAACTACTGTGTTTTCATTTGTTGTTTTTAGCCACGCTAGCAGCAGCAAGGCTCCAAGGACGGTGATGTCGATCTCTCCGTCCACCACGTTGGTCCCAATCAAACATCTCAAAAACTCCTGGCTGGATTCTAAGGGAATTAGCTGTGCACCTTCATGCTCCACAGATGATGAATTTGGATGATTTGGGTGACACCATGAGCCTTTTCCGCTTTTTTGTTGTTGTTGCACTAGTGAGCAGTGGTGGAAAAAGTACTCAAATGTTTTACTTACGTAAAAGTATCAATACTGCAATGTAGAAGTACTCTGTTACAAGTAAAAGTCCGTTTTAAAATTAATTTAAAAGTATTGGTATCCAAATGCACTTAAAGTACCAAAAGTAAAAGTACTAAAATATTTGAAAGTAGCCGATCTACAAGCTCACAAAGAAAGTGGCAAAAATGCTTAATAGTAATGGAACCTTACCATTCTTATTTGAATGTTTACATTTATACATGTATGTGTACATTATGGTACCTAACCTACTAACTGTATGTTAGCATTGACCTTTCTCTCGACCTTACACTTACTCACTCAATCTCTCTCCCACCCACCCACACTTATATTGACTATTGCTGTAGAGCTAATATGCTCTTGTTGTGTGAGCGGCCATGGGAATGTGTGTTTTCAGAGCCTGTCTGCCAGCTCATGCGTGGAGCGCTCCCTGCGCTTTGCTTTACAATTCTGCTGCACGCCTGCTTTGAACTCAGTTCATTTCCCCTTGTGTGGCTGCCAATGTAAATAGGGCCTCCCCCTCACCTCCCCCTCACCGTCTTTCCTGCATGGGTCACCTCCAACACACACACACAGACACACAAAAAAGCATGTCTACGCAAGCACGCATGGATGGAGACCCAAAGGGTTTCACAAAAGAGTTTAGCACACACACACACACACACTCTCTCCCCCTCTCATACACAGTGTGTGCTCTCAATATACATGAAAGGACAGACACAGCTGGAGAGACACACACACACACACACACACACACACACACACACACACACACACACACACACACACACACACACACACACACACACACACACACACACACACACACACACACACACACACACACACACACACACACACACACACACACACACACACACACACACACACACGGGAAACCCATCCATCTCGCAAAAGCATCCTAGAACTGTCTCAGCAGGTGGAAACTGAGACTTGAGAGGTTTGGCTTGATCCTGGCCTCCCACTAAACCCTCACAAGAGAGAGAGAGGGGGGAGGGGGGGCAGAGAGAGAGAGAGAAAGAGAGAGAGAGAGAGAGAGAGAGAGAGAGAGAGAGAGAGAGAGAGAGAGAGAGAGAGAGAGAGAGCGAGAGAGAGGCAGGGCAGGGCAGGTCTCATTGTCTCTTATTACCCCACCAGTCGCACCCTGCCCCTTGGCAGCAAAACGATACCCGTACATACAGGGGTTCCTGACTGAGCACACAGCCACCACAAGGCCTGTGGAACAAGGAGGAGACCACATGAAAAGACACCCTGGTTTCCAGACATTAATGATAGGCGTTATTACAGAGGGGCCTGATGGGAGTGTTGTTGTGGACCACCGCTGACGTAGATGTCATTTGAGACGTCTATGTCATTTTGCAGATGAATACAGTGGATAGATACCCTGTGCCATGATAGGTCACCTTGTGTCTTTCTTTTTTGTGAGTTAACAGTGTCTTCACTTGGTCATCTTTTCTGATTAGTGATTATTTAGGGCAGGGGTCTTCAACGTTTTTCAGGACCAAGGACCCCTTAGCTGAGAGAGAGATGAAGCAGGGACTCCCACTACATATTGGATTCATGTTAAATGTTAGCCTGGTTCCAGACCATAGACCCCGCCCACTCTCTGAGTGGACTGCTCCTCTTGGTCTGGTGTCATAATGTGAGCCTATGGCTTTTCACGGTCGAAGAAAAACCTGTCAAATCAGAGTCGGAGGTGGGAGTGGTCTAACGACAAGCCAATCAGCGAATAAAACAAGCTGTGCGATGATGTCAGATGTAGGCGGATCCGTGGATCTCTTGTGATTGGTTGAGGGAAATTTGAATCCCCTCCCCCTGGTAATCGCGGACACTGCAGCCAATGTCAGACTGAAGCTCCACGCAGCTTCAGGCTGATAATCAGGCTAGTTAAATATGTATTTTTAGACATTTAACCGTCAATACTTACTAAACTTGACCTTTCACTTGGTCTGCTCTTTTTCCCATCTACACCAAACCGCTTTGCCAAAAATAGCAGATCTACAAGCTCACAACGCCTCGCGCTGCGAGGCGTTGTGAGCTTGTAGATCTGCTATTTTTGGCTCAAGTTCTCCTCTGAATATGATGCTAGGGTTCAAGCGGTTAATGTAAATTCCTATCACACAAATTTGGTGGACCGCCTGTTGAAGACCCCTGGTTTGGGAGGGGAAGATGTTTTTATGGCAATATCTGACATACATAAACTTTTCTAACTTAACTCGATGATGTTTCTCATCATGTTTTAATCAGTTTGATTCGATTGTCGACTCATTATGTAAAATAAAGTCAATTTAAAGCCAACTCTCCACCGCACCGATATCGTCCCGACTCGGCCGCGGAAGGCGTTGGAAAGCGTCTCCTGCCGACAACCTGCCGACAACCTGTTGTAGATAGCGCCGTGCCGTCGGGTCGGGACTTCTAGAATATACGGTCGATCAACCACCGAGCAGTTTCGGTCGTGGCCCGACCGGTAGAGTCGTCGATAGCCGTAGGGTAGTGAAGTGAATCAAAGCCTGAGTAGAGAAACAGTTGTTGCCCCTTCCCTGGCCCCTGTAGTCAGTGTTGCCATGTCGGCTTATTATAAGCGACTTTTGGCTTCTTTTTCTGTAAAGTTGCTTGTAAAAATTGGTGGTTGCTTATTTAGTTGCTCATTTAGGCTTGTTTAATTTTTTTTAAATTATTATTTAAACCAGTGGCTAAAATATTTTCATGAAAATGTTTTGTGCATTTGTGTTTCAAAAATATTCCAAATATTCCACATTTTATTGCAAGAGTTTTTGAAAATAGCCAAGCTTGTAGATCTGTTATTTTCAAATAGCCGATGCATATAGGTTTAAAGTGCTCATGTGGCCTAATTTGCTTCTTTTGGGCTTGTATTCCTAGACCTGGTTGCTTATTTCTCACAAAATATGGCAACACTGCCTGTAAAAATGTGTCCTCATTAACGTCGGCCGACAGTTTGTGCTGAACTAAATGCCAACTTTTGCCAACAGACTGCCAGTCTGTTGTAGTCTGAAGTAGTCTGTTTGGTGGAGAGTCACCTTAACTCACTGACCGCCAACGACGTCTTCTGATGCCTGTTGCGTGTTTTGAGTTTTTACACTAGATGGCGCTCTTCGCTAAGATATGAGTGACCAATTCGTTCTCAGTCACACACAGATCCAGGAGATCGCGTGATCGCAAGATCTCCTCCACCATTCACTTCCTGGTTGGCGTATTTGGGGAAACAGCTGTATCTTGCTTTCCTTGTTTTTTTTCTGCATTTTTGACGAGACATGATATATTCAACGGCCTATAACTAGCGAATTGTTGCAATGTTTTTTTGTTTTTTTTTGCGGAAGCACCGAGAAACCGTCCGTGTTTAGCAACGATCGGGGCATCGATCATACTGGAGATAAATATTCTGTGACTAGTTGATAAGGTAAGGACATCGCTGGCATTGGCTGATTTTATTTATTTATTTACACAGGCAGTGAATGAGTTAACTGAACTTCAACCCAATGCAAACAGAAACTCAGCCTCTTAAAACAATGTAGACTTTTATTACTACCACAACCCCTGTGGGATTCTCCCATGGACATAAAAATAAATAACAGTTGCTCAAATCTGAAGTGTTTGTGTTTGGGAATGAAACTTTGCAGTGCTGGCACACAAACAGATGTGCTTTGTCACTCTACTATCTTAATACAACTCTGTAATATTATATTCTAGTATAACGCACATGCAGTATAGCTACTGCATGCGCGCCTATTTCCGGAATTCCACCAAAAACAGCTAAACACACATGTACTGTATAGTGTAAACTATGAAATCACACACATGCCCCCCCCTCTCTCTCTTTCAATATTCCAGCCCTACATGAGCCAGGAGAGCTGTGGGATCAGATCTTTACTTTGGATAAACTGCGTGCTGTCTGCGGCATCACTGGCACTTTCTCTAATGACACCAATTTCCTGCCTGCGTTGTGATACCAGGGGGATTTGTGGCCTTGGAGGCCTGCCCGCCTCAGGTCAGTGTGTTAACCCTTTAATACCGGGAACGCATCTCTCTCTCTGTGTGTGTGTGTGTGTGTGTGTGTGTGTGTGTGTGTGTGTGTGTGTGTGTGTGTATGTGTGTGTGTGTGTGCGTGTGTGTCATTTTTTTTATTTCTTTGGTCAATCAAAAATAGCAGATCTACAAGCTCATAGCGCGGCACCGAGCTTGTAGATCTGCTATTTAAAAAAAAAACGTGAACATTTGTGCAAATCTTTGAATATATATATTTTTCAAAGCGAACATTTGTAATTCAAATCTTTGCTTCTGGGGGATTCTACAAATGTATTCTAAATCCTAACAGTTTTTTGGAAAAAAATTGATGTTGCTATAATCAGTGGTTCTCAAACTTTTTGTGGCCGCGGACCTCCATCTCAAAATATGTTGTTCCAGGGACCCCCCAGAAGCAAAGATTTGAGTAGAACATTTTTGCTTTAATATATATATTTAAAGATTTGCACAAATTGCCACGATTTTTCCAAAAATAGCAGATCTACAAGCTCATAGCGCGGCACTCGGTGCCGCGCTACGAGCTTGTATATCTGCTATTTTCTAATAGCCAAAGAAATCTAAAAATGACACACAGATGCGTTCCCGGTCTTAATGGGTTAAACAAGCAAAGCTCAACATGCCGAGACTGACAACAGAGAGAAATCTCTCTGGCTCTGTAAAGCGAGGGAGAGAGAGATCAGGAGAGAACAGGGTAGGTAAAGGGCATGGCAGGGAGAGAAAGAAGGGGGGAGAAAGAATGAGGAAGGGCGGGAGAGGGTGAGAGACGGAAAGAATACGTTGGAAAAAAGAGAGAGGAAGAGAGACTGATGAATACAGTGGGGGAGACGATCAAGAGCAGAGACGGAGACTGAAGCCTAAATAAAGCCTGAGTTATAAATTGATATCTTATAATTATTGTTTCAACTTAACTCATTGACTGCCAATGACGAGATCTCTCATCATTTTTCTCCAAGGCTCAGACCGCCGATGATCTGCACTTTCAGTGGTTTTACGATAGAGGGCGCTCTTCCGCGCCCTGTGAATGACTATGATGATGAAGAGTACACCCAGATATCACGTGATCACAACAAAATGAAGCTTCGTTTAGTGTTAAAGGATTTCTAAAAGTAAAGTTTTCTCTGCTTTCTGTTGTTTTTGACGAAAACAAGCCACTGTCAACTGCCCATAACTATGGAATGGATTATCCCGAAGGCACGCTTTCCCCCTCCTCCCCCTCGATTCTCAGAGACCCCCCTATGTCTTTTGAGGCGATCGCCGGGTGGATCGCTGTGACAAATAATATTCTATGATTTTTCAAAGGTTAGTAAAAAACGCTCAAAATCGCTGGCAATGGCAACTATAGACGATGCTTTAACTCTGGCAGTTAAAGAGTTAACCAACACAACGCGTTGAGAGAAAGTAAGAGAAAGTGAAAGAAAGACTCAGACAGACAGACAGACAGAGAAAGTGAGAAAGTGGGACTGAGTGAGTGATGACCGGGCCCAGCTATTGAAGAGGCCAGTCAGGTAAACAACGGAGCCTTTGCCGGGCCCGTCATCACCACCAGCGCAGGGTGTCAGCACCTGGCTCTCACGTGGGCGGCGGTAGCTGAGGAGAGAGACTCTACAATAAAAGCTACCAGCAGCCCCTTGCACTTCTTCTTCTTCCCAGCCATACCAGCCTCTCTGGGAGAGTTGTGGAGGAATGTACAGATAGCCTGAACAAAGCCATAACAAGACTCCCTCTCTCTCTCTCTCTCCACACACGTGCACGTGCACGTGCACGCGCACGCACACGCACCCGCACACACACACACACACACACGCGACTGCTTAGCGATATGTATTATCTGTATTGATACAAGCAGGGATGGATGCGAGGAGGGGTTAAGATAGAAGTAGTGGACAATAAACACTGGTGGGGTACAGCCGTCGCTCATGGGACTCACTATGGCTTTTAGAGTGGTAGTGAATCAAATAAAATCATCTTAACCCGCATTCAATCCGGGAACGCGTCTATGTCATTTTAGATTTCTTTGGCTATTCAAAAATAGCAGATCTACAAGCTCTTGAGCTTGTAGATCTGCTTTTTTTTTAATATCGTGAAAAGTTGTGCAAATCATTAAATAGATATTTTTTAAAGCGAACATTTGTAAAATATTTTGTTCCAGGGACCTCCAGAAGCAAAGATTCCATTTTCACGATTTTTCAAAAATAGCAGATCTACAAGCTCATGAGCTTGTATAATGGGTTAAACAATGATAGGTTACACAGGACCTTATTCTCCATCTATCTTACATTACAACCGACTACATTATTACAATTCCTCCTTAAACATTGGATGGGTGGATGGGTGGATGGGTGGATGGATGGATGGATGGTATACATTTTGGTTTATTTTCAAAATATTCCCCTTGGAGATGGAGCTAAGTTGCAGCAGCAGTTCAGCAAGCATGATGTTTGACAAAAGCTACATCTTTATAACCGAGGCCAATGAAATGTCACGATAATCCGCTGGAAAAACATAGACAAATACAAGTAATCACTGAAACCATAACAGAGTCGGTGTTGGTTACACACACACACACACACACACACACACAGTATAAAACCTGAGTCAAACTGAGTTTAACCCATTAAGACCTGAGGTCAACCTGACGGTTGAGCACTGACGTCAACCGTCAGTGCTTCTCAAACTTTTTCATGTCAAGGACCACCCAAAATTATATGTATTTGGCCGCGGAACACAAAATATTTTGTTCCAGGGACCCCCAGTAGCAAATTTGAGTTAAAAAGTTTGCTTTAAAATATATATATATATATTCAATGATTTGCACAAATTTCCACAATTTTTCAAAAATAGCAGATCTACAAGCTCATAGCACGGCACAAAGGGATGACACGGATGCTTCCCCGGTTTGAATGGCTTAAGCTGTCCTTTGTGTACACTGTGCCAGAGCCTTATGGATAGTGGATTTACCATCATGACTCATCTAATCTTAAGAATATGGCATTCTTAATTCATAACGACACTGGCACTGAGAAGCCAGGTTCATGCCCACTAACATGCTTTTATCCTCGTCTGTGGCGCTTACCAAGTTGGCAAATCAATGTCGGATAATAGAATGGAAGTCAGAAGTCAGAAGACAATAACTTCCAGCACCTTTAAAGTTAACTTTATTTATCCAGGGAAGGCTCGGTTGAGCGTGAATGCTTTTATAGCAAACACTAGTTTTTGCATTCATATAGTTTGCATGCATGTTAGCCACTGAATGCCTCAAACACATCCAGTGGGCGATTCTGTACCGTCATTAATAAAGACCACCTTAACCCATTAAGACCGGGAACGCATCTGTGTCATTTTAAGATTTCTATGGCTATTCAAAAATAGCAGATGTACAAGCTCATAGCTTGTAGATCTGCTATTTTTGCAAAAATCGTGCAAATGTGTGCAAATCTTTGCTTCTGGGGGGGGGGGGGGGGGGGGGCTTTAAAAAATATATAATCAAAGATGTCCACAAATTTTGAAGATGTTTTATTTTATTTTTTTCTATAGAAATCTGAAAATGACACATATGCGTTCCCGGTCTTAAATGGTTAACAGCAGTTTTGGGAGAGTGTGAGGGGTGTTCAATTCTTAACTCTCACTGCCTAGATTTCTTTTCTTTTTTTTTATTCTTACAAAATTGGATTATATAGAAATAAAAATACAAAAAGAAAAAAAAAAACCCCAAAAAGTCAAAGCACACAAAAGAAGCAAAGCAAACAATTTGGCCTAGACGTTCTCATCCGGCCTGGCAATCCCACGTCTTTATCCCCTAGGCTACCAACACCCCATCTAGTCTGAACAGACAGAAGTTTTAACAAAATGTTTGAAACACACCATGCCAAAAACAACTCTACTGTACTGTAGGTAAAATGTTATAATGCTGTCACAGGCTCCATACTTTTAACCTCCCGTCAGTGATCATTTATTTCTGTTGTACACCAACCCCTGAGGACTCCAGGGCTTTTGCGTTTAATACTTAATGTATAATTAGGGAATCATTTGGTGAATTAAAATAACTGTTTAACCCATTAAGACCTGGAACTGTGTCATTTTTAGATTTGAGCTAAAAAGCATTATTTTACACTTTGGGCTATTCAAAAATAGAAGATATACAAGCTCATAGCGCTATGAGCTTGTAGATCTGCTATTTTTTTAATCGTGAAAATGTGTGCAAATCTTTGAATATTTAATTATATATATCATTTTTTAACTCAAATCTTTGCTTCTGGGGGTCCCTGGAACAAAATATTTTGATGGGGCTCTGCGGCCAAATACATATAATTTTGGGGGTCCTTGACATGAAAAAAGATTGAGCACCACTGATATAGCAACATACGTTTTTCAGAATACTGTTGAGATTTAGGAGACATGTAGAATCGGCTTAAGGTCTTAATGGGTTAAATCAAAAACTAGTAGTTGTCTGGGTCCCATTGAATGGAGGCGAGAACCAAATGAGTAGCTAGCTTGTAGAATAGAAACTGAGCGGTAGTCTGGATTCCCAGGACCAGAATGGAGATATGCTGCTTTATGCAGCCTTGGTCATTCGTGATGACCAAGGGGTGAGATATTGTATAAGTAAGTACCTCAGGTCTTGAAAACTATGCAGAGCATTTTCGTTCAGAACGCCTCCTACACTCTATATACCTGCATTATGCCACAGAAAAGATGTAAATGGTTGTCCTGCAGGTCGTACAGCGTATTTACAAAATGTGCTGGCACACCACTTGACTTTCGATGTGCAACGCTTTTCTAGATTTCTATTCGATTACAATAGGATGAGTTAACCCAGGGCCATATCAGTCTACGTTGTCGGATAGAAAGACCTGTAAACAGCGCACTTTCTTACAAAATCCTTTCAACATGAATTCTAGGGTTTGAGTTAGCAAAATTAAACTGTTAAAAAAAGTGCAAGATAAGTATGAGTGTAATAATGCTATGCAATTTGTCCCAATACTTAGCATGCTGGGCAAGAGGTAGATAGATCTACATACTGTACGTACTGTACTGTACAGTACTGTACTGATCCAAAGAAATCAACTCTGGCAAGCAGGATTTTAACACATTAAGACCTGGGGCGATTCTTAAAAAATGATTTCTAAACAGTCTCTAAACAGTTTTTTGAAAAAAAAATTAAAAACAATTTTTTCAAGATTTTTCAAAAATAGCAGATCTGCAAGCTCATAGCGCGGCACTCGGTGCCGCGCTATGAGCTTGTATATCTGCTATTTTTGAATAGTCTGACCGACCTGTGGGAGCAGCTCAGGGCAGCAACAGGGATCCCCCTCCCCTGCTGGCTTCCACCTACAGACACGCCAAATTGTGTTCATCGAACGCCACACAGTCAATAAATACAACCAATTTGTTTTTAAAGCACATGTTACTGTGTGTCTTACTAATGGGGTAACATGCACAGATTGCACACAGATTTATTGGAATTTCTTGTTTATTTACTTGGGGAGGATTGGTGGGCCGATGGCTATCAGTTAAATGAAGGCCCGATGTAGCTGGCTAACAGCTCTGAGCCCAGTGCTAATGACCGCTCCAGGGACCGCGGCTCAGGCTCAGCCCTGCCTGCTTTTGCAGCTATCAAGCGTTATCAAGCATCTCGGCTGCAGTAGCAACCAATGAATCTTTCAGGACATTATAGGGATAAGGAAGTTGAAAGGGATCATCTGGCCAGAAGTCAGCATTCTGAGCACTCACACACCCAGACCCGTTTTTGACAGCAGAAAATACTGTATAGTTCTTTCGTGCAGTGGTTTTCAACCTTTTTTCATATCGGGTCCATTATTTATTTGGCATTTGAGCCACGGACCACCGTTTGATGAGATTTAGACTCTCAGACCCAAAACTTTTAATATTTTGTTGTTGTTGGATAAGATTTTATCAAAAGAACAATTCTTCTACATTCTCTAATTGTGTAGACTTCTTGTAAATTTGCAGATGTTTAACAACTCTCGAGAGCGAAAATGAAACCAAATGGACCCGTAAGGGTTCATTTGGTTTCATTGGTTTCATTTTACACTCTCAAGAGTTAAATATCTATAAGGGTCCATTTGGTTGCCAACTCTCCATCATTTAGCTGGGGACCACCTGGAAACTCCTCAAGGACCACTGGTGGTCCCCGGACCACTGGTTGAGAACCGCTGCTTTAGTGTGATTATGGCTATGAAGGTTACATAGATACCGTTGGCACAATGTACATTTTTCTCAGGGATCAAAAAACACAAGAAAAACTAAACAGAAGACATTACATTAACTTTCTGGTTACCAAAAAGACAGCATGGCAACCAATTTGGATGTTCTTTATAGGAACTGTCGGCACAGTCAGATTGCTTGACTGAGACCAGTATTGATTTTGACAGCTTTCTATTTAGTTTTAGTCATAGTCTTTTCAATAAAATGTCATTTAGTTTCAGTCAGTCAGCTTTAGTGGACTAAATATCATAAGATTTTAGTCGATAAATCTACAAAAAATATTTTGGCGGTGCCTTGATGGTGTCGTAATAGCTGACTTTACACTTGGTTGCATGCTGAAAATAGCCGATCTACAAGCCCACAACGCGTCATTATAATGACTTGTCTTTTAGTTCTACTGGATCTCTTCTCCACTAGTCCCTCACTTTAGTCTAGTTTTTATTTGTTGACAAAATTGTCAATATATTTAGTGTTAGCTCTAGTCATCATAGCTTAGTTTTCGTCAGTGAAAAAAGGTAGTCGATGATCATCTTTTGTCATAGTTTTAGTCGACGAAATCAACACTGACTGAGACTGTCTGTTGTAAAGGGCTATTGATCCCATCAGTCTAAAGTGCCATAGATCGGCTGTGTTCAGTGCTTGGGGCAGCCACACCCAGTGGATTCCCTCCCTATGACTGCTGGGATATCTGGGGCAAACAGAGGCAGGGTTTGACTGGTTGGCCAAACCTATTGCTCATGGGTTTGTCAAGCCAAGCAGCTTTTGAGCGTGTTGAAATATGCTACATAATGATTGTAGCCTCCACATTCTTTCATATTGTTATAATAACTGCTCTAGCTGAATAAAGAATATTGAGAACCCAGGTTTGATTTTTTTTATATGGCTTCAAAATATAAGCAGCTGGGGTGCCTTATAAATATGTATAGGTAATATGTATACATATTCATAATCATGCACTTGAACACAGATTTCTGGTAGCTGCAGCAGCACTTCAGCTTCTGCTCATAACCATTCGAAACATGTCATGGTGTGTAAAGTAATTACCCCCGTCTAACCCGCAGGCAAACCATCCTCTCGCTGCCTCTGTAATTATGTCTTTGAAGTTGGGAGAGCCTGCTTTTTTTTGGGGTCTGGAAATGGTGTTTTAGAAATGGCAAAAAAGCTAAACATGACAAGGGTGATGACAGTCTACTGGGTAGGTTTCACAAGAGGAGCTGTAGTGGCACTCCTGTGAACAAAATGACAACACTACAGCTATGGTCATAGTTTTTTTGTTTTGTTTGCGTGTGTGTGTGTGTGTGTGTGTGTGTGTGTGTGTGTGTGTGATGGTAGAGTTGGTAACCAAATGGACCCTTATAGATCTTTAACTCTTGAGAGCTTAAAATGAAACCAAATGGACCCTTATACGGGTCCATTTGGTTTCATTTTACGCTCTCAAAGAGTTAAATTATTGTTAAACATCCGCATTACTTAATTAAAGAATTGTTAGTTTGATCAACGCTGTTATCTCTCCTATGGTACAGCATGGAATTGTGGACAAAATCTTATCAAACGATAACAAAATATACTAAGTCTTGGATCTGAGAGGCTAAATCTCATCAAACGGTGGTTCCGTGGCTCAAAAATGCCGAATGAACAATGGACCTTGGATATGAAAAAGGGTTGAAAACCACCGATATAAATAACCAAAACGAAACTTCAGTCCAGCACGCTTTGTGCGCAGCAAGCAGTCGGTACAACCTGCTCGCCAGAGGCAACAGGGCCTTGCTATACCTCATGAAAGAGAACCACCGGGGTCCTGGGACCCGGCTCCCCCAACCCGACCCAAGTGGATGCATTATCCCACCGGTGTGGTTCCTGATCCGTGCTGAGCAGTGGGGGGGCCATGGGAACAGGTTTTAGCCCCCATGAAAGCCCTCTTCTGTAAGCAGGGCCCGGGGGCGGCCTGGGCTCCACAACACAGAGAAGCCCCAGTCAGCGTGTCCCCTCAGTCGATCACCTTTCACTCTCTCCTTCTCTCTCTCTCTCTCTCTCTCCCCTTCTCCAGACTTTTTCCCTTCCTCTCTTATTTCTCCTTCTTTTCTGTCTCTCTCTCTCTCAGCCTGTTCTCTCTTTGTCTCTCTCTTTCTTGGGTCTCACTTTCCGCCACTGCTGCTGCTACTGCTGCTGCCGTTCCCATTCCATACACTGTAAAATTCCAGAGTGTTAGTTTAACTGCGAGAGTGCAAAAATGTACCGTTCCGGGGCCCATTTTTTTTCACTCTCAGAGTAAAATCAACACTCAGAATTTTGCTGTGTGCCGTGGGGTTACTTTTCAGCACAGAGTTTTGTGTCTGGGAAATATCCAACCAGTGGGCAGGGAGCCATGCAGATAAAAGAGGCTGGCCTCTGATTAGCCCTCGCTGGCCCTGCTCTCCGGTTCCCCCCTCTGCCCTCCTGCCCCCCCCCCCCCGCTACCACCTGGTGAAACAAGGAGGAGAGGTGGAGGAAACATTACACAGCCTCATCCACAAGGGGCTTTGTTTGAAAGGTTTTTTTTACGTAATGGGTTGAGTCTGGATTCTGTATTTGGGGGGGTGCTTCTTATATAGCCCCCGGCCCCCCCCCCCCCCCGGCTTAACCCATTAATGCCGGGAAAGCATCTGTCATTTTAGGTATTAACGACTTTAACCACATTATCTGACACTTTGGCTATTCAAAAATAGCAGATATACACTTGTAGATCTGCTATTTAAAAAAATTAATCTGTTATTTGTGCAAATCTTTGAATATACATATATTTTTTAAAGCGAACATTTTTAACTCAAATCTTTGCTTCTGGGGATTCTACAAAAAGGCTTCTAAATCCTAACAGTTTAAAAAAAAAAAAACTTATGTTGCTATAATCAGTGGTTCTCAAACCTTTTCATGTCAAGGGCCCCCAAAATTATATGTATTTGGCCGCGGACCCCCATCTCAAAATATGTTTTTCCAGGGACCCCCAGAAGCAAAGATTTGAGTTAAAATGTTCGCTTTAAATAACATATATATTCAAAGATGTGCACACATTTTCACGATTTTTCAAAAATAGCAGATCTACAAGCTCATAGTGCGGCACTATGAGCTTGTATATCTATATCTATATCTATTTTTGAATAGCCAAAGTATAAAATAATGGTTAAAGTGGTTACACAGGTGCGTTCCCGGTCTTAACGGGTTAAGTACAGCTTAGGATCCAAGGATGTAAAAACTTGATTCTTGGCTCATTCGCGTCATTCTCTTCCTTCCCCATTCCCCAATGGGCATTCAGGATGGCTGCTATGAACTTCTCAACCTCTTAGAAAACAATAGTAGAGCTGCTAAATGTTTCAACACATGCGCTCACTGTTCAGCTTTATGACCGTGACTTATGCAATCATTATGATGCGCTAAATTATAAGGACAGATGTAGCTATCATAAATGCAGAGGAGGCTATTTGACAGCCAACTCCCACTACAGTCCCGAAAGCTTCCAACATTTCGCCAGACATGGCAGGGATGTTGAAATAGAAAAAATATACTGCCCAGTACCCTAAAAATGACTGTGATACAGATGACGGTGCTTAGCGTAATGCTAGACACAGAAAATTGACACAACATTGGTTGCTAATCATTCAGCTGGGCGCTATTCTTTTGAATACTAAACTCAATTGTTTTAAGCATAGAACAGATATTCACATTCATCGCAACCATGTGCTTCCATGTGAAACATATAAGAGGAAGTAGGGATGCAAATTATCGATTAATTCATTAATTGATAGTTGATAACCGTATCAATCAATTTGGAAAATTCTTGTCTGAAACCGAAACCGAGTGCAGAAACGTAATTGCCCCGATATAACATTAACGAGTGTCAACGAGCATCAGCTGGACACAGACACGCACACCCCTCTGCAGTGCTCTTTGGAGTCTGTCTCATTTCTCTCCAAAAGCCCTTGAATATGATGGAATATGATTAAGGATTACTGTGATTATGAAAAGCTCACATTTGATATCACACACACACTATACCTGTAACTTTCACTAGCCCCTCCCCCCCAAAAAATGAAAATAATAAAAAGCAATTCTTAAAAAAAAAAAAAAACTAGTTTGATACATTTAATTACGATTAACGATAGATACGATTATAGATTGATTGTTAACATCCCTAAGAGGAAGTAATCACTCCTTCTACATCATCAATGCATTCCACAATGGATGTCTTCAGAGGATATGTCACATCTTTTGGCAAGAAAAGATCTTCAATGAGGGCCTGTACAAAGTCACAATAAGCACTGACCGCTCCGATGGCTCGGACGTGTCCTCAGAATGGACCACGACCGCATTGCTAAAGGAGCCTTGAGATGGACCCCACATGGAAAGAGGGAGGCCAAAAACAACCTGCGGGAGAACTGTGACCTCATAAATGAAAACGGCAAACGTAATTTAGGGCAAGGCACAACATACTGCACAGGACAGGACCAGATGGAAGCAGATAGTCACAGCCATATGTTCCAGGAATGGGACGTTTAAGTGGTTAAATGTGTACACAAAAAAATAATAACCATCAGTTTAGGACTAATTAACCCAAAACTTTAAATAATTAATTTAAATACAAATGTATTAAAATACTGTATATACAGTAATTGTAACTCTTACAAGTCTATAGCAGTGTTACATGCTCATTCTGTTTTTCAAAGAGACCTTCGGCAATTCTCAGACTGCATTTTTTAACACAATAATAAGTTCTACAAGTACTTCATGCTAATATGGGACGCACACTAATTTGAGGTGCTGAAATGCACTGCTAGTAGTGACAACAACTTAACTCACTGAGTGCCAAAATTATTTCTGGCTATTTCTGGCCAGTGCGATTATTATAAAAAAAATTCAAAGTTAAAAAAAAGTGCTTTGGAAGCGAGATACAGCCTTTTTCAGTTATAAGTTAAACAATGAGTGGATGGAGCTGCAAATCTTCAGATAATGATATCTTGGGTTCTGAAAAATATATATATACCGGTATATACCGTATATATATATTTATTTATTTATTTTCACTATTTTTTTCAAAAACACGTGAAACACGTGATTGGCACGTTGCACCATAGCGGTAAAACACATGAAACACGTGAATGGCACTCAATGAGTTAACTGCCCTATCCTACAGAGAAGTGATTTTAATGTTACCTTTATCCTGTGCGATTTATCCAATGTATGTATTAAATAAACAATGTTGCTGGCCACCACTAAATCTATAATATTAACACCAAAACAAGCGGCACCTTAAGGGGGAAATGATACCTTAAGCATTCTGCAGGTAACTTTCATTTTCGTGTTTAGTGCCTTGTCTTTTAAAATAAACCAAAGGCTTTTATCTGAAACCGTAGCTGATAATGAGACATGTAGGAAACCACCAGACAGGGGAAAACATTTCCAGACAGACGACTGTTTATCTTTATTGGACGCTGTTCACCTTGTTGGCAGTAAAAAAAAGTAGCCGACTGGAGTGCCGGCACACGGCACGGTTTTTCAACCGCATGGTTGAAAAACACCCAGCATGACGGTATAGTGACACTTTGCGTTCACACTTATATACTGTGGTATAAATGCAGGAAAATGTACTTGGTTGCATGACGGGATTTTGACGTCATCAGATATACCGCATTAAATATACCAGTAAATTGCTAGCATTATAGGCAAGTGTGAATGGGGTTAAATATGTATCGGTTATGGTATCCACTCCATAGCAATAAGCGTCATCTAGTGCTCCAGCAATGAAGGTGGATGTAAACAATAGAAGTAAGGTGCTTCTGACCTGCAACACTATGGGCAGGATGGATAGTATGGACTGACAGAGCCCTTGTATCTATACTTATAGCTATGGTTTTAAGGTATTAGTCGCAATATATTTTTTACAGTGTAAAAGAAGATAGAAGGGCACAATCATGGGACAGGACAGAAAAAGACAATCTTTCACATCCACACAAAAGTAATACTGTAGCTATTCTACAAAACAGGTCTGAGTTAGAACAGCAACTTCAAAGTAAGCCATAAAGGCAAAAAAAAAGAAGGAAAAGAAAATGATCTTAACAACAGATACCTAAACTACAGATGTAATGACAGGGAGCCTGGTTTGCTCGGCGGTTGTAATTTCAGAGAGCAGGAACAAACGCGGTCGGTCGGTGCCGCCAGGACAGCGATCCGATCAAAGAGGGGGATGTGGGAGACGGAGAGGCAAAGGAATGAGGGAGAAGATGGCATAGAAGCAGTGGTGGAAAAAGTACTCACATTTCTTAAAGTATCAATACTGCAATGTAGAAATACTCTGTTACAAATACTCTGTTAAAAGTCAGAAATTCGAAATTCACTAGAGTAAAAGTAAAAGAGAACAAAATGTAATTAAAATACCAAAAGTAGAAAGTACTCATGCAAAATTGAAAGTTAAAAAAAAAATACGTTTGAAAATAGCCGATCTACAAGCTCACAATGCGTCGCATCGCGACGCATTGTGAGCTTGTAGATCGGCTATTTTCAAACGACCAAAATGTATATAGGGCTGAAGTGTAATAATAATCTAAATCTACAAAGTAACCAGTAACTAAAGTTTTCAAATAATTGTAGTGGAGTAAAAATACAATATTTGCCTCTGAGATGTAGTGGAGTAGAAGTAAAAGTACTGAAAATCGGAAATACTCCAGTAAAGTAAATAAAATACCTCAGAATTGTACTGAAGTACAGTACCTGAGTAAATGTACTTTGTTACTTTACTTCACTGGATAGAAGGGGAGAAAGAGGGGATGTCAGTGGAGGGGAAAGACGTGGATGGATGGGGTGGGATGGGATGGTGGAAGAACATGCAGAGATGGATGCGGGAAGGTGGGGGAGGATGATGGGGGTTTGTGGGAGGTGAAGGAAAAGATGTAGGTGGGGGGGTGGGGGTGGGGGTTGAAGCCTGTGGCGAACCTGTGGGACAGATTTACAGTATACCTGATACTACCCCGCTCTCTTTCTTTCACTCACTCTCCTGTCTCCTGTCTTCCCTATACCTCTCACTCTCACCCTCTTTTATTACGCTCTCTCTCTCTCTCTCTCTCTGGCCATCCTGCTCTCTGTTGTCATGTCCAGGCATGCTACACAGAAGCGGCCCGGGGGAGGACGGCATGGGTATGGTGTGGGTGTGGATGGAGCAGTGAAAAGAGGTGGAGGAGAGGAGATGGGGGAGAATGGGTGGAGAGGAGGAAATGATGGGGGGGGGGGGTGAAAGCATGAGTAGAGGAGGGCGCAGCGTTAAAGGGATAGTTCACCCCCAAAATGACTTTTTTTCTATCGATTAGTCACCCCATGGAGACTTGAATTTGTACCTATGTTTTTGTCGCATTCCTAAGCCAATGACCAGGCAGCGGTTCCGGTAGGAGACACAAAGAGTCTCCTTTGTGTTTCCTACCAGAACCGCTGCCTACCGGTCCGCTGGTCATCAAATTATTTGGCTTAGAAATGCGACCAAAACTAAAAAATATCCATGAATTCAAGTCTCCATGGGGTGACTAATCGATAGGAAAAAAAAATGTTTTTGGGGGTGAACTATCCCTTTAAGCCTGTCAGCGTAGCAGGCATCTATCAGCGGCTAAACAGCCAAACTGCTGCTACCATTTAAAGGAAGGGACCTGGCACTGAAGTTCAAAGGTCAGACAGCTGGAGGTGACCTTGTGTGACCTCCAGGTCCCAAAGCTGTGTTAAAAAAAACAAAAGTTATCCCAAGCACACACACAGCATGGCATCAGAGAGCAGGGGCATTGCTGTGTTTTTCAGACCAGGAGAAATAAGTGACTTTTTGTGGTCTAAATTTTTTTTTAAATGCATGGCGCCTGCCATAGGCTTTTCCAGTCTTTAGCAATGTATAAATATCTTTTGAAAATAGCAGATCTACAAGCTCACAATGCGTCGCGATGCGACACATTGTGAGCTTGTAGATCGGCTATTTTCAAATGG
>NC_137606.1:12884142-12951642 GCF_963280865.1 Gymnoscopelus braueri
CATTAAGTCTCTGAGTTTTATAAATATCGTCGCTGTCCGGCGGGAACCAGCTAACTCCATTTACAGGTTTCCTTTTTTTTTTTTATAAATCAATGCTATTGAACACCCTTTATATTTGTGTAAAAGACAAAATGAGCGTTTTGGAGTTATTGCTGCCGGACAGCAGAGATATACTGTATATATTTTCTCATTTATTATACATACATATCGATGCATATTTATTTGGTCTTTAATAGGGTTAGAAGTTACAACACTCCGTAAGCTTACCTGTTCAAAGGGTCCTGAACGAAACACTGCCTCCATACCATGGAGGCCACGGCTCGGGACATGAGGTAGGAATAGTACTTAGCCCCGTAGCCAATCAGGTGGCTGAATCTCTGCTGCCATGCCTGTACAGGAAACAAAGGGCAAATGATTAGCGACACACAACATGTTTTAAAATGTGTGAAAGTTCAGAACAGCTCTAATTTAACCCGTTAAGACCGGGGACGCATCTGTGTGTCATTTTAAGATTTCTTTGGCTATTTAAAAAAATTGCAGATCTACAAGCTCATAGCGCGGCACCAAGTGCCGCGCTATGAGCTTGTAGATTCCCGGTCTTAATGGGTTAATCCAGCTGTCAACAGGTTTTACTGCATCGGGCTGTGGATAATGATGATAAAACACAGAACAGTGATGTAGAGCTGAAAGGCACAACAATGCTCTCCCCGTAACAAAACGTTCTATGTGGCAAAGGTAATGCGCAATTATCTCTCGACACCGTGTATTGATTATTACACGTGTAATGGTTTTCTTGAGTAGGTGTGGGTGATGAGTGGGTAGTTAGTTAGGCCAACATGGCTTTAAAAAGGCTTACGTAAGTGTTCCTGCTTATAAAAAGGTTGCTGATGGATGAGAATCGGTAGACAGTCCTATATTGGACAGCCACTGCA
Source organism: Gymnoscopelus braueri (assembly GCF_963280865.1). Taxonomy (NCBI): domain Eukaryota; kingdom Metazoa; phylum Chordata; class Actinopteri; order Myctophiformes; family Myctophidae; genus Gymnoscopelus; species Gymnoscopelus braueri. Next base: position 12,885,075 of record NC_137606.1, read on the forward strand.
GCAACATGGGATATCCAAGGTTATTATAGGAAACTACATCTGAATTTGAATTAAGAGGCTAAAACAAACATAAATTCACGTTTTTGTGAACTAATATAAATGGAAAAAACGATATTATAAGACTTAAAGCCAGTGGTGGAAGAAATACTCGCATTTCTTTCTTAAGTAAAAGTATCAATACTGCAATGTAAAAATACTCTGTTACAAGTAAAAGTCCAGAATTCAACATTTACTTGAGTAAAAGTACAAAAGTATTGGTATCGAAATGTACTTAAAGTACGAAAAGTAGTAAGTACTCATTATGCAGAATGTCCCATTTCACAAGTTTTCAAATGTATAAAATGTTTTAAAGTCATTTGAAAATAGCAGATCTACAAGCCCACGATGCAACGCATTGTGAGCTTGTAGATCTGCTATTTTCAAATGGCCGAAATATATATAGGGCTGGAGTGGTTAATGTATGTTTGTTTTGTATGTATGTATGTATGTATGTATGTATGTATGTATGTATGTATGTATGTATGTATGTATGTATGTATGTATGTATGTATGTATGTATGTATGTATGTATGTATGTATGTATCTATGTATCTATGTATGTATGTTTTGTAATAATAATCTAAATCGGCAATGTAACTAGTGGAGTGCAAATAATTGTAGTGGAGTAAAAGTATAATATTTGCTTCTGAGATGTAGTGGAGTAGAAGTAAAAGTACTGAAAATTGGAAATACTACAAAATTGTACTTAAGTACAGTACTTAAGTAAATGTATTTACTAGTTACTTTACACCTCTGCTTAAAACTAAGTAGAAGCTGAAAAGAACTTTAGATTTTGCCTGTTGGCATATTCTCTGCCCACTTAAAAAGATATGGGGTGTTCATTGGCATGGTTACTTTGGGCAGGGTAAGTCCAGATTTCCTCTAGTCAACTTTCATCATAAAACCTCAACTCACAGCCAGTAATTCTTTTCTTTAAGGGACAAAACGTGGGAATTCCTCGACCCATCTTCTCTCGCTCTACCTGCCTGAGGCTTTTCTTCTGTCTTATCTATAAACAGCAGCTCCTTTATGATAGCTGTAAATGAGGACTGTAGGGAAATTCAGCTGGCAAACACTCAAACGTTCAGCCAGGGTAAGTAAGAAAAAAAGAAAAAGGGAAAAAATAAAGATCGCAGCTGCAGGAGTTAACAGACCTAAATTACCACAAAGACCACCCCCAGAAATATCAGTGCTGCATAAAGCATCTGAACTTCTGAAGCCATGATTTAAATGTCATCTTCTTCAAGTGTTGTCTTGGTGACTTTGGTAAAGCTGTGTATTGTGTTCTCATAATTCTCATAATTGTCTCATAAGAGTAGCATATGTTTTACCCCCTTTCCGTTCGTCCGTCCATCTGTCTGCGAACAGCTAATCTCCGGCACCGTTGGCCCAGTCGCTCCGAAACTGTGCACACACACACACATTTTTCACATGGGCCTGTTATAGTGCCACCAGGAGGCCGATTTGTGCAAAACCCATTTACTCCTACAGATTTTATCCAAACGTCATGCAAATCGGTACACAGTATCTCTATAGTCATGTGATCAACAAGGATCTGTCCAATTTCCCATATTCCATCCTCATTGGCTAAGGTTGGCTTCCAAAGTTTGCAGGATTGGTCCGTTTTGAATAAAATGCCGCAAATCATAAAATGCAGCTTGCGATTTCCGTGAAATTTCACACGCACATTCCCACTAGGCCGAGGAAGAAATGCCATCCTTTTCACATTGGCCTGTTATAGCGCCACCAGCAGGTCTAATTTAGCAAAACACATTTTTGGAACAAAATGCCTCAAATCATGAATGCAGCGTCCGATTGCCATGAAAGGCCTAAGAATAAATGGAACCCTTTTCACATTGGCCTATTATAGCGCCACCAGGAGGCCACAATAACGTACCTGACCTGGCGGAGACCTTTTTCTAGTTTGAATTACAATTTCGAGGATCTAAGAGGAAAAGAGGGTGCATTGGAGGCCTGTTGAAACATCAAACCATAATAACTTTACATTTAGTTGTTTTATCAGTATGGAAGCTACTGTATTATCAATGGTATGTGGGCATGAAATGTGTAATCTACATTTGCTATTATGATTTATCATAAAATGCTGGGATCATAGGGGAACACAAGACTACAGCTTACAGTCACGGTTTTCAAATAAATAAAATATGTATATCTACAGTAATTAATATAAAATAATAAATAAAATCCAAATCTTGGCAATAAACAGGTCAAGTCAACTGCCTAAAAATGCACAGGCTACACACAGTGACCTAAAAAAACTAAAAACAAACAAAAGAACAGTGAATTATGATACAGTTTTCCTTGAGAAAAGTGGGTCCCTGAGGCATCCTAGTGGGTCTTTGTGTGCAGGGGCATACCGTGTGCCTGGGGCATGGGTTCAAACATGCCTCATGAACTACAGTATGTCACTTTATACGCTCCTCCTGCATGCCAGATTATGAGTTACTGTTAACCCATTAAGACCTGGAACGCATCTGTGTCATTTTAGATTTCTTTGGCTCTTCAAAAATAGCAGATCTGCTATTTTTTTTTAATTGTGATTTTTTTTCCAAATCTTTGAATATATATATTTCAAAAGAAAACATTTGCAACTCAAATCTTTGCTTCTTGGGGGTCCCTGGAACTGAATATTTTGAGATGGGGGGCGGCGGCCAAATACATATCATTCTGGGGGTCCTTGACATGAAAAGGTTTGAGAACTACTGATATAGCAACATAGGTTTTTTTCAAAGAACTGTTAGGATTTAGAATTCAATTCAATTCAATTTTATTAAAGTGTCAAATCACAACAAGTTGTCTCAAGACACTTTACATGAAGAGAAGAGACCCAACAGTCCCACCCTTGTTTTTTGGTACTAATTCCTAATCCCTGTATGTTACTACGTGTTCACTCTTACTTGACTTTTTCTGTACCCGTCCTTTGTTTCATAGCTTCGGTACTACCATTACAACTGAATTTGGCCTGTGGGATCAATAAAAGGTCCATATCATCATCCTATAATCATCCTATAATTCTAAAAAGCTCTGTGCGTGCGTACGTCCCCAAAATCTCTTCTGCCCGGTTCTCCTCAGTGGCTGGAGCAATTGATCTGCATTTGCACACATCCATTGACCATTACCATGTGCACAGAACACCGAAGCCTGTTTTTCGCTTTCCCCAAATGTCAGCTGTTAATTAGCGTTTTTGTGTTCGCTGGCTCCCGGGTTGCCAAATCATGTGCGTGAAACAAGCGCCGGTGTTGCCACATCCGTGAAACAAGCGGACCATCCGTGAAACAAGCGGACCATGACGCACTTTGGGTGCTCATCTCCCCCGACGGGTATGGTCTAGTCTATCTATAATCTTAGGCACCTGATGATGGTGTAGTCATTCATTTGCTCATCTCTAGACCCACATACTCCTGCTGCGCCTGGGATTGATTCCTGCCAAAGCCTTCCTCCTGTGACTCTCCTACACATTCTCTCTTTTTAACTCCATCCGTCTCAATAAAAGAAAAGAGGGGAATTGACCGCTCACTCTCTTTTAAAAAACACATCTTTAAAAGAATGTGGGTCCAGGGCAATGTTGTAAAGTAACTAAGTACAAGTACTCAAGTACTGTACGTAAGTAACATTTTTAGGTATTTTTACTTTACTGGAGTATTTCCAATTTCCAATACTTTTACTTCTACTCTACTACATCTCAAGAGGCAAATATTGTACTTTTACTCCACTACAATTATTTGAAAACTTTTTTTACTAGTTACGTTGCAGATATTAATTATTATATTATTAAACATACATTAACCGCTTTAGCCCTATTTTATACCAAGGCTATTTGAAAATAGCCGATCTACAAGCTCACAACGCGTCGTTAGCTTGTAGATCGGCTATTTGCAAACATTATAGTACTTTTACTTTTGATACTTTAAGTACATTTTGATACCAATACTTTTGTACTTTTACTCAACGAAATTTTGAATTCCAGACTTTTACTTGTAACAGAGTATTTCTATATTTCAGAATTGATACTTTTACTTGAGTAAAATATCTGAGTACTTTTTCCACCACTGGTCCAGGGTGTAACAACAGGGTGTAAAATCGCCTGAAAACAATTGGCTCTAAAGCATGCGGTTGAAGATGGGGGTCAGAGATTTGGCGGGGGATGGACTGCTTATCCTTTGGGGTGGTGTGTGTGTGTGTGTGTGTGTGTGTGAGAGCGCTGAGGGCCCCGGTCAGATCTGGATGATCCTGCAGCGTGAAAACGTGCTTAAGCTCCAAAGTGTGGGCTTGACGAGACCCATCTGGGCCCTAATGACTTTAATAAGGGTAAATAGTACTCCTGAGAGAGAGGAGACGGAGTTCAGGAAACCATAACATTGGGAAACTGCGGCCAAGTACACAGGGCTGCTCTGGGCGGGTGGAGGTGGGGGTCGACGAGGCACGGCTGCGTACACTTTGTTAGAGGACTATTAAAGGGCCTCCAGTCACCTGGGCTACAAGGCTGTTTCCGTTCGTAGGAAAATCCTATCTATCAGAAAAGTAAAGTAAAGTAAAGTAAAGTAAAGTAAAGTAAAGTAAAGTAAAGTAAAGTAAAGTAAAGTAAAGTAAAGTAAAGTAAAGTAAAGTGCACATTTGCATGCTGGTGAAACCTAAGAGAATGCGCTGTTTAGAGATTAAAATGATTTTTTGTTTGTGCGTTCGTGTAGCAGTTGTGCAGTGGTGCATGGAAAAAGTACTCAAATTTTTTACGTAAGTAAAAGTATCAATACTGCAGTGTAAAAGTAAGGTATTCAAAATTTACAAAAAAAAATACAAAAGTATCGGTATCAAAATGTACTTAAAGTACAAAAAGTGCTCATTAAGCAGAAGGTCCCATTTCACAAGTTTTCAAATGTGTAAAATGTATTAAAATCCTTTGAAAATAGCAGATCTACAAGCTCACAACGCGTCAAGCTCACAACGCGTCGCAAAGCGACGCGTTGTGAGCTTGTAGATCAGCTATTTCAAAATTGCCAAAGTATATACTGTATATACGTGGTTTTGTAATAATAATCAAAATCTATAAAGTAACAAGTAACTAAAGTTTACAAATAATTGTAGTGGAGTAAAAGTATACTATTTGCCTCTGAGATGTTGGTGGGGTAGAAGTAAAAGTACTGCAAATGGGAAATATTCCAGCAAAGTAAAAGTACCTCAAAATTGTACTTAAGTACAGTACTTGAGTAAATGTACTTCGTGACTTTACACCACTGGTTCTTGGTACAATATCATAAGCACAGCATTAAGAGTTCTCACAAAAGGCTCTTGTTTTTGTAAAAGATCAAATAAAGGTGGAAGTTATGGGGTTAGCGGAGAGGTCTTAGTGAAGCCTAATACGTGCAGACAGTGTGAAGTCAGCCTACCGTGTCGTAATGCTTTGAAACTACACATTGCATTTCATGTGGTGTCAAAAGAATTATGCCTACTGATATTAAGGAAACAGATAATCTAGATCAGCTCCTCGACAACAGCTCGGTATGATGTCTGGGTCTTAAGGAGGTGCTTAAAAAAACACTCATCACAAACCTGCCGCCGCCGGTATTCAAACCTTCCAAGCTTCTCTTTTGTTTTTCAATCCCTTTGCATCAAATGGCTGAACGTTAACTTCTTTCTTTTTTTTTTTGAGGGCTGGGTGCAACTGGGTCACATGTCAGCCAAATATCCTTTTGATCCTTTGCATAGAAAAGGCAGACAAAGTCAGCACAGCCCCTTTATTCACTCTGTTCCTCTTGAGTATGTATGAGATAAAAGACATTTTTTTTGTTCTCTCCTTGCACGGCTGGTGGTCATTTGTTGTTCACGGCGCTAAGGAGCGACACCACGTTCCTGAGGGGTCGAATGTTGCACTTGTGCACGAGCAGGGGGTACGTCAGGAGCAGCATTTACTTGGAGAAGGGGGGGGTGGGGGGGGGGTGGGGGGGGTGCTCTACGACTTCGGCCCTAAAGCCTCCAAAAGCCAAGAAACACAGATTAACCCTTTAAGACCCGGAAACGCATCTGTGTCATTTTTTGATTTCTTTGGGCTATTCAAAAATAGCAGATCTACAAGCTCATAGCGCGTCACCGAGTGCCGTGCTACGAGCTTGTATATCTGCAATTTTTTTTAAAATCTTCAACATTTGTGCGAATATTTGAATATATATATCTTTTAAAGGGAACATTTGTTGCTCAAATCTTTGCTTCATGGGGGGTCCCTGGAACTAAATATTATGAGATGGGGGTCCGCGGCCAAATACACATCATTTTGGGGGTCCTTGACATGAAAAAAGTTTGAGAACCACTGATATTACAACAACATAAGTTTTTCAGAAAACTGTTAGGATTCAGAAGACATTTGTAGAATCCCCCAGAAGCAAAATTTGAGTTGCAAATGTTCGCTTTAAAAAATATATATAAAAGATTTTCACGAATTTTCAAAAATAGCAGATCTTCAAGCTCGTAGCACGGCACTCGGTGCCGCGCTATGAGCTTGTAGATCTGCTATTTTTGAATAGCCCAAAGAAATCTGACACACACAGATGCGTTCCCGGTCTCAGTGGGTTAAAGAAATGTCAACATGCCTGACGGAAGGTCGTGGTTGCTGCCATTTATTTCCAAATATTATCTTCGGCCCCAAGGGTCTCCCATGTGTTCTGTGTTACTCACAGCTGCCCCCCCCCCCCACCTCCCTCTGTGTGCTCTGCAGGGAACTGATAGGCCCACTCTCTATATATATACTATACAACATGTCAACATCGCCCCGCTGTTTAGATTCTGCAGCTCTGTGTTAACATATTAGCCATTCAGACCATTGTTTTACTGTGGAAAATGTTCCTTTAAGCTGTGTTACTGTGTGGACTGTGGATGATGGCATGGACTTAACCCATTCAATCCGGAAAAGCATCATCTGTGTCATTTTAGATTTTATTTGGCTATTCAAAAATAGCTCATAGCGAGCTTGTAGATCTTTTTTTTAATTTTATTTTTTATTATTATTCGTGCAAATCTTTGAATATGTATATTTTTAAAGTTTCTTTTTTTTTAAATATCAAACTTTTTTTCATGTCAAGGACCCCCAAAATGATATGTATGTGGCCGCGGACCCCCATCTCAAAATATTTTGTTCCAGGGACCCCCCAGAAGCAAAGATTTTAGTAAAAAAAAATTGCTTTAAAAATACATATAAATATTCAATGATTTGCATGAGCTTGTATATCTGCTATTTTTGAATAGCCCAAAGAAATCTTAAAATGACAAAGATGCGTTCCCGGTCTTAAAGGGTTAAGGGTGAAAGATGACCCTTTATTGCAGAATCTAAACAAAATCTACTTCTCGCTCGTTCTGATGCTGTGATGTGTGAATCTGAACAGCACCAACTTTAGACATTTTCTAAGGGGCTTAATAAACGAGAAAAAAGGTCCTCCGCTAAGATTGCACAGCTACTCCCCCCCCCCCTTCACTGCGGTTAGCTGTGTAATCTGAGGCTAGATGTCTGTTTGTGTTTTCAGTGGGGTTCTGAGAGTCAAAGGGGAAAGACTGGGACAGTGCGGATAAAGTATATAATACAAACCACACTCCCGTGAGAGGTGAGAGCTTCATTGCAGGACACAAGTGGACCGGTAGGACATAAGTGAAGGGGGAAAGAGAGGAACTTTGGCTGTGGAGATACGTGGTGGAAAGTAACTAAGTACATTTACTCAAGTACTGTACTTAAGTACAATTTTGAGGTACTGTTACTGTTACTGGAGTATTTCCAATTTTCAATACTTTGTATAGTGACTTTGTGACTTTGTAGATTTTGATTATTACTACAAAACACACTGACCACTTCAGCCCTATATACATTTCGGCCATTTGAAAATAGCAGATCTACAAGATGGCGACGCGTTGTGAGCTTGTAGATCGGCTATTTTCGATAATCTAACAATTTTTTAATACATTTTGAACTTGTGAAATGGGCCATTCTGCACAATGAGTACTTTTACTTTTGGTGATTTAAGTATATTTAGATGCCAATACTTTTGTACTTTTACTCAAGTCAATTGTGATTACTGGACTTTTACGTGTAACAGAATATTTCTACATTGCAGTATTGATACTTTTACTTAAGTAAAAAAATTGAGTACTTTTTCCACCACTGGTGGAGTGATACAGTACAAGATGGGTTGAACACACGTCAGTACTGAGCTCTCTCTCAATACCCGATGGGCCGACATAATTATAGTGCAGAATACATTCTTTATGAAGGCCATTCCTGGCAAAAATTATGACTGTGGTTTTGATTCTCTGTTCTCTCTCTCTTCCCAAACCCCCCTGCCCGCGGCTGCAAAAAAAACTAAAAAGAAGGGGGAGGGAAAAAAAAAATCAGCTTTTTTCATTAAAGGACCAGCAGGCAGAAGAAGAGTTTCAAATATTTCCCCCAGGGAGTGCTCATTCAAAGTATACCTCTGCTTTGTTATTTTAACAGGGCCTCCAAAAAAACGCTTTAATCCTTTAAACGGTGCTGTGCCTGGGTAAAAGATATATAAAACCAGAGAGAGGTAAGGACAAGCAGTGGTGGCAAAAAGTACTCGCATCTTTTACTTAAGTAAAAGTATCAATACTGCAGTGTAGAAACACACTTACGTAGTACAAGTAAAGTAAAAGTCCGGAAATCAACCTTTACTTGAGTAAAAGTATCAGAATATACTTTAAGTACCAAAAGTAAAAGTATTCATTGTGCAGTTGTGCGCATTGTGAACTTGTAGATCGGCTATTTTCAAATGGCCGAAATATCCCATTTAGACCTGTTGTAACCTATACGTTGTTATACCTTTCAATCCGGGAGCCACCTCTGTGTCTCATTAGTTGTCACTATACAGTACATATAGCAACATAATTGTTTATTTTATTTTTTTAGTAAGAATTTGAACGTTTTCAAAAAACGTAGGTTAGGTTTTAGAAGGCGTTTTTAGAATTGGCCTCAGGGCTAAATGGGATATATATAGGGCTGAAATGGTTAATGTATGTTTTGTGATAATAATCTAAATCTGCAAAGTAACTGGGCAACCACACTAACTAGGCCTGTCAAATAATTGTAGTGGAGTAAAAGTACAATATTTGCCTCTGAGAAGTAGTGGAGTAGAAGTAAACGTATTGAAAATGGGAAATCCAGTAAAGTAAAAATGCCTCAAAAGTGTACTTAAGTACAGTACTTGAGTAAATGTACTTAGTTGCTTACACCACTGAGGACAAGAAGTATGGAAGAAACATGAGTGAGAGAGAGAGAGAGAGAGAGGAGAGAGAGAGAGAGAGAGAGAGAGAGAGAGAGAGAGAGAGAGAGAGAGAAGAGAGAGAGAGAGAGAGAGAGAGAGAGAGAGAGCAGACAGACAGACAGACAGACTGACAGGACAGACAGACAGACAGACAGACAGACAGACGACAGACAGACAGACAGACAGACAGACAGACAGACAGACGCAGGAGAGAGCTCACTCTCACAGGTTTGTGCGTTGTTCTGTTCTAGGTGTTCGATTGAGCGATGTGATGAAAGGTTTTGGTGGGAAGAATGCGTGGGTGGATTACGTGAACGCATTTCCCTGAAAAACACTCATTAACTTGAAAAAGCTGTAATTGATCTCATTATCAGCTTGGGGGAAAACCACAAAATCCATCAAAGTAAATGATTCAAAAGCAGTGGTGGAAAAAGTTCTAAAATTCTTTACTTAAGTAAAAGTACCAATACTGCAATATGAAAATACTCTGTTACAAGTAAAAGTCCAGAATTCTAAATTTACTTTCGTAAAAGTACAAAAGTATTGGCATCAAAATGTACTTAGGGGTACCAAAAGTTAAAGTACAAAAATATTTGAAAATAGCCGATCTGCAAGCTCAACGCGTCGCATCTTGTAGATTTGCTATTTTCAAATAGCCTAGGTATAGAATAGGGCTGAAGTGGTTAATGTATGTTTTGTAATGTAATTATTTATATCTTAACATAACTAGTAACTAGAGTAGAAGTAAAAGTATAGACAATAGGAAATACTCCAGCAAAGTAAAAAGTACCTCAAAATGTACTTAAGTACAGTACTTGAGTAAATGTACTTAGATACTTTACACCACTGTTCATAAGTAGCCTCAGAGAGAGAGAGCGTACCGTATTGGGTGTGTACGGCAGGCCATAGAACTTCTGCTGCATCTCCTTCAGGACATCTGTGGTGGAGTGGTGTTGAGGTTTGCCGTGATATATCTGGTCCAACACGGCATAGAAAACCTACCCATGGGGGAGGAAAAAAACACACACAAGACAAACTCCTGGTGAAACGGCCCTGCTGCAAGTTACATGCTGTCTGGATATCAGTGGTGTAAAGTAACTAAGTACATTTACTCAAGTACTGTACTTAAGCACACTTTTGAGGATTCTTTTACTTTACTGGAGTGTTTCCCATTTTCAATACTTTTACTTCTACTCCACTTCATCTCAGAGGCAAATATTGTACTTTTACTCCACTACAATTATTTGAAAACTTTAGTTACTAGTTACTTTGCAGATGTAAATTGTTATAAAATAAATTGTAATATTATAATTGATACTTTTACTTAAGTAAAAAATGTCAGTACTTTTTCCACCACTGTTGGATACCCTCCGTCCTCCACTTGAGCATAAACGTTCTCCACTGCATGAAGTGGAGGCCAAACAAATGAACTCTTATCTCTCGTCAATCACTCACTCGGCGAGCACTTAAACCGCCCTTATGCCCATTGTCCTCTAAGTGAGTTTTTAACCCGTTGGCAACACTATGGATAACTTGTGAAAACACCTTATTAAGTGTATGTGATAACGTAGTCCATATAAGCCTGATAAGTTTTACTCGCAGGGCAGTAAAGTTGAATGGCACAATGGCACCGCAGAGGAATAGGCTGTATCAAGTTCTATGAATTGTGATCTTGCTTTTGAGTTCTAGTAGTTACAGATTATTTCTGTCCGGCTCAGAGTTTGGCATTGCTTAAAGGTAGGGTAAGTGATTTTCTTTGGTTAAAATAAGTGTTAAATAGCTCATTATTCTGATACTCTGGTACTCATTGCTATATAGTGTTTGTTCAGTAACAGGAGTCTCCATGTCTCTCCCGCTCTTTATTAAACAGAAAATGCATTTTCAGGTCAGGATACCTATTTTATCCAATCAGATATAGAGAACTCAGTCAGATTAAACAAGTGAAATTGGAAGTGATGACACAAAGAAATGAGCTGAACAAATTGGAACTGGAACGCTATAAAAATGAAGCTGATAAATGGGTACTCTCTCCTGATTGGCTGAAATGTTGTCACCTACCTCAACATTTATTTTCTGTTTATTAAAGAGCAGGAGAGACAGGGAGACCCTTGTTACTGAACAAACACTCTATAGCAATGATTACTATCAGAATATAGTGCTTTAAACTTTTTGTTTTAACCAAAACATATCACTTACTCTACCTTTAATTTTTGTTTTGTACTGTAATAAAGTGCCTCGTCTCTGCTAGTCAGGGGTCTAAATACTGACGTCCCTGTGTACTCTTCTCCATATGTAATATATTACTTACTTTGAATCAGACCAACGCCCAGAGCAACGCAGAGTCAATTTCCTCAACAGTATCCTTCAGTGATTATTAGTACATACACATGCAATGCCTTGTGTAAGTCAATCTCTGTTTATTCCCAATAAATTACACCAAACCCACCCTTATCCAACCTACATAAACCCCAATGTCATGCATCGCCCTTCACCCTTTCATGGGTCTATATCTATAACTAAACCCAACCCTTCACCCCACAATGTATTATAATTCTTTCTTGTATGCAACTAGAGGTTTGGGCCGCTGCGCGGTCCTTCCGTCTAGCCGCTGCTCCCGCCTAGTAGCCTGTAGACGTTCATTGCAACAGCGGTACGCAGAGGCAAAAACCAAAGCGAAACGTAACGTTGTGTTGACGGAGAGAGCATGGTCGAGTGAACATCAGTTTGTATTGAGAGAGAGAGAGCATGAGGACCCGTATGAATGAACCCAGACCCACAAACAGCTTGGAGAGGCAGACACACAAACAGACACACAGCCACGCATGCGCACCACTCTCAATTGTATTATAGGATATATCATTTGCACATACATTTGCACTAATTTTGGGGCAACCAGAGTGTTCAGCGTGTGTACCGCATGGGCCTCAAAGTCCCCAGTTCGAATACCCGGCCAAGCGGACCATATGTCACTCCCCTACTCTGTTTTCATGTTTCCTGTCTCTCTCCACTATACCTATAAGTATATATACTATACCTAAAAGCTAAAAAAAAGGCACTCATTTTTTAACTAGTTAAATGAAAAGGTTGAAAAGTGAAAAGGCGACTGTACCTGTAGCTGGGTGTCTGCTGCCCCGCACACCTTTTTGGACTCACACAGGCGAGCCACCATGCTGGCAGGCAGAGCCTAAGGAAACATGGGCACAGACAGGAAGCAATTATGACATGGCTACAATAGTCCTTTTGCCTTAACCTCAATTCACAAATACTCAACTCTATACTCTGGACCTGGCATCCTATAGTGTGTATAGTTTCAATGTACAGGCTGATGATAGGTTCTTGGTTTACTTATAGTACTATAGTACTTATGTATTACTTTATTATTAGATTACTATTTCTATGCATTTGCTGTATTATCTTGTGTTGTCCTTGCTACGTACTGTAAGTCGCTCTAGATTAAGAGCATCTGCTAAATGCCTAAATTGTAATGTAATTTTTTGAAAATATAATTTTAGACATTTCTTCTTTTTTTTTGTTTTTTTCAAAAGGTAATATATAGGAATATTTAAATTGACACACAACAATTAAGTCATGAGCTGGACTCAACCATAACCGTGTATGTGCAGCACCAACAATTGTTTCTTCGACATACATTTCAACTAATATTCACACATCACCAACATTCAAGCTTTGAATTGTAACTACAAATGAGTTTGTATGCCTAAGACAAAAAAAGAAACGTGAGCGTTTGGCACGTGCCATCTGTAATACAAAAGGTTCAGGTGTACCTGTCCTGTTTTATAATGGCGGGCAAACTTGCTGACGACTCGATAGTCGGTGGCAAAGTACTCCATGAGGATGGAGGGGACCTCTGCGAAATCAGTGGCACATCTGGTTCCTGCAGAAGACAAGTTCAAGTTCTACTGTAAATTGTACTGTATGCTAGGGCATTAACAGAATAATAGAATATTCAAATATTCGACAATCAAACCACTATTCGACCACTGTACATCAAAGTCGATTATTCTATTAAAAAAATAAAAAATAAGTGTCGAGTCGTCAATGCCATTGGCAAAAAAACTAAACAAAAAAAAAACTTTAAAAAAAAAGATTTTTTTTTTTTTTTTTTTTAATAATAATCAAATCGATTAATCGAATATTCGAATACTTACAGGTCGAATAATTCGAATGCTAAAAATCACTATTCGTGAATGCCCTACTGTATGCAAGTATTTGGCAGGATGACCGTCCCGTGTTGATTTCGTCAACTAAAACTACCTTTTTTCACTGATGAAAACTAAATAAAAACCAAATAAAAACTAAGCTACAATGACTAAAACTAAATATATTGACAATTTCGTCAACAAATAAAAACTAGACTAAAATGTTAGTGAGGGACGAGTGGAGAAGAGATCCAGTAGAACTAAAAGACAAGTCATCTTTTGCTTTGTTGCGCTCGAGTGTTGAGCTCTGAAAATAGCCGATCTACAAGCTCACAGCGCGACGCGTTGTGAGCTTGTAGATCGGCTATTTTCAGCATGCAACCAAGTGTAAAATCAGCCATTACGACGCCGTCAAGGCAATCAACTGTACATTTAGTCGACTATAATCTTATGAAATTTAGTCGACTAAAACTAGACAAAAAATTCGGATGACTAAAATATGACTAAAACTAAATGGAATTTTATTCAAAAGACTATGACTAAAACTAAATCTAAATTTGCTGTCAAAATCAACAGCGCTGTGTCCCGTAACAGAAAGGTTTCAGGTTTAATCTAAACTGCAGGCCCAAATGTAATGACGCAGGGTTCTTCAGCAAGTTACTAAACACTTGCGTGCTGTACATAATGGCGTCGCAAGAATGTAAGTATGTTATACACTGCATACATATCAGTCCAGAGCTCAGACGTAAGTTATGTCCCAAAGGTGCAGACGTTAAGACACGTATAGGAGTAATACAAGAACCAGAAAAACAAAATCAACAATTAACTGAGAAGACATAAAGCTACTGTGTCTGCTGGTATAACAAGCGCCTATGTAATTGACAACAGGTACTCTATCTGCTGGTGAAACAGGCACCAATGTATTTGACAACAGGTTTCCAAAACAATCCAGGTTCAGGTTAGTGAACATGCCATAGGGCTGAGGGTGTACACTGACTGCACTGAGGGACAAAGAGTGCAAAAACAGAAGTCTCACGTGGCAGTGTACAGTATCTCTCTGTAAGCAGATATTGGTGGAAATAAAAATGCTGGAGACACAGTAGACAAGTAAAGGATGATTCCTTAAGCAATAAAGAAGTACAAGGGATTTACCAGTGAAAGCAATAGCAAATGTGTATAAACTATATTCCCAGCTTATAATTACAGTATACCAATATACACTGGCAGCTTGTCAGTTGTGATATAATATACATAATACCAGTGGTGGAAAGTACATGTACTTAAGTACAATTTTGAGTAACTTTTTACTTCACTAGAGTATTTCCAATTTGCAATACTTTTCTCCACTAGTACAATTATTTGAAAACTTTACAAGTTACTTTGCAGATATTACTATATTATAAAACATACATTAAACACTTTAGCCCCATTTTATACATAGGCTATTTGAAAATAGCCGATCTATGCTATTTTCAAACATTTTAGTACTTTTACTATTGGTACTTATATTTTTTGATGCCAATAATTTAGTACTTCGACTCAAGTAACATTTTGAACACAGGCCTTTTACTCGTAACAGAGTATTTTTTATATTGTGGCATTGCTACTTTTACTTGAGTAAAATATCTGAGTACTTCTTCCACCACTACATAATACAAGTCGCGGGTATGCAGAGTAGTCTTTCTGAATCCTGCCAAAAGGAGGAGCGGGGTGTCAAGTTGCCATGTCAGACAGTATCTTTCAGTAAGTGGATATTGCTGTTACTATGAACCTGATGTTTGGAGGCATCTCGGGTTACCACCCATAAGGTGTGTCCCCTTGGCTTTATCCCACAAACTGAAAGAGGTACACACTAGACACCTACTACGGTCTCCTCGAGGCCTTTATTCCTTAACCCATTAAGACCGGGAACGCATCTCTGTGTCATTTTTAGATTTCTTTGGGCTATTCAAAAATAGCAGCTCTGCAAGCTCAGAGTGCCGCGCTATGAGCTTGTAGATCTGCTATTTTTTTGAAAAAACGTGAAAATGTGTGCAAATCTTTGAATATCTTTTTTTCTGTAGCTCACATTTTTAACTCTGTTACAACTTCTGGGGGGTCCCTGGAACAAAATATTTTGAGATGGGGGTCCGTGGATAAAATTCATATAATTTTTGGGGGTCCTTGACATGAAAAAGTTTGAGAACCACTGATTATAGCAACATTAAAAAACAAAAAACAAAAAAAGGATTTAGAAGACATTTGTAGAATCCCCCCAGAAGCAAAAATTTGAGTTAAAAATGTTTGCTTTAAAAATACATATATATTCAAAGATTTGCTCAAATTATCACGATTTTTCAAAAATAGCAGATATACATCTGCTATTTTTGAATAGCCAAAGAAATCTAAAAAAGACACAGATTCTTTCCCGGTCTTAATGGGTTAAATCGGATTTGACTTCCCTTTTCAAGCTGAGCTTACACCATAACAAATGGCTTAAATATAACCTGTAGTCCCAAAGATGTAACTCTAACTGCAGACGTTTGGAAGCTGAGTACAATAGGCCATCATTATCAGGTATGCAGCATGTAAGAACGTCAAGCATCGATCTCCTTCGTAGACGTGTGCTGTAATTACTTCTCTTAAGTCCTTCAAATGTTGTATACAAGTCTGATGTTTATGTAATGTATGTGGCTTTGCCAGTTGCCCAACAACACGTGTACCTGCATGTTTGGGTAAAACATTGTAGCGTAAGTGTGTGCGCATACTGTACACCCGACAACTGGATGATAAAAGGCATTTGGAGCTTTGTTAGTCTGCATGCTTGTGTGTGTGACCCCTGCTCGACCCCTGCTCACTTTGCTAGGGTCGGATGGCTCAGGGTAGAGGACAGAGTACAGCAACTTGCAATGGGCCTGGTCTACAAGATACACCACAAGGTTAAGACACCCATGTACTGTTCAAAGTACTTCAAAAATGTAAATGAAGTCCACAATCACAACACCAGAGGCAGCTCCACTGATCACGTCCAACCCAGATTTGGCACAGACAAGGGGTTGAATTTGTTCTCCTGCTAAGCCACAAAAATGTGGAATGCCCTACCAAAAGTAGTGAAGGAGTGTAAAACCCTACTCTCCTTCAAGACTGCCCTAAAAGAGTACCTTCAGGAGGCTGCAATTTGAAACTGGCCCCTGTAAAAGTCATAACCTAGCACCCCCCCCCAAACTGCTTACTGTACATATTTTTTGTTTTTTCTTATTGTCTCCGCCAGGCCGAAAGGCATGGCGAGAGAGAATGTTTTACCCTCCGTCCGTCCATCCGTGTGTGTGTCCGTGTGTCCGTGTGTCCTGTCCGTGTGTTAGCAGCTAATCTCTGGCACCGTTGGCCCGGTCGCCTCGAAACTGTGCACACACACTCCCTGGATGCCAATTCAGAACCTCTGCTTCAAATTTTTCACATGGGCCTGTTATAGCGCCACCTGGACGCCGATTTGTGCAAAACCCAATTTTTTGACATTACTCCTACAGATGTTATCCAAACGTCATGCAAATCGGTACACAGTATCTCTATAGTCATGTGATAAACACGGATCTGTCCGATTTCCCATATTCCATCCTCATTGGCTAAGGTTCGCTTCCAAAATTTTCGGGATTGGTCCGTTTTGAACAAAATGCCTCAAATCATGAACGCAGCTTGCGATTTCCGTGAAATTTCACAAACACATTCCCACTAGGCCAAGGAAGAAATGCCACCCTTTTTCACATAGGCCTGTTATAGCGCCACCAGCAGGTCTAATTTAGCAAAACACATTTTTGGAACAAAATGCCTCAGATCATGAATGCAGTGGCACCCTTTTCACATTGGCCTATTATAGCGCCACCAGGAGGCCAGAATAACGTACCTGACCTGGCGGAGACCTGTGCTCCGAGGAGCACTTTTTCTAGTTATTAAACTGTTTTTATGATGTTCTGCATAGTAGTGTATATCTGTCTGTCATTTAATTTCACAATACATTGAGTACAAAGGACCCCAATGGATACAAGCCAATGGCTTTCTTGGGTTTTTTAATTCCCATTAGCTGACCTTGTATTTGAACTGTACTTTCATGTGCTCTTTTCTGCAAACTTCTAATAAAGTATTCAATCAGTCAGTCAATCAATGCACCTACACTTTCTTTTTTGTGCGTGTGCATTTGTCACAATGAAACATTTTCATGTGCATGTTTGTACCCGAGACAATCTGTGCATACACCAGCAGATGAAGTGTATATTCAACCCGATCGCCAGAGGAAACATTGTCATTGAACGTTTTTCAAATTACGTGCATATAGACAACTGGAAAACCCGAAAATCCGTGCATAGCTGCCTTGCATCTCCCCCATTGTGACTAAACCATTTCGGAGGCGCGCAGTCTCAAGGGAACTGTCGCCACGTAAGGGACCACCGAGTGAGCTAAAGCGAGCGAGTTGCCGTTGAGTTATGTACTGATAGGCACAGAATCGTAAATGTTGTTGTGGGGACTGCTCTGCTTCCGGGTTTTTCCGGGTTGCAACTGGTTACGCCCACCGTGGGACTCGCCGTACATATGCACAGATTTTCTGGGTTTCTAGGCGACTATGCACGGAATGACGTGCACTGGATCCGTGCAATGTATACTAAATTCTTGGAGATCAGGCTGGTATATTACACAATACAACCCTCTAGCTCACCTGTGACATGCTGGTAGCGCGTGCGTCCCAGCATGGAGTGCATGGCGTGGCCCATCTCGTGGAAGAGGTTCTCCATCATGCCCGGGGTGAGCAGCGTGGGGGCGCTCTTGGTAGGCTGGGGCAGGCTCAGCATCAGCACCACCACGGGCAGCTGGTACTGGTCCGCCTCCTCCTGGCATCGACGACCCCCCCGAATGGTGAAGTGACAGTCCTGAGAGAGAGAGAGAGAGAGAGAGAGAGAGGGGAGGTGGGAGGAGGAGAGGAGGGAGGAATGAATGAATGGTGAGAGGGGTGGACAGCATAGAAAGAGGGATGGATTCAGGAAGGAGGGAAACGAGAGAGAACGGGTAACGGTAGACAAGGGTGAGAGGGTGGAGGACAAGAGGGATGGGTAGAGCATGGAGAGACATTTAAGTACCAATAAGTAACCAATTGTAACATATACACATTAAGTGTATTGTTTTGTTTATTATCTTGTATTTGACTTGTTTTTTATTATCCCAAACATCGATTATCATTATGGAAAATCATTATTGAAAAACTGGATACAACTCAGGAGACAGCATGCTTAGTGTTACTGCGTGTGTGTGTGTGCGTGTGCGTGTGCGTGCGTGCGTGCGTGTGTGTGTGTGTGCGTGTGTGTGTGTGTAGTGTACCTGGTGAGGTTTATTTGCCCGATGGAAGAAATCACAGTAGATGTATCCCAGCAGCCCCTCCGTCTCATGTACAACAGCCTAAAAAGACAGACACAAACAAGGTCATTGGTCACACCAAAACACAGAGCAGAACTAAACTCTCCGTCAATGTGATAAACCAAGGTTCTTCAACAGGGGGTCCGGGACCCCTAGGGGGTCCTCAGAGTTACTACAGGGAGGCCACCAAAGCTTTGTGTGATAGGGACTTTTTTTTTTACAGTAACCACTTGAACCCTAGACTGGAGGAGCCAGCCCTATCGAAGGTCTTGAAGGGCGGATCCAAAGCCTTGCGCTCGGTACCAGCGCCGCTTCCTATTGCTTCACCAATCTATGTCCCCGCCTCTCCTCCCCCCCCCCCCGGCCTGAGCACGGCACACGCTGACGTCACCAAATTTAGAGCGACGCCCCTCTGCACTCTGATTGGTTAGGAGATAACAATGTTTAGAAACCACCGTTCCTGCAAGGTACCCCCAGGCTTTTATTTTTTTAAACAAAAACAAAAAGGCATGGGTTTCCGAGGCACTTGAACCCTAGCATTGCTATTCTGAGGGGAACATTAGCCGAAAATAGCCGATCTACAAGCTCACATTGTTGTGAGCTTGTAGATCTGCTATATTCGGAGGTTTGGATATTAGAGGTTTGGTGTAGAGGGAAAAAAGAGCAGACCAAGTACCGGGCCAAATGTCAAGTTGAGGGTATTAAGTGGTTAAATGTCTGAAAACACACAGTTAACATGAATTCAATGTGTAGCGGGGGGGGGGGGGTCCCTGCTTCATTTCTCTCTTAGCTAGGGGGTCCTTGGTCTGAAAAAGGTTGAAGACCTCTGTGGTAAACGGTACAGACACACAAGTGGACAGCAGATTAGAAGATAGCAGCAATACACAATAATAAAACACTTGAGGTCATTTTCAACATTTACCAGCTTGCGGACGTCATCGCTCCACACCTCTCCGGCGCTGGGGGGCTCAGTCATGAGGGAGACGCCGTAGAGCTGAGAAAAGAGGTTGTTCAGGCCCTCCATGCAGGCCCCCAGGGAGAAATATGGACTGTACAGACTGGGCTCAATGTTGAACCTGCCGACCAACACCAAAATATCAGCATTAGGAAAAAGACAAACATTTTTAACCCATTAAAGGGACTACACCATGAATTAAAACAAATATATATATATTTAATATCATATTATTTATGTCCCTCAAACGTTTTTCAAAAGGTTTGAGCCTAAATCAAGTCTCAGATATATACTCATTACAACTAACTTCTCTCTGGCTTATAAAGCACTTTCACCTGCAATACCACATTGTCCTGTTTGGCACGGGGCGCTATTGAGCCAGTTTGTATGCATGTTATCTCCTGGTTCTGTGTGGAAAAAGTAAAAAAAATAAATAAGAAAAAACAACTAAAAAATAAATAAATAAAATACTTTTTTTTTGGGAACACCTTACGTGACGTGACGTCACGTCAGGGGCCAAATCAGTTTGGCCTGTTTTGAGACCAATTTACAGAAAACCCCAGATTTGCTGTGAAAGCCTGAGTGTTCAAACTGGGGTATTTTTTGGGATAGAATCGAGGTAGGGGAGACCAAAAACACACCAAAAAAAGTTAAAATTCATGGTGTAGTCCCTTTAAGACCAGAGGCCGATTCTACAAAGGCCTTCTAAATCAGTAGTTATCACTCTTTCAAAGATTTTTTTTAAATGTTCAAAAATAGCAGATGTACAAGCTCACGGTGCCGTGCTGTGAGCTTGTACATCTGCTATTTTCGAATAGCCAACGCAAAAATCAAAAATGACACAGATGCTTTCCCGGTCTTAATGGGTTAATAACTAACAATAATACGATAATAAAGAGTTTGATTTCTGGGTGTTCAAAAGTTCACTTCATTTCATGTTTAAGCGACCATAACATCATTTTCTGCACGCGTAAGCTTCACAGATCTGTAGTTGATTGTCATAGCACGATCAGCTGCAGAGCTGTGAAAACTTACTCATCAGAAGCTCTCACAACAGCTCTTGAGAAAGTGGATTGGTCAAATGTACTCGGTGGCTCCTCGGCTGAGGGGTCTTGGACTGGTTTCAAAACTGCTTTTGTGTCTGTTATTGATAGCCTAGCGCCCAAGAAGGTGGTGAGAGTCAGAGCCCGTACACAACCCTGGATGAATGGAGACATCCTAAATGCAATCAAACTCAGAAACAAAATGTACTCTGAGTTCAGGAAATGCAAAGATGTGCAACTACTTGAAAGATGCAGAAATCAACGAAATGTAGTAAACAAATTGGTCAAAACTGCCAAAAAGAATTTCTTAAATGAAAGTATTGAGGCAAACAAAAGCCACCCACAAAAGCTGTGGGAAGCGCTACAGAAATTGGGCTGCAACAACAAAATTCAAACCAAAGCTACAAACATCTGCATTATTTCAAGTGGCGTGCTCATTACCGACAAGCAAGCGGTAGCAAACTGTTTTAACAGCTTTTTTACCACCATTGCAACCCAGTTGGTAAGCAAACTTCCTCAGCATTCAGGTTTGTACGGCTCTGACCACATCCATGCTCACTATGTTAAACTAGGGGCTAAAAAAGACTCCTTTTCATTCAAACCAGTAAATGCTGATGATGTGCAGAAAAAACTACTCGCCCTCCAGCCAAACAAGGCCACCGGCCTTGACAATATCCCCACCAGATTCCTCAGAGACGCAGCTACTGCTATTGCCCCCATAGTAGCCCAAATCACAAACCTATCCATCAGCCAGTGTCACGTCCCACAGGATTTCAAGTTGGCAAGAGTAATCCCTCTGCATAAAAAAGGAAGCAAATTAGAACCTGGCAACTATAGGCCTGTTTCCATCCTTTGTTCCATCTCAAAGGTTGTAGAGCGATTAATTCAAGAACAAATCAACAGCTACCTCAGCGAGCATAAACTGTTGTTTGAATTCCAATCGGGCTTCAGAACCTCCCATTCCACTGACACATGCCTACTGTATCTGACCGACTACATCAAACGTGAGGTAGACGCGGGCAAATACTGCGGCATGGTCATGTTGGACCTCCAAAAAGCGTTCGACACTGTAAACCACTCAATTTTACTTGATAAGCTGAGGGCGATTGGTTTTGACTGCACATCACTAAACTGGATGAGATCTTACCTGGAGGGAAGAGAACAAGTGGTTGACATCAACGGAACCATGTCCTCATCCCTCCCGGTGAGCTGTGGGGTTCCTCAGGGCAGCATTCTAGGGCCGTTACTGTTTCTTCTATACATTAACGACATGAGTGCTGCCTGTAACTGCAAATTGTTCCTGTTCGCTGATGACTCGGCACTCCTGATCTCGGGAGAGGACAAGTTGCAAGTTGAGGAGGCGCTCAGCTCCGAACTCTCAAAAATCCGTACTTGGCTTACCGATAACAAACTGTCACTACACCTTGGGAAAACTGAATCCATTCTCTTTGGGACCAAACATTCCCTCAGACAGATGGATGTAAATGATTTCAAGGTCAAAGTCGATGACACAATTATCTCTAGCAAAGAAGAGATTACCTATTTGGGTTGTGTACTTGACAAATACCTGACAGGTGATAGCATGGCTACAAAGGTGGTCAAAAGAGTAAACCAGAGAACCAAATTTATGGGCAGAGTTTCCTCTTTTGTCAACCCTCAGGCCCTCAGGACCCTCTCTGGGGCCCTGATTCAACCACTTTTTGACTATGCTTGCACCTCCTGGTACTCCAACACCTCAGTGTCACTGAAGACTAAGCTTCAAACCTCCCAAAACAAACTGATTCGGCTACTCCTCGGATTGGGGCCCATGACCCACCTTTCTCCCACCCATTTTGCCAGCCTAGGCTGGCTCAGGGTGGAAGACAGGGTTAAACAACTAAAAATGGGACTGGCCTTCAAAATTGTAAATGCAAATTTGCCCGATATGCCCCCAATTCCCGCATATCTGAGTAAATACCTCCAAAAGGTTAGCGACACCCACAGTCACAATACCAGAGGGAGCGTTAACAACAATTTGGTACCACCCACCCATAAATCAAACATGGGCAAATTCTCCTTCTACAGCACTGCCACCCAGGATTGGAATAGTCTAACGCCATCCCTCAAAAAATGCAGTTCGCTGGGCTCATTTAAAAAAGCCTTAAAAAATCACCTTTCAGGAGGCCAAAGGTGGAGGTAGTACCATTTTCCCGTTAGACAGCAGACCCCCCCCCCCTGTTCTTGTACATATTTTTTTCCCCTCTTTTTTTTTTTTTTTTTTTTTTGTTGTACATAGTGTTATATATTGTCTTTGGCTGTTTATTTTGTAATGATATTTGAACTGTGGTGCCACTATATATGCCTATGAATTAAATACCAAGGCCCTCATTGGAAACAAGTCCGCAAGGACTTTTATGAACGGACCTGTTAGACAAAGTATTTTAAATGTAACTGTGCTGTTTTACATTTTTTGCCTAATAAAAATATTCAATCAATTCAATCAAACCTAATTCTCCCAACAGGGAACAGGAAGGCAAGGCCCTTCCATGATGGGAATATCTTAAAATGTTTGTGTTTTTATTTAGCCATTGCAGCATCATTCATAAAACCAATAAACTATTTGACTATACTATATACTGTAACTAAATCTAGTTTCAGTGACATCCAGTTGATTCTGGTGTAGCAGGTCAGATTTCCTTGACAGATA
Source organism: Gymnoscopelus braueri (assembly GCF_963280865.1). Lineage (NCBI taxonomy): Eukaryota > Metazoa > Chordata > Actinopteri > Myctophiformes > Myctophidae > Gymnoscopelus > Gymnoscopelus braueri. The sequence goes on from NC_137606.1 coordinate 12,908,612, forward strand.
CGTTTCCCGTTAGCCTTGTTAGTCCAAAACCATGGACCACAGTAGCTAAGATGTGAACTTGAGGCTACTTCTCACATACTTTATGATGCCATGTGAAATCCTCTTTTACAGGGTCAGTCACAGAACGGTGCCCCTTGACTCGCCTACCCTGCTCAGACATCAGCAGGTTAACCACAAGACCCGACCCTGGGTTCTCTAGTTCAGTAGCTGTGGGTCGGGACCCCCAGGGGGGTCGCCACATGATTTTGGGGGGGTCCCCAGATGACAGTAAAACAATTATAAAATAAAAAAATGTGTACATAACATAACATAAGGAAAAAAAGAAAGAGGCAGATCTACAAGCTCACAACCCCTCGCGTTGCGAGGCGTTGTGAGCTTGTAGATCTGCTATTTTCACAATATTTATCTGTGGAACCATGTCAGACTAAATGTAATGCCTCAACTCCTACAATTCCAAGTGCTTGTCAAGGTGGGGGGTCCCCAGTTCAAATATGATTATGTTGGGGGGGTCCCAAGTTCAAATATGATTATTTTGGGGGGTTCGCAGTTCAAATATTATTATGTCGGGGGGTCCCCAGTTCAAATGATTATTTTGGGGGGTCCCCAGTTCAAATATGATTATGTTTGGGGGGTCCCCAGTTCAAATGTGATTATGTTTGGGGGTCCCCAGTTCAAATGTGATTATGTTTGGGGGTCCCCAGTTCAAATATGATTATGTTTGGGGGGTCCCCAGTTCAAATGTGATTATGTTTGGGGGTCCCCAGTTCAAATATGATTATGTTGGGGGGTCCCCAGTTCAAATATGATTATGTTGGGGGGTCCCCAGTTCAAATATGATTATGTTTGGGGGGTCCCCAGTTCAAATATGATTATGTTTGGGGGGTCCCCAGTTCAAATATGATTATGTTTGGGGGGTCCCCAGTTCAAATATTATTATGTCGGGGGGTCCCCAGTTCAAATGATTATTTTGGGGGGTCCCCAGTTCAAATATGATTATGTTTGGGGGGTCCCCAGTTCAAATGTGATTATGTTTGGGGGTCCCCAGTTCAAATATGATTATGTTTGGGGGGTCCCCAGTTCAAATATGATTATGTTTGGGGGGTCCCCAGTTCAAATGTGATTATGTTTGGGGGTCCCCAGTTCAAATATGATTATGTTGGGGGGTCCCCAGTTCAAATATGATTATGTTTGGGGGGTCCCCAGTTCAAATATGATTATGTTGGGGGGTCCCCAGTTCAAATCTGATTCTTTTTGGGGGTCGCGGACTGAAAAAGGGTTGAGAACCACTGCTCTAGTTGCAAGTCCATGTTATTGCCACCCTGCTGGCCCAGAGTGTTTTAGACTCCCTCCGGCTGATGAGACATGGTAGGGAGGGAGGAAGAAAGGGGAAACCCAGATCAGTGGAAACATTTTGGGTTCCTGTCTATCTTCTGATCACGTGCAATTACACCCCGTCTGGATGTGGACAACGCACAGCACGGCTCACCGTCTGCAACACACAGCCTGAGGGTCCTCCCCTCCACACATCACTTCTACACTTTAATTAAAAGCTGCGGAGAGCCACTACCATTGGCCAAGGTCTACAGCCATGATTAATGGTGACGACGAAAGAGAATGACGTGGCCACCCTGTTTTTGAGTATGTAGGATAGGAAACCGTTTTTCTGTACTTTATATGTGCTGCAGGCTATACTCTACAGTTGGGCAGGGATTCACACAGCGCAGCGGGCAAAAATCCCCTTAACATTACATGCTGTGTGAGATATACTATACATATTGTGTGGTCCTCAGTGGTGGAAAAAGTACTCAAATGTTTTACTTAAGCAAAAGTATCAATACTGCAATGTAGAAATACTCTGTTACAGAATGTCCCATTTCACAAGTTTTCAAATTGTGTAAAATGTATACAAATCTTTTGAAAATAGCCGATCTGCAAGCTCACAATGCGTCGCAGAACTTGCAGATCGGCTATTTTCAAATGGCCGAAATGTATATAGGGCTGAAGTGGTTAATGTATGTTTTGTAATAATAATCAAAATCTACAAAGTAACTAGTAACTAAAGTTTTCAAATAATTGTAGTGGAGTAAAGGTACAATATTTGCCTCTGAGATGTAGTCGAAGAAGTAAAAGTATAGACATTTTGCATATACTCCAGTAAAGTAAAAATACCTCAAAATTGTACTTAAGTACAGTACTTGAGTACATGTACTTAGTTACTTTCCACCACTGGTGGTCCTGTGTACCTCAGTGGACAAAGCACACGGCACTAACCCTGATAGGGTTAAGGGGTTTATTTCCTATCACCCCACATTTAAAATTGATTCACAGTGAGACACTTAGGGATAAAAGCTTCGCAGCAAATGTTATATAGCTTGAACAGTTTAGAGCAATCGTCCCGTTTAGCACAGCCATGGTTGCCAAGTCTATTCACCCAGCATGCACAGATACACAATCTGGACCCAATTTGACAATGGCAAACAGCTGCTTTACCAGAGACACAAAGTAAGAAAGAAAGAAAAAAGAAAGAGAGAGACAGAGAGAGAGAGAGAGAGAGCGAGAGCGAGAGCGAGAGAGAGAGAGAGAGCTAAAACACTGAGTGGAAATGACAGAGAGAAAGAGGAACAGGGAGAGTAGTGAGAGTGAACCTCAGAGAACTAATGAACAGTGGTGGAAAAAAATACTCAAATACCTTACAGTACTTAAAGGTAGGGTAAGTGATATTTTTGGGTAAAAACAAAAAGTATTTTTTTTAAAGGTTAAAGCACTATATTCTGATAGTAATCATTGCTATAGAGTGTTTGTTCAGTAACAGGAGTCTCCCCGTCTCTCCATCTCTTTAATAAACAGAAAATACATTTTCTGGTAGGTGTCAAAATCTCAGCCAATCAGGAGAAAGTACCCATTTTAAGCTTCATTTTTATAGTGTTCCAGTTCTAATTTTGCCTGCTCATTTCTTAGTGTCATCACTTCCAATTTCTCTTGTTTAATCTATATCCTGATTGAGTTCTCTATCCTGATTGGATAAAATTGAAAATGAAACGAAAATGCATTTTCTGTTTTATAAAGAGCTGGAGAGACATGGAGACTCCTTATATGGACAGGACACTCTATAGTAACGAGCACTATCAGAACATAGACCCATTTTGCAATTATTTGAAAAAAAAAAGTATCAATACCACAATGTAGAAATACTCCATTACAAGTAAAAGTCCGGAATTCAAAATTTACTTGAGTAAAAGTACAAAAGTATTGGTGTCGAAATATACTTAAAAGTACCAAAAGTAAAAGTTGTTCAAATGTATACAAATTGTTTGTAAATAGCAGATCTACAAGCTCACAGTGTGTCGCATTGCGACGGATTGTGAGCTTGTAGATCGGCTATTTTCAAATGGCCGAAATGTATATAGGGCTGAAGTGGTTAATGTATGTTTTGTAATAATAATCTAAATATAATAAGTAACTGAAATTTTCAATTAATGTAGTGGAGTAAAAAGTACAATATTTGTCTCCAGATGTAGTGGAGTAGAACTAAAAATATTGAACATTGGAAATACTCCAGTAAAGTAAAAACACCTAAAAAAATTACTTAAGTACAGTACTTAAGTAAATGTACTTAGTTTAAACCACTGGAAAGACGGAGAGACAGAGAATAAGGTGCTTAAAATATTATAACGTGCTACAAAAAGCAGTAACAGACCCATTTTACACAAATAGACCTGCAGTCTACAAACAATGGTCTCTGGGGGACTCCTGGTGACCAGCATGCAGAGAGCAGTGGTACCAAGGACAGATGGAGAGGGGGGGGGGGGGTGTCGGGGGATCATGGAAAGATATTTTCCTCTGTGAAAGAGAGGGAGGAAGGAGTGTGGGGAGTGTGAGACAGATAGAACGAGAGAGGGAGGAAAGAGAGAGAAACACATCTTCACTTCTTCCACTGAGTCGTCAGTGGCCCTGCCAAGATACAATTGAGGACTTTGGCAGGGCCCGAAAAGATCTCCCACACACACACATGCACACACACACACACACACACACACACACACACACACACAAAAATGGCATTTGGTGGATGCTTTAATCCAAAGAAGCACTCGTCAAAGACATAAAATGCCTGCAATAATACTTTGATAAAACTGACTTTGGTGTTATTGGGATCTAGTGATTGCTGGGAAGGGAGGGAGGTTTTAAATAACTAGAGGTTTGGGCCGCTGCGTGGCCCTCACATCTAGTAGCCTGGCCCTCACATAGACTACAATATGTAGGCTATATACTATTATTACAATTATTGTGGTCACGCACATGGCTACATATTTAACTCATTTGGTGCCAGAGGTTTATTAAAACAGGGTACATCTAGTGCCAGCGATGTCACCGTTTTAGCTGCGCTGTTTAGAGCTGTAGAATCGACGACGAACACCCCGATGTCCTAACACACACACCCACGCACGCACACACACACACACACACGCACACACGCACGCACGCACGCACGCACGCACGCACGCACGCACGCACGCACGCACGCACGCACGCACGCACGCACGCACGCACGCACGCACGCACGCACGCACGCACGCACGCACGCACGCACGCACGCACGCACGCACGCACGCACGCAAATCCGGCCGTGTTGTGTAGCGTGTGGTGTTGCTGTTCCGTGATCAGCTGTTCCGTGATCAGCGTGTCTCCGCACACATGCGCGGTGCGCGTAACAGCCCTTCCGGTTCAAAATTTGCTTTATCATGTAGTGTGTCAAATATGGGCCAAAGAAGGAATACAAATTGTATGCTGAACAATTAATTACGTGTAGGAAATTGGACACGTGGTCTGCTAGAACATAGCTCAAACAAAGAATGCTGATAAACAGGAAGTCGACCCACTAGCGGCTCTTTATAAATAGATAGATAACAGGTTATCTGTAAAAACATGAGGGGAGGCCAATACGCAACTGGAGAGACTCCACGGGACAGACTGCATCTCCCATTCAGCCATATTATAGAGACGTTCAGTCTGAATATTCACCACAGAATGACTTTCTTGAGTGTACAGTATGTATCTATTATGTTTTCTCCCTCATGTGACAGACAGAAAGACAGACACAGATAGATAGATGGACAGGCACGGCTCACTGCTCAGGTTCACTGCTCAGGTCACACTACAGGACCATTTCAAAGTCACTTTAACTTAATGAGCTAAACTGGACCCACATCTGTGCTCTCAAATCTGCTGGTTAGATACTTAATACATGCAGGACCAGATGCTTTGTCCAGTCGGAACGGCGCATGTCTCATTGATGAAAAATATGATTAATAGTGACAAGCCACTATATTTGTATTTTTATAATCATTCGAAGACGTCTTGGGGAATAACAATTATTTCAGGGCTGAAAAATCATACCATTTGCCTGCAGGTTTTGGTCTGGCTTATAGTCAGTGGTGTAAAGTAACTAAGTACATGTACTCAAGTAATGTACTTAACAAAGAGAGAAATATAAACATCGTTGTGCATTTTGTGTCACTCGTTTGCTCACATAAAGTGCTTAACCCATTCAATGCGGGAAAGCATCCATGTCATTTAGTTAAAAAGTAGAGATCCTTGACATGAAAACGTTTTGAGCACCACTGATATAGCAACAAAAGTTTTTTCAGAAAACTGTTAGAATTGAAAGGACATTTTTAGGTCTGAACACATTCACCGCCAATCACGTAGATCAACGTGATGTCAGATCCAACCGTTTTCCGCCAATCACGTAGATCTACGTGATCCAATTGTTTTATTTAATTTTTTATTCCACAAGAGGGCGCTCCAACGCAACTTAGGAATGATCCCGCGACTCCCCTAGAAGGAATCAACGGATGTGACGTCATTCCAAAAAAACGTCACGTCCGTCCGCTCCAATGATGGGATTTTGAGTAAAACAGCTCTAGCTCCATTCTTTTTTTTGTGATGAAAACCAGCCATTTTCAGCAGACGATCACTCTAAAATGGCGGATCGCGATAAAAAAAGTGTTGTTCCAGTGAATAGACTGGACTCTCCACCACCCCACGGACACTTTTTGGTTAAATGCGCGTGCACGTTGTGGCTTCTGCGGCGCTTCATAAATCATCAAACAGGTAAAAAAAACGCTGGCAGCAACTAATTAAAGCGGATTCATAGTACCTGGCGGTGAATGTGTTAATGGGTTAATGGAGAGAGCACAATGGAGAGAGTACAGTGTATGTGGTCAAATGAGGTGTTCATTCAGTTGTGATGAGCTACTACAGTAACACGACTGTACTGCTGGGAAAATTGGAAATGACATAACACTTCAGCCTGTCTGAGTGCAAAACACATTCCTTCAATAAACGATGGGTGTATGTATGATATCAGGGACTTGAGACATTGAGCAGAGGAGCTAGACGGGACTAGAGACGGTATAGGCATGTATATCGCATGGGGACAAAACACACTTGTACAACTCCCATGGTTCTCCCCTAACACCTTTTGTACTGTCTGGTGTTTTGACACCCGAGGAAGGGAACGGGAACACAATAATAATCTGCAGCCATAGCTGGAGTTACAAACACCTTACGACTCACCACAGAGATATAAATCAAGCAGGTTTATCGAATGACAGCTGCTGGAGAATTAACTGCATCGCGCGATGCCAAGCGACTCACCTTTCGGCGCGCAACACCCCACTGAAGTATGGATGATCCCATGGCATTAGCTCCTAAGGGTGGAATTATAAAACAACGATGAATCATCGTGTTAATACAAGATTGCATGGATGATACATGGTGTCATAGCAAAATAAATAAGAACCGACATGTTTTATTCACTTGCCATGCTTAAAACTCATTAAGTACTATTATTATGATCCAACGAGGAGTTCATTGTAAGGTCAGAGACTTGTTGTCATTGTGGTCGTCATGGTGTGTGCAGGCAAGGAAGGATCGGTATGATAAATATTCAAACCTGAAACGAGCGTCAAATTGCATAAAGAAGATAACAGAAATGTTTTCTTTATTTGTGGCCCTGTCAAGGCCATAATCCATTAATTGAGAAATAGTGTTCTAGGCCGGGGCATGTGTCTTCAACAGGGGGTCCTCAGAGTTACTACAGCCAAATCTTTTTGTGTGTGTTTTTTTTTTTTTACATTAGCCACTTGAACCCTAGCATCCATATTCATCCCCCATTTGCCGAAAATAGCCGAACTACAAGCTCACAACGCATCACGCTGCGATGCGAGCTTGTAAATCGCAACGCACATTTGGTATAGAGGGAAAAAAACAGCAGACTAAGTATAGAGCCAAAGGTAAATTTACTAAGTATTGAGGATTTAAGTGGTTAAATGTCTGGAATAACACATTGAATGAATCCATTATCCAACATATTAATAGAGAAGATAATAACAAAACAAAATTACGCAAAACTGGTGATAGTGCTGTCAAACAAGTCTATTTAAGCCATCTATGAAATCTATGAAAAGGTTTAAAGGGATTCTAGCGGCGGTGTTTGACAACAGTTTTTTTCTTTTTTTGATCTCTGAAGTTGCCTAGAATCCCTTTAATCTTAGGGTGTCAACTAAAACGAAATTCCTTGGCTTGGAGAGCTTCCAGGTGGTGCAGGTGTACACCACCATGGAGAGTACTGGGGATGGATTCCTCCACAGTGCCTCTGGCTTGACCTGGAGCTCCAACAAACCCAACTGGTGTGTTTTCGGGTGAGAAGCTGTCAGGGGATTGTGTTCTTTGCCGCTGCACTAGCGAGTAGCGACCCCTACAGGTTGTAAGCGGCGCCAGTTCAGCAGGGAGCAGATGTGGGAGGGATAACGTGTTCCTCCGCACACGTCACGCCCTCCCGGTGACACTCCTCACTGTCAGGTGAAAAGAAGCGGCTGGTGCGGCCATAGACCTGATTGTCTACACCAGGGGTTCCCAAAGTTGGGGTCGCGGGAGACTGATGGTGGGGTCGCAATTTTTTTCTTTTTTTATTCAGAACAGAATGGATGAAATACAATCTAAAAATGATTACAAATAGTACACTTTACCATTTTAATACATTACAAATGCGCATCGAACGTGCAAGTTTATGTGCATAAATGACCTCCAGGTTTAGGTGGGGTCGCGAGTCAATTTCCACATTATTTTGGGGTCGCGGGCTGAAAAGTTTGGGAACCCATGGTCTACACCAGTGGTTCTCAAACTTTTTCATGCCAAGGACCCCCAAATTGATATGTATCTGGTCGCGGACCCCCATCTCAAAACATATTCTGTGCCAGGGACCTCCAGAAGAAAAGATTTGAGTTGAAATGTTAAAAAATATATATATAAGATTTGCACACATTTTCTATGAGCATGTAGATTTTTGAATAGCCAAACTATAAAATATGGTTAAAGTGGTTAAAGTTATTGTGATGCTGTATTAACACATTTTGCTGGGGACCCCCTGGAACCTCCCTCAAGGACCCCAGGGGTCCCCGGACCCTACTTTGAGAACCAATGGTCTACACCCTCCCCATGTCAACTGTGGGGGTTAGCAGTGACGGGGACTGTGTTATGTAGTTCAATGTTCAGGAGGTAGAGGGGACAGAAAACAAGTCCTTGACGAAGTGACACTGGAAATAAAATAAAATAAAAGTACTTACTGAATCATGTGGATTGAGTTTTTTCTTAAAGTCTCTCATCATGTTAAAGTCTTTTGTTGTTCTGGGAGTAAAACAAAAAAAAAACAAATGAATGCCTAATGAACTGCAAGATCAACTTATTCTGAATAAGTAGGAGAATGTGCAGCTTTTTCAGAACAGACGATATGGTATCATTTTAATTAAATGCATTCCATTCATAACTAAGCATTCATAGACTTCTACTGTAGGTGGCAGTCTCCTCTAGCAAAGTAGTCGTATTATCCAATGTATGACATACGGTCTACGATTTAGAAGGTATCAAGAGAATGGTAGTATTTATCACTCCCATAAGTTAAAGAGAGAATAATGCACACTTAAATGGACCCGTTATTAAACAACAGACTTTTTGACTCCTCATCTTATTCAAGCATTCATTTCCCATGGGAGGGGGGAAATAGTATTATTACCATCAGTAACATCACATCGTGGGATAATGGGACAGTGGGATTTTACATAGAGATAAAGTTACAAACTGAAATGGATATTGATAGTTTAGTTATTGTTGGGAAAGGAAACACAGCTTGCATGTCCATAAGGTGAAAATCTGCTACAGCCAAGTTTAAGCGTTCCTTTCACAGTCACACTGTCACCTTGTGGTTGAAATGGTGTGACAAGGGTCCAGTTCAGTGCTTCCCAAACATAGGGTTGCCAAATGAGTCTAATCCGGTACCATCTAGACCAGTGGTTCTCCAACTTTTTCATGTCAAGGACCCCCAAATTGACACTTATTAGCCCGTGGACCCCCATTTGAAAAGATATGTCAGGGACCCCCATAAGAGAAGATTTGTACGGCTCTAGCAGTGATTCTCAACCATTTTAATTTAAAGGACCCCCAGTTTGACATGCATTAGGCTACGGACCCCCATGTAATGGCATTTCTATCACTGGGACCCCAATTCATAGTAAAATCAAAGTTAACTCTGAGAGTGTACAAATGGAACCATTTGTCAGAGTTACAGACCCATAAGGGTCCATTTGGTTCCTAACTATCCATCATTTAGTTGGGGAACCCCTGGAACTCCCTCAAGGACCCCTGGGGGTCCCCGGACCCCACTTTGAGAACCAATGATCTAGATTCTAGACTATTTTTGTTGTCAGGAATAGCATTGCTTCCATAGCTGCCTTGTTTTGTGCTTTGTTGTTTGAACTGAACTGCATGCTGTTTGATGAACTGAGACTAACTGTTACTGTGGAACCATTTCCTTTCTCTTTTTGTATTTAATACAACCTTTGAAAATCAAACTTATGTAGTGGTTGAGTTTATCCAATTTCAGTGTTTCTTGCAATGCATTAATGCAAGTAATTTGTGTTAGAACATAACCAGGGGTAGCCTGTGTTTTATGAATGCATGTAACCCTTGTGGGGTTTGATACTGACTCAACAGATTTTCAATCAAATCTAGATAATAAAACAGCAATATGCGTTATTAAAGGACAAGACCACTTTGGTAGAGGTTTGGGTTGTGTAGTTACCTTTCCATGATGTAACTCCAAAGGTGATTCCACCAGTGATTAGAAATTAATCATTCAAAATATGCTCCTCGTTGACTTAGATTGTACGCTGAAACAGCTCTCAAAGTCACTCTTTTAGCACGTAAACAAACGCAAGCACCGTTGATTCAGACAATATAGAACATCACCAAAACCAGTACTGTTTTTTTTTCATAAAAATGTTATCTTCCTGTTGATTTTGCCATTTTTATTAGGACTGGAGTGGATCCGGATCTGGATCTTCAAATAGTAAAATCAACAGGAAGTTAACATTTGAATTAAAAAACAAACATTACTGGGTTTGGTGATGTTCTATATTGTCTGAATCAACGTTGTTTGCGTTCTGTTATGCGCTAAGAGTTTTAGATTTTTTGTCCACCTTTGGAGTTACATCCAAACCTCTACCAAAGTGGTCTTGCCCTTTAAATGCCATTAAGGATGTTTTCTCATAGAAACACTGCGTATTTACAGGTTGAACACTGCCACCAGTAGTTTTTAAATGTAGATGTTATGAAAACTCCTAATGTATTTTTGTAAGTTTGGGCCCGTGGACACTCCAAATTTCACTTCTGGGTCTCGAGCTGAAAAGGTTTGGGAACCCCTGGTCTTGTTAACAAATTGTTGAATTTTGGGAAATATATCAAGATGCAGCAGAGTAGTATTAGGCCTGCTGAATAGTATTAAAGGGATATTTCACTTTAAAAAAAAAAATTGGTCATTATCGAAGAAACCCGACCCCCTCACATATTAGGAGGGCAGGATGAGTCACCAGAAACAAGGACGTGTGTTTTTGATGAATCTAACATGTTAAAAATGGAGATTGAAGTTATAATGGGTTTGTATAGGAAGGGGGCGTGTCTGATCAAATGAATATCAAATATCTAAATACTGAATCAAGCAACTTAAAAACTGTCTGGGGGGCTCCCAAAAGCCTGAGTAGATGATAAAACGACCCAATTTCATTTTTTAAGTGAAATATCCCTTTAAGCATGTAAGCGGCTGTAAAGTAGCTGTCCCACATTTGTTGTAATTTACAGTATATCTGTTGTAATGACCACCACTGTTAATACTGTTATTGCATATGACATATTTTTGAAGCACTTGGACTTGCATTCTATGTATTAAAGGTGATATTCAAAGATCACTACTAGTATAATGATAATGAGGAAGACCATACCTGTCTGACAGCTTATCTGTTAGCAGCTGCAGGAAGTTCATCACTGTCTCTGTGGAAATGAGAAAATGGAGCGAGAACGTTACAGCCTACAAACATGACCTTTGGGATCATTTCAAATCTAGCCTGAGGAGTACTAAGGACTAATGCTGGGGCAACATCAGACGCGCACGTACTATGCAGCTGGAAAGCTCCAACTGACATTGTACCAGGCACCGAGCCCCGCATGCACATGTTCTACGGAGTCAATACGCATGCGTATATTCAATAGTTTATTATTTATTTTCATAATATATTATGTCACCATAAACATTAATGACAATATATCTTATCAATGTAAACTAATTTCCAATTCCCCTAAAAATGTGTCAGGAATGTTCATTGTGTTTCTAAACCTCAAAACACTTGGAACAATCAAACACTACAGACTCGTGCCTGTCAATATGTTAACAGATCACACTGAAATGATGTATGTCTAATAAATTTGAAATTGATATTAATTAATTAATATGAAGGAATCTTGCTCCCCAAACATTTTCTCCTCTATGCAAAGCGCTTGGGAACTGCACACTGGGGCTGCACGTTCATCCAAACTGATCATATCAAATGGGCATTATCTGCAGGAGTATATCCACCATTATGAATAACATTATGTCTGTCATTTTGTCAATCATGAATATTCTTTTGCCAGAAATTAGTGTTTTATAGACTGTAATTGTGACATTGTGTGTGACACTGACATTGTGCAATTTCTCTGTAGGCAATAGACAGTTGCAACCTGATGACAATTGTTTTGGGATTGCTTGTGATTATGAAACGACATGAGGGATGTCAATAATAGATTCTAATTGAATTTTTATTTTATTTTATTATTCTCAATAGCCTACAGTACATGTACTGTATTAACAAGTGAAGGCTATGATGTTGCCTACAAAGGTCCACCCATACTCATAAACGGTCACTGGTTCGAGTCCTGCAACATTAAACGTGTGTGCGCATTCTGCACAATTGTGTTCCTGGAGGATTTTACACGCAATGATATGTGCATGGGCTGCGCGCAAGCCACACATACGCACTTTGGTGTACTTAGCCCTGGTTTAACCCATTCAAGCCGGGAACGCATCTCTGTCATTTTATGTTTCTTTGGCTATTCAAAAATAGCAGATATACAAGCTCATAGCGCAGCACCGAGTGCCGTGCTATGAGCATGTAGATCTGCTATTTTTTGGAAAAATCTTGAAAATTAGCTTCTGGGGATTCTACAAATATCTTCTAAATCTTAACAGTTTTTTGAAAAAAATTATGTTGCTGTCAGTAGTTCTCAAACTTTTTCATGTCAAGGACCACCCACAATGATGATATGTATTTGGCCGTGGACCCCCATCTCAAAATGTGTTGTTCCAGGGACCCCCAAAAGTTGTAACATGAGTTAAAAATGTTTGCTTAAAAAATATATATATTCAAAGATTTTCACATTTTCGCGATTTCTTTGGTTATTTTCAAAAGATTTCAGAAATAGCAGATCTACAAGCTCATAGCGCGGCACTCTGAAATCGCCAAAGAAATCTTCAAATGACACCGATGTGTTCCCGGTCTTAAAGGGTCAAGGTGGGAATGACACCTTACCATGGACTCAGAAAAATAGTGAACAAGATTATGCTACAGCAGCACACAGCCAATTAGCAGCAACAAGACTCCAAAGAAACAGGAGGACGGCTGGAACTCTCTTTGAGAAAAGCCCAAGAATAACTCATTTCCCTGGGAAATGAGAGGACAAGGAACAGGCAGAGCTCAAAGGGCCTGAGATTTGTGTGATGCAACTGGCTGGCCTGCATCACCATCCGGGCATAGAGCCTCTTCAACCCCTCAGCCGTGGAAAGTTGTGAAAGGGAGAAATAATAGAAACCTCCCCAACAACCAAGTGTGCAACTGGAGAACAGATTTGCTCAGCTGTTTGCATGACCTTGGAAGACCGTCTGATGACATGGATAACCTCTCATCTACTCACAGCAGGCTAAGGAGCGAGAGTATAAGTCAGAAAGTAAGAGGCTCTGGACCGCTGGCCTAGCGGTCCAGGCACCTAGGCTCCATGTTGCCTGACAGCGTGTCACGGGTTCGAGTCCCGAACCCGACGGCCTTTGCTGTGTGTCACTCCCAGGCCCCCAGAGCCGCAGTAGAACAGTGAAGCGGCCGTCCGCCTGGTGGTCAATCTGAGAATGCGACACTTCCGCATTTAAAATGCTACTGCGCGTTTGTGCGCCTGCTCATAGCTGTATGGACACGCCTAATCGACCCAATATTGGTACTCCCGGTAGACAGATTCTAATAGAGTCTAGACCCAATGGACCCAGTTTTAAACTTCCGGCAGATTTCCGGGTGCTTCAAACGCCACTGAGCAACTTTCATAGAAATGAATAGCTGGGGGCGGGGCAATCCGCCCTCTAGATATATTATAACTCTATGGTCACTCCCCATTTCCTGTCAGCCTACTGCCCTATAAATAAAGGCATAAAACACTCCCCCAAAAAAAGAGGCAACAGGGACAGCTAACGACTTGAGTCTGACATTCTGAGTGTGGTTGACTGCTGTAAAAGATGTTAAGAAGCATGTCCAACAAGAAGACAGAAATATGATGCTTTCCCAAAGATAATGGTCTCTGACATCAATGGAATAATTGTAGATATTATGGCTGCACATCCTACTGTGAAAACCATCATAGTGCACACAGGGACCAATCATATTGTCGAAACAACAGTCTCTAGTAACAAGACTTCGGTGACCCGTTTAACCCATTTAGATCGAAAAGAAAAAATGTTGCTTTAAATATATATATATATTCAAAGATTTGCAAAATAAATCAAGATTTTTCAAAAGATAGCAGATCTACAAGCACATAGCACGGCACTCAGTGCCGCGCTATGTGCTTGTAGATATTTTTGAATAGCCAAAGAAATCTAAAATGACACAGATGCGTTCCCGGTCTGAATGGTTTAATACAGTGGGTTCTCTGAATGTTGAGGTCCTCTACTGCAAGGGCCGAAGAGGAGCTGAGAGATTCAGCAGATTTTCAGCACTGGACGAAATGGCTTTCAACTGCATGGCACCACACATTCAATGCACTTTATTAACGATTTCAACTTGTTCTGGCACTGCAGATGGTTCCTTTGAAGGAATAATGAACTTTTTATGTTAAAATGTGTTTTCTCTAACATATTTTTTACTTCCTGCGTCACCCATCTGTTGCCTCTGCCAAGGACAAGAGGAACCTAAACAAGATATAAAAGCTTGTGAGGATTCCACCCCTCAAAAGCCCCATCCATGTAACTCCAGTCACACTTTCTCCCTCTTCCCTCCCTCTTAAAGGGATAGTTCACCCCCAAAATGACATTTTTTTCTATCGATTACACACCCCATGAAGCCTTGAATTCATGGAGATTTTTTTTGTTTTTGTCACATTCCTAAGCCAATAATTTGATGACCGGCGGTCTCTCCAGTAGGAGACACAAAGTGTCAACTTTGTGTCTCCTACCGGATACATTAGCATCTCTCCGCAGCTTATCAAATTATTGTCTTAGGAAAGCGACAAAAGCAAAATAAATCCATTGAATTCAAGGCTTCATGGGGTGTGTAATTGATAGAAAATATGACTTTTTTGGGGTGAACTATCCCTTTAAGAGTTCACTGACCAGATGAAAAAACTGGTCACTGCTGGAACTAAACTTACAGTATCCTCTACTGCCATTTTCTCTCCTCTAACCCCAGTCTGCATCCACCTCCACCACTGGCTTTAATTCCTAGTTACAATCCCCCCCCCCCCCCCCCGACAACTCCATTCACTATAATGGACAATTTTTTTGACAGCATATGAGTGAAGAATTACTGAAAATACTGTGACCTCTATAAAATGTCTGTCTGTCAGGTCTGTCACTATTACAAGTAACTCAATCAAGTGGCATATAAAAATAAAAAACATCATCTATTGACATAAAACAGATATGTTGATAAAAAGACACCATCCATCTGAAAACGTATATATTCAAATCAATAGTCTCCAGTAGTACATCTGAATTACAGGGGATTCCTATGGGCTGGACATTTAAACTGCAATTACTTTTAGCCTCCTAAGATGGCGCACATCCAAATGTAGGCAAAATCTCCGTATGTGCGTGCCGTGTGTATCTATTAGAATAATTTCCGCCCCTCCATGACGACATCAGAATCATCCTCCATTTCTCCATGCCGATATAAAAAATAAAACAAAAAGTAAGTGGTACATATAACCCTATTCTTACATTACCTGGACTTTTAGCCATGGTTCCTTTTAAAGCCCGGTGTGCGAAGGACTCGTAGCCCACCAGTTTGGCCAATTTGTTCCTGCACTCCAACAGCTCCTCTAGACACCTCATCAGCTCTGCATTTGGGTACAGGTAGATTCTATAGGCAATCTCTCTAACCTGAGAATGTCAAGACAGCAACCAGTGGAAGATAAAACAGAACTTATATTCATTATTGACAGACTGTATATAGACTGTACATACTGTATACTGTATTCCTTGTTGATAAGACTATAATAATTTTTGATAGGGGGAAAAATGCATATATTGTGAAACATCACAATGCTTTTCCTATACTAATACAGCAGTGGTGGAAAAAGTACAAAAAAAAATTATTAGTAGCAATAATGCAATGTAGAAAGTACTCATTATGCAGAATGTCCCATAAAAACTTTTGAAAATAGCCAATCTACAAGCTCACAATGCGCATTGTGAGCTTGGCTATTTTCAAACGTCCGGAATATATATATAGGGCTGAAGTGTTTAATGTATGTTTTGTAATAATGATCAAAGTCTACATAGTAACTAGTAACTTAGGTTTTCAAATACTTGTAGTGGAGTAAAAGTATAATATTTGCCTCTCCACTACTCTGAGAGTAGCGGAGAAGAAGTAAAAATACTGAAAATTGGAAATACTCCAGTAAAGTAAAAATACCTCAACATTGTACTTAAGTACAGTACTTGAGTACATCTACTTAGTTACTTTACACCACTGAAATACAGTGTGGCTTGACATGATAGTATTGCTATCATAGTAGCTGATGCAAATTTCTAAGAAATAAAGACTCAGCGTTAAAAACTAATGTCCCAAAATGGATATTGATTAGTAGGACAGGTTTCTAAAAAGAGAGAGAGAAAAAAAAAAGAAACAACAAAAAATGCATAAAGATTGTGCTTGATTCAGCCTGATCCTTTGATCCATATACCAATGGCGCCCCCTGCTGACGAATATATGCACAAAACCCATATGCACAGAACATAAACACAGTGATGTCACAATACGCTTTACTGAGCTGTAAGCTGTAAATATGAGCAGTGGCAGACCAGACACATACCAAGTTATCCGGGGAATCAGCATGTAGCCCCGAGACCTGGATGAAACTGCCCTCTTTTGCAAAGTGCAGGTGCAGATGCTCAGGAATCGCAGACCTTGCGATTCTGTTTGGCATGTGAGACCCCACCAGAAACTCATTACTCAAATCTAAGATCTTCACGTGGAGGGCGACTGCCTCTTTCCTCTGAAAACAATAAAATTAGTAAATCAATTATACCAGTATAACTATAAGGCACATCACAGCTCTCTTTTTTTTTTACCAGAACCCATAATCTTGTGATATTTTTGATGAAGTAGAAATATCTTTGGAAGCAAAGCTAAATCTTGGGAGAGACTGGCTTGACAATAAACAGTGCATCATGTAAGTCTATAATTAGGTCTATATGAACCAATTGCAATTACAAACAAAATAGCATGTGTCTTGGAATAAAATATATTTTTTAAGGTACAACCAAGTTGGTGTTTTGGGATTTTCACTGATTCAATCATTTCTTTTAGGCAGCCCTGAGTAATTTAGTCAGAGGATCTGGGAGTCTATTTCTTCAGTCCCATGAATGACATCCACCTGTTAACAAATAATGTCCTCTACCCAGGAACTCACTTAACATTAATGATTCCAGACTTTTTGTCTTACCAGCTTTTCATCCAGATGAATTCCACTGATCTCAAAGTCAAACAAGAACAGCTCCGCCACTCGCCTAGATAGGAAAAGAGGGGACTCAGTATAAAAATTGACTTTCTTTCAACACCATGATATCAGGCAAGACAGAATTAATTCGATTCTAGTTTATTTTTCTTTATGTTTGACTGTGACAGTGCATGTTTTCATACAGCAGGTGTTTTTAAATTCACCTTCACAATCTATAATATTTTTATATAAATAGATAAACCCAAAACTAAAAAGAACAAAACAAAAAACAGAACAATCTGAAATACCATGTTAACCCAAGATACAGGCATCTCAGTGTTTTATAATAGTGCTAATACCTATATCTAACGTACAGGTAATGTATTCACCTGTTTCCTAGGCTGTGTTTTCCACTTCCTGTCAATTTGATCCAATGAAATCCAATGAAACTGGTCAGATGACCAATGATATCCAATGAAATCGACAGGAAGTGGAAAACACACAGCCTAGGAAACAGGTGAATAGAGCCAATATAGTGGGGAAATTACCTACTTTTTAGCACCAACCTTTTCTCAAGTTGAGACAATTTCAACTTATCTGATCAATGTCACTTCAGAGCCCCACCGAACAATAGCAGTGAGAGAGAAGTATTAACATGTCTTCTCATCTAACCAGCATTATGGAGCAACTTAATGCTTGATGCTGAAGATAATGTCGCAGCTTGAACAGGTCGGTGCTAAATAGAGGTCTGTGCTTTTTTTAACAGGTCTCCAGTGGACACACAACCTAAATATTACCTTGTGTCAGGGTCCAGCTGAGATACAGTATCTGACTTGCCGAGCAGGTCCTTCAGGCTATTACACAGCTCAACATTAGTATTCAACCTGAAAAATACAGATACAATAAATCTAAATATATCATGTCACATGCAATACAATTATTTCCAGTTTTCTATAACAAGTGTTAAGTTTCACTCTCCTCTGGTAATGATTTCCAAGTGTTTTTCAACAGTGTGCTCTCAATAGATACTTCACTAAGCCCCCCCCCCCCCCCCCAATAGTAATTGTCCAATACTAGCTTAGCAACCGTTGCCATTCGCCATAGACTCAGACAACACTCCCATTCATACCATTTAAGTCATTTTGAAGTAGCACACACATATAGACGATAATTAGCAACACTGATCAAAAATAATAGGAATACCATAATAAGGCTATGGTCAGACTTTTGGTGGGGACCGGCAACAGTGATTCCAGGTATCCAGAGCTTTTGCAAAGGGGGCATTTTTCATTACTTTCCTCAACTCAAAACTGCACTGACAAATGCAGGTTGTGGCTGTCAAACACACAGTCACACACACACACGCGGCTTAATGTTAGGGAAATTACACAGCTCACGCACCAAGGTGATGACAATAATACTAATGATTATTATTAGTATGAGCTCAGCGAAAGGTGTATTACAATATGTTCTTTCATGGCCTTCTATGTGTTTGATGAGCATAATGCTATGTGCATTGTGGTGTACTAGTGCACAACCATGGTGGAATTGTTCATGGTGAGATAAATATTGCATTGGACTTACTTCTCTACAACTGTGCCAATCTCTATACAGGTCTTCTCCGCAGCCTGGCGGTAGGCTGGATCTGGATGGGCCACTTTAACAAAGTCAGCCTGGTGAAAGTAAGAAGAATCACAGTTGATTAGCAACCAATGCAATCATTATAGCTTATTGTGCTAGCCCTCAGGAATTGGCTCATTTAGCAAACAGTACTTATTTTTCTTTTGGGTTAAATGTGACTCCTACCAATGACCCGGTCATCAACTTATAGGCTCAGTAATGCGAGGGGGGTTTAGATGTGTTCAGTTCCAAAAGAAAAAGAAAAAAACTCTGAGGAGCCATTCCACCATTCTGGGTGGAAAACGGAATGCTCATCCTAAAACACACTGCCCCATTTTTTTCGCGGACAGAGGCCGCCGGATTAGACCCAGGCGAGGGTCTTAGTGTGTTTTAGGACGACGGTTCTTCTATTCCATTTCTGAATGGAGAGAGGTGCGCGATGGAGAGAAGAAGGACCGGCCGATATTTCCTTTTTGCTCGATATTGTTTGATGGTGAAACAATCATGACTGATACACATGAAAGAAGACCCTTTACAGCTAATAGAGGATTTCACATTTTAAGAATTGGTTCAGAATTGAATGAGTATCTATAGTTAACTTAAATGTGAAGCTCTTTCTGCAATAAATATGCATCCATGCGTTCTGTGCGCCCGTCTGCTGCGACGTTTCCTTTTTACCACACACTTCCTGGAGTTTTTTGTACTGAATTAAATTAACAAAAACCCGAAATATAAGGGAAAAAAACGCAAACAAGTTTCATGCGTACGCTCTTGGCACACACACACACACACACACACACACACACACACACACACACACACACACACACACACACACACACACACACACACACACACACACACACACACACACACACACACACACACACACACACACACACACACACAAACGTCGTCGGGGTGTGTAATTGATAGAAAATAAGTAATATTTTGGGGCGAACAACTCCTTTAATGCACCATATTATAATATCTTGCATCCCCGAGCTTACCAGGTCAGCCACTTTACACAGGCCGTCTGAGAGCTGGTCAAAAGCCTCCACCGTCTGGGCCCCGGGGACACAGCTGCAGGCCTGGTCTACCAGATGCTGGGTGTTCTTCAGAGCACTTTGCGTTGCCACTTCGAAACCGGCAGGTGAGGTCAGCTCTGGCACGCCAAATAAACCCTGAGAATGGAGGCCAAACGTCAAGAACAAGACAGAGACATTGTGGAGAAAACTAAATGAGTGTTCAAAAGCAGACGGCCTGTTTTAGCATCTTGTACTGTACTAGCCTTGGATGTTCGGCTGTCACCATTACACATTTAAGTTGACGATTAATTGTCACTCAAATAATTGCGATTAACGATTTAATTGTGTGTTTGGCCATTGAACATTGGAACATATGAATACAAAATACATTTCTGTTTACCTTTTAGGCTTCGTAATAAAACATTTGCACAGGGCAGATAACTTAATATACAAAGAAATGATTGACATATTTAATCATTTTATACATTTAAAAATAGCCGATCTACAAGCACTTTGTGACGCGTTGTAAGCTTGTAGATCTGCTATTTCTGCTTTTTCCTTATATTTGAAAATGTGTGAACATTTTTCAACATGGAAACTATTAGGAGTTTGCATGTTCTCCCCGTGTCTCCTAGGGTAGGTACCCTCACAAAAACATGCAGTAATCCTGGTCACTATACTGCCTCCCCCTGGCCAGCCGGGGCGCCTGATGGAGGGGAAGGGAACTGGTTGGAATAACGTGTTCCTTCCACGCGCTACGTCCAACCAGGGAAACTCTCCCCTGTCAGGTGACAAGAAGGTCAGTAGGACTAGGCTCTCATGCATTGAAGGAGGCATGAGCTCGGCCCTGGCCTCCCTAGGTTGGCAGAGGGAAGGTAGTGCCCAGGATTACATAGACAATTGGCACTGGGTGTAAAAAATAGGGTTACAAAAATCGTGGGATAAAAATTTAAGTAAAAAAAATAAAATAAAAAAAAACATGGAAACTATTATGCAAAAATAATTGTGATTATCTCAAATAATTGTGATTAGACGATTATGTAATAATTGTGACAGGCCTGCTTGGATCAATACTATCATAGGTGTATTTTATCGATTTTGACATTTGCATATAAGTAAAAGTCAGACGCGCTAAAATACTTGATGGAAGGCTAGTATACTGTACTATGACCAGTCTGATGAGGTGTTTTTATTTTTCCATAGACTTACAGCAATGGTAAATTATTGTAGCTCTTATTTTTATTTGACCTTAGGGCACAGGAATATTACTCAATCGATTACGGCGAGCAGCAATGACTTTGAACCCTGAACCATATTAAACCACTGATTGCTTATAACTGTGTCAATGAAAGAATTGAAGCTTATTTTACACTGAACTCAGTGCAATAAGCCTTTCAGCAGGATGTGAGACTGAAATTAATGACAGTGGTGTAAAGCAAATATTTTCTCTTTTACTCCACTACAATTATTTGAAAACTTGAGTTACTTTGTAGTTTTGGATTGTTATCATATACATTTCGGCCATTGGAAAATAGCAGATCTACAAGCTCACAATGCGCTATTTTGAAAAGTATAAGTATTTGTATACATGTAATACATATGAAAACTTGTGAAATGGGACAATTGTGCATAATGACTACTTTATAAGTACATTTTAATACCAATACTTTTGTACTTTTACTCAAGTAAATTTTGATTTCCGAACTATTACTAGTAACAGAGTATTATCCTTGCAGTATTGATATTTTTTTTTACATAACTGTAATAACTATGTTATTACATACTGTGATAAATGTTGTTACATACTGTAATAACTATGTTATTACATACTGTGATAAATGTTGTTACATACTGTAATAATGTTACATAGATACAAAAATGTGAATACTTTTTCCACCACTGATTAATTGTACAAACCACGTTGGTTTCGAACTTCTCCAGTCTCCTGTGAGGCTTAATGGTGTTGAAGGCAGCTCCCACTGGGGACCATGTCGTTACATATCGTCTCCGGACGGATGGTAATAATGCTCCTTTATGCTTCACAAAGTGAAGCAATCGTCTGCACGCAGACATGGTTGTTTTAAGTGTGTTTTATCTATGCTATCACCTCAGATCACAGTCGTTGCTTAAAGTTGTCGATATTGACATGGACTGATAATAGAGGACACTACACTCAAGACTTATGTTTAGCATTCAAGATAACAATCTAGAGATCTAGTAAAAAGCGTAAATATATGGCTGTCATTGAAATATGCACGCGTCCTTTGTGAAAATACACTGTCCAGTATCAACAACCTGTGACTTTTGTGTTGCTTTTTGAGGGTGATCTCTGTCAAACTACTAGTAAACATAGCTTCCACATGTTAGCATGTCATATCCAGTGTTGCCAGATTCTAGGAGATAAATAAGCAACATTGTGAAAACAAGCCCAAAAGAAGCGACTATATTAAAAAAATAATTTGAAAATAGCCAATCTACAAAACATTGTGAGCTTGTATATCTGCTATTTTCATATTATTATTTTTGAAAGTTTTGAATATTTTTTTATGGGGGGGGGGGGCAGTGGGGGCACTGACGAATAATACATATCAATCGGGGGTCCTTGCCATGAAAATGTTTGAGAACCACTTTGTTTAAACAACAATAGGAAACAAGCAACTACACTTTAGAAACAAGCCCAAAGAAACGGAATAACCTGTTACTACCAATATTTACAAGCAACTTTACAGAAAAACAAGCCCAAAGTCGCTTATAATAAGTGGACATGGCAACGCTGATCATATCAAAGTGAATCTACCTTAGTGTTAGGTCTTGTGTTTTCGCTCGACAGCCCGTGGCTACATTTAAAAGAAAGAGGAACATTAAACAACGTCTAAAAAATACAAAGAACCCATATAAAGATGCTACTACAATTTCAGAAGGTTACAAGGCAGTTATCATGAATTTGAGTAGGGCAATGTAATTAATAAAATATTGTCGAAATGCACACAGCGGAAAACACTGGTTCTTTGTAACGACGTCACACACGGGCGACAATATTTTGTAGTTTTTTTCTGGGACTTCTATGTGCCTACAAATGAGTAGCCCAATAGATGTCACTATTGCGCCTTTCATTAAAAAGTGTCAGCGTAAAAATGCAAAGCAACATGAATGATACACTTTGATTTATTTTATTTCACCAAAGCACCTCACGGACTAGGTTAGCTCAGTGGTTCACAAACTCTTTAGCTCAAGACCCAAAAGAGAAATTAGATGTTGCATGGAACCAACTAGTGAAAATAGCAGATCTACAAGCTCACAATTGTGAGCTTGCAGATCTGGTATTTTAACTACTTAATTAATTCATTCATTCATGGTATTTATTAGATTTTTCTTTGATTTATTCATGAAATTACTTTGAAAAATCATTTAATTTGTCTTTAATTCATGTAAATTGTTCATTTTTGGGAATGTTTTTTGAAAATATGATAATAATAATTATAAACAAAATGTAGGAAACAAAAACTGCATCCTCAGTGTTTATTCACCAGTGTGAAGTTCAGCTGGGAGAACCAAGGAGCAATAAGTATTTAGAAAATGTGCTAACTCTGACAGCTGAATGCCATGTCAGCCAAAAGTAAAAGCCACAAATAACACAAGGTTAACGGTCTGGGGATCTTAGTCTAAAATACCAGACCCTTAACATGATCGTATATCAATACAAATAATTAGTTAGGAGCGCATGGCTTATTATTATTAATTATTTTATAATTATTATATTATTATTATTATTATTATTATTATTATTATTATTATTATGATTATTATTATCATTACTATTACTATTATTATTATTATTATTATTATTATTATTATTATTATTATTATTATTATTATTAATTCATTAATGTATCAATGTATCAAAGTATACATTTATTTATTTATTTATTCATTCATTCATTCACTCATTCATTCATTAATGTATTCATTTATTTATTTGTTTATTCATTTATTTATATGCTTGTTTGTCTGCCTCCAAACAAACACCATTCAATCATAACGAGTGAATAGTAAGAAATGGAATGTTGAGGGAAATAATGTGTAGGAGTCAGAGCTTATCTATGAGTCAGACATGATGGCAGCATCACAAAACCTGCATTGTCCACCATGTTGGAGCTGTAACTCTTGGCATGGGCCTATCCAACACATCTGCCAATTAAAATTATTGAGTGACTGACAGTTAAAAATGACACTCAACTGCTCTCTCCATAATATTTTGCTTGCATATTAATGGGACAACATGGGACACCTTCATTGTCAAAATGATGTACCTTATATTAAAGAAATGAATGGAAGATTAGTCGTTTCAACATTTTAATCCAGTTTAGAAATTTGATTTCTCTCCAGCTTAAAAAAACCCAAAATATCCTATCAAATTGGCTAAGGGCAGTGTCCCATTTTGACAGTAACAGTGTCCTATTTTAATCGTAGGCAATTGGCTAAATGGGACACTATCAAAAGTAAACATTTTCAAAAGAAACTAGAATTTATTCATAGTGATTTTGATACACTATTACATCCCATTACAAGATATATTGGAATTAAACAGTCTTTGTTTTTAGATTGTTATACTTACTGTAAATCAAGTGTCTTGATTCTGGAATCAACTATCACTAAATGTGTTGCCAAACACACTTATATTACGTGTGTGCGTGTGTGTGTGCGTGTGTGTGTGTGCGTGTGTGTGCGTGTGTGTGTGTGTGTGTGTGTGTGTGCGTGCGTGCGTGCGTGCGTGCGTGCATGCGTGTGTGTGTGTGCGTGCGTGTGTGTGTGTGTGTGTGTGTGTGTGTGTGTGTGTGAGATACACATTGGAGCCATGGCGAGATGCCAATAAGTAAGCAGATAAAGCATATAATCGTTCACTTTGTGATACAAGCATGGCATTTGGCACACATACCCTCTAAGGGCCACTCTTATGGAAAGAGGCGCTGGCCACTCAAAAATCCAAGATGGCGACCATTGGGACATCCCTGAACTTAAGCCTTACAGAAATGGCAGAGATATGTTCCTGACATTTGAGGTAGACGTAGGATTGGCTCTCTCTCTCAAGCCGCTGAAGCTGCTGAAATCTCAGAGGCACTTACCATGGCCAAGGCTGCAAAAATCAATGAAAAAAAAAAAAGAAAGATTATATCTGCTCTGCTAAGGTGGCGGCCATTTTTAGACAAATGGTTGCCATCTTAGATTTTTGAGTGGCCAATGCCTTTTTCCATAAGAGTGGCCCTTATAGTATGTGTGCCAAATTTCATCCTTGTATCACAACCTGAAAGATTAAATCACTATCTGCTCCGCTAAGGTGGTGGCCATCTTGAAAAAGATGGTTGCCATCTGGGATTTATGAGTGGCCAGCACCTTTTTCCATAAGATCGGCCCTTATAGAGTATGTGTGCCAAATTTCATCCTTGAATCACAACCTTTTCTTTTTTTTTCATACTTTTATTTTGGATAAACTAAGATTTTGGATAGGACGTTTGGTGTAATAAAAAATCTAGTGTATAGTTTCCATGCGAATTCTCTCCAATATTTGGAGTTAGTTGTTTTATGAATTTCTCTGCATACTTGTTTCCACTCCATTTCATTCATTTGGTCTCCTATTTCAGCATTCCATTTTAATTGTATACTATCATTTGTGTTTGTGTTATTCTGGAGGATTTTATATATTTTTGACAAGGTGTTTTTAGGTACTGTCTGGTGGTTTTTGATCAGGAAAGCAATTAAAGGGTGCATTTCTTTGGTTCATTGCGTTCTTAAAAACTTGGAAAAATATGTCCTTACTTGCAAGTATTTATAAAAATTCCTTTGTGGTATCCTGTATTTGAATCACAACCTGAAAGATTATATCACTATCTGCTTCGCTAAGGTGGTGGCCATCTTGAAAAAATGGTCGCCATCTTGGATTTTTGAGTGGCCAGTGCCTTTTTCCATAAGAGTGGCCCTTACAGAGTATGTGTGCCAAATTTCGTCCTTGTATCACAACCTGAAAGATTATATCACTATTTGCTCTGCTAAGGTGGCAGCCATCTTGAAAAAAATGGCCGCCATCTTGGATTTTTGAGTGGCCAGCGCCTTTTTCCATAAGAGTGGCCCTTAGAGAGTATCTGTGCCAAATGTCATGCTTGTATCACAAAGTGAACGATTCTTGCGAAATATGCCCTTTATCAGCTCTACTAAATTGGGATTTTATCCAACAAAGAGCAATGATGAATGCCGGTCAAAGAATTGGTTTATCACATACCTATAGCCTCATTCTTCACAAAGACGTTTGATGAGCACTTTAATAATTGAATGAAAAGATTAACATTCTGAACAAAATGATAGTTCTGCTGGGTTTTCTCAATAGTGTGGGGAGGGAGTTGGTTGAAAACATGGCCTCGCTATGACATAACCATTCTGTGAACCATCAACGGCTGCAGTTGGTTCCTTTGCACCCAGATAAACATTGTCTCAGCCGTGAATTTGACCGAAACATCCACAGAAACCATGTTTGGAAGTCGAGTTTTGTCCATGTTTACATAGAGGAATTCTTTCAGTAGCGAGGTCGCTTGCAGTCGGCGCACAGTAGCACTTATGACCAGCTGCCATATTATCTGTAGAGAAGATATACGAAGGGTTCAAATCTGGCTTGCGGGGTGATTTTCGGGAGGAAAAAAAAATTATGACCATTTATGATGTTATATTTACAGCAGATACATGACAGATGCTCTCTTGCCACTATCTTCTAAAAACTGTATGCAGCCATCTGTGCCACAGCTTGTTGTGTGTACGCCTATTTAAGAAAACAGAGGTAGTTAAGATGTTAGTTAACCTCTCTGTGAGTGACTTGTCGATTCCCAGGACCTTGACACGGCCAGCTTATCTCACCTCTTTGCAGTCTGGACGTGAATCTCATGGAGTAATTGCATGGAAATGTACAAGGAAAGAAATCACAGAGAGAAATGAGTTGCAGAAACGTTTCCAAAAGTCTTTGATTGAATATTTTATTAGACAGAAATGTAAAAACAGCACGAGTAGAGTCAAACACTTTGTCTAAAAGGCTAACACCCTCTTCTTCTCCCCCCCCCCTCTTCTTTCTATGGAAACTAACGTTGCGATGGGAACGATGTACAAAAAAGAATTTCACCCACTTTTTTACCTTGTAAACCTGTGATGTGACAATAAAACTGATTCTGATTCTGATTCTAACACCAAAAAAGTCCTTGCGGTCTTGTTTCCATTGGGGTCCTAGGTATTCAATTCATCAAATAAAATAGCACCAAAACATTTAATATCATCATCATTCTGCTCTTGATAATTTGCAATTGTGTAGCCGACAACATGCACATTTACAATTACATTAGTTTCATTAGTTCTACATTTGTGTCTGCTAATGTTTTGATTTCAAAGTTTATTAATGGAAATGGTGGGACTACCAAAACAGCCCACATTGCATTGTTTTTTTTTACTCTCATTCTTCTCACTCAAATTTCTTGTAGCCTATGATTGTAAGTTAATACTGATCATAAAAGTAAAAGTTAATACTGATCATAAAAGTAAAAGTTAATACTGATCATAAGTGCCAGGCAATATTCTTCATAAGAAACACATACAATTGATGAAGTTAAACATCTTATAGTTATAGCAGAGAGACATAAGAACAGGTTGAAAAGAGAGAGAGAGAGAGAGAGAGAGAGAGAGAGAGAAGAAACAATGGCAGTATGCGTGCAGGCAACGGGTTCGGCCTGCATGCAGAAAGTCTCATTTTTGACAGTCCAGCCCATGACCTAAAATTAGTTTGTTAATGATGAGTTCCTTAATTTTATTACATTTCTAAGCTGAAGTTTTTATAGGCATGTCTATAGGTTTTATTTGTGTAGCATAGTGGTTCTACAAGCAAGTCTTTGAATTAATTAGGCGGCTTCAGGGAGTTATGAGGTTCTGTAAATGTGAAAACAATACAGTAGATGCAGGTATTAAAAAGAAAATGACTTAAAGTGCAAGACCACTTTGGTAGAGGTTTGGGTTGTGTAGTTACCTTGCCATGATGTAACTCCAAAGGTGGGCATGAAATAAAAAATAATTGCTCCATTGATTAGAAATTGATAATTAAAAATATGCTCCTCATTGACTTACATTGTACGGTAAAACTGCTCTCAAAGTCACTCTTTTAGCACAAAAACGAACGCAAACAAAGTTGATTCAGACAATATAGAACATCACCAAACACAGAACCGTTTTTTTTTTAAATACAAATGTCAACTTCCTGTTGATTTTGCCATTTTTAATAAGTAGAAAACCCGGACTGGATCGGCGGATCCGGATCCAGATCTTCAAATAGTAAAATCAACAGGAAGTTGACATTTTTATAAAAAAAAAAAACAGTACTGGGTTTGGTGATGCTCAATATTGTCTGAATCAGCTATGTTTGGGTTCCTTTATGTGCTAAAAGAGTGACTTTGAGAGCTGTTTTACCGTACAATGTAAGTCAATGAGGAGCATATTTTGAATTATCAATTTCTAATCAATGGAGCAATTATTTTTGATTTCTTGCCCACCTTTGGAGTTACATCATGGCAAGGTAACTACACAACCCAAACCTCTACTAAAGTGGTCTTACCCTTTAAACTCATTTAAATATTTGACTGAGCAACTTTCACTTGTACTGGTTTTACCAGGGGCATCTATACTTTGACTCAAATAATGAGGTATCTTGCTAGTGGTGCTGTTAGACTCATTCATTTTGTTTTTTTAACATACCTTTATCACCCCTACTCAGACAGTCTGTCTTCTGCTGTTAAGATTGATCAAATGCTAGCTATATGGCTGTGTGTGGTAGTGGTTGGAAGACATTATTGTCACCTCAGGTATAGAACATCTACTATATCTCAACAAAATCTGTCCAGTTACCCTATTCATGGGATAAATATTGTCTCAGACTGCTCTCTCTCCCAATAATTTTTTGCCTTGTGCCTGTTTCACTTTTTTCTCTTGCTCTTCTGAACACGCGCCCACACTTTCCCAGGGCAGGGCATCATATTTTAATATAGCAGGATAATTAAGATTCACCATTAAGCTATTTTTAAACTCTACTTGGAGCTGGAAGAGGGGACAGAGACAAGGTACTCTAACTGCTTAGAGCTCCATTATTCAAGCTGCAGGTGGTACGGCATGCAGGGAAAGAAGGCGTAATGGAAAGGAATGGGAGTCGACAGGCATTAAAGGTGACTATATTGTATTTATTAAACTGGCTGCACAGGCAAGAATTATTGGGTTGTCATAGTACAGGTAATAAAGACAAGGTAAATGAGGGGAGGAAAAAAAGAAGACATACTCTCTGTCCTTTTTCATAGAATGGAAGTCTTTGTGCACACATACTGATGAAAGATCTTTACATTGTATTCCAAATGGCACATGTTAAATCCAAGAACACTCCATACACTATTTAAGTAAACGCTCCAATCTCTGGTAGACAGAACGAGCGTTAAAGGCTCAAGGTTCTCTTTATTGTTACACACACACGCACGCACGCACGCACGCACGCACGCACGCACGCACGCACGCACGCACGCACGCACGCACGCACGCACGCACGCACGCACGCACGCACGCACGCACGCACGCACGCACGCACGCACGCACGCACGCGCGCGCACACACACACACACACACACACACACACACACACACACACACACACACACACACACACACACATGTAACAGAGTGGTTCACAACCTCAGCCTGATGGCTTGAAAGTGTAATATCTCCCCCGAGCTATAGGGAATTCCCTTTGGCTTAGTGGTTAAGATGTTGGCTTTCCACGTGGGAGACCCAGGTTTGACTCTCGGGCATTACACACACACATACACACATACATGCATACATATTCACATACACATGCTTTTCACTGTGACTTGACTGAGTAATACTCTTCCTTCATTCAGAACATGTCCTTGAGTAGCCGGATGCAGCAGCTCTCATGTGACAGCAACAATATCACCTCTGCTCCTGCCATGTGTTGGCCCCCCCTAACACATGTCCATCAGAAGTGTTGCCATAGCAGCCAACAAAAGTTCCCCCACGGCCATCGAGTGAAAGTTTGGTTGAGCGCCATTGATTTGTGGAAAACAGCAGTGGGCAGAATGCAGTGTTTGAAAGAGCTGTATTGATTTGTTTGTGGAAGCGCGCACATTCAGCTGACCTACTTGTGTGTCTCAGATGCTGATGTAACCTATAGGCCAGGACATGGATGGAACAAGCTGGCGTGTCCAGATAATATGGTAAGAATTTGCACAGAAGGTGTTTAGTATGACCACTTTCAAAACCAAAATGGAAGCATGTGGATGCCTCGGGATAAACCATAGAGTTAAAAATAATAGAGAGGGCACCGGAAATCCCCGCCCATCCACTTGCATTGAGTTGCTCACACATACTCCTAAATCACCCCTTCTTCCGGGTTGGGAAATGTGACGGGCGGGGCCTATTTGGGGCTTCTGTGACACGTTTTGCGTCACGGAGGTGACTTACATTATAAAGAATAAAGTTGAATATAAGAACAATTGTGGAGGTACGTCTGTGGCCTGCTGGCATTGTGCAGAAGAAATGTGACGCTGATCAGTCCAGCCATTTGCGGAATTATCTCTGTTTGATTTTTAATGATCCGGTGATCTGATTTCGGATCATTTGAGCTCTGAACGGGTCACTTAGTCTGCACCGTGCATGTACACCATATGGTGATTTATGTTCCAACCAGATGCCGCTGTCATTGACTTGAGAATCAATGCATAATATCTCCTGTTCTTTCATTCATCATTTCATTTCGTTTCTCGTTCAGTCTTGCGGTCTTTTCACCCCATATATATTTTTTCTTTTCTTGTAATCTCTTGCACTCACTCAATGTCAGAGCATTGCTTGGCCCCACCCGCTCTCTCTCTCTCTCTCTCTCTCCCAATTCCACCTCCTGCCTTCTCCTACTATTTCACACCCTTTCCGCATCTCCTGTTACATCCATCCGCCCTGTTTCAACTTTCTTCCAGTTTACACGTCTCAAACTCCAGTTCAAGCAACCCAGACCCACTCATACATGCAGTGTTGCACAAAGCAACACACACACACACACACACGGACGTACGCACACAGTCAGGCACAGCCTGTGAACCTCAGAGACGGTGAGGGGGGGGGGGGGGGGACAGGCAGAAGGCGACATGGTGCTATAATGAGCCAAGCATTAGCTTCATCCCTCTGCCTAGCATGATACTGACAAATCAGCCAGAACACAGAAGACCCTCTGCTGGTTCTCTTTCTTCATCTGTCTCGGCCCTGGCTCTCCCCCCCCCCCCCTCCCCTCTCTCTCTCTCTCTCTCTTTCTCTCGCTTTCTTTTTCATCATTTAATCCATCCTTTTCTGCCTCACTCTCTCTCGCCCCGTACACTCTATATACATCACTCCCTCCCTTTCGCACGCCTCCCGGTTCTCCTCTGGTCTTTCATCTAGTTTGCCAGTAGCCAAGCCTAACCCCTTATCCCACTCACCACCCCCGTTTCTTCTCCCCAGCTAGGCTGCTCTCAGTTCACTGATTCCTGACTGGTGCTGGACGCCCCCAGCTCATTATTCTCTCCTACTACTGCCTTTTTTAAATTCAGCCGTTTCTTTCACACATGGGTGTGAGCCATTTGGAAACTGTATTCCCATTCTCTCTCTCTCTCTCTCTCTCTCTCTCTCTCTCTCTCTCTCTCTCTCTCTCTCTCTCTCTCTCTCTCTCTCTGTCTACTATGAGTTATTTCATACAAAGGTGAGAGAATGTGCTTGTGCACAGCTGAGACTAGAGCTCTGTGCATATTTTTCTGTTCTTGTATTTGATTGTGTTGGAGTGCGGTTGCTATCACTGCAGTGCAATATGTTGAGTAGCCACAGCTGTGCATAATGGTGCAATGGAAAGGAAGCCACGTTTACCGGCAGAAACGGAGAGACTGAAAGAGACTGAAAGAGACTGAAAGAGAGAGAGAGAGACTGAAAGAGACTGAAAGAGAGAGAGAGAGAGAGAGAGAGATAGAGAGATAGAGAGAGAGAGATAGAGAGAGAGAGAGAGAGAGAGAGAGAGAGAGAGAGAGAGAGAGAGAGAGAGAGAATCCCCAGTGTTTAACCTAAAAAATGTACAAATGAACCAAATGTGTACACTCAGAGTGTGAATTAACAATGAGGATTCCATTGTGTACTCACAGGATGAGAGTAATTTTTGTCTGAGTGAGGGTGTTTTGATTACTGGTTGTTTGCTGGTTGTTTCTCGCCACAAACAACCAGCAACTTTATCCGTTATTTATTTGATATTCTTCAATGTTGCTTTTACAGTAGCAGGGAAGACATTATGAACAGATGGCATCATCACACTTCGTTGATTGAAGAAGAAAAAAACGGAATAATTTTGTTAAAGCAAGGACAAAATGTTAACATGTAAGGTAGGGTACTATGAGTGGTAGTTTGCTGCATGTAATATAGAGGAAACAGAAACAGTTTAACATGGAGGGCTAATTGGGTGCTAAATGCACCCACTTGCCTGGCAGTGAGTCCCCAGTATGATTTCTGGATGGATGGACCATTTGCTGCCTGTCACTCCCCTAACGTATGCATATTTCCTGTTTCTCTCTTCACTGGATCTTACGTAATAAAGCATCAAAATGTATGGTTCAGTTTAGACATGGGTGTGGTTTAATTAATACAATTTAGTTAAAGGTAGGGTATGTGATTTGTTTTGGGATTTTTTTTTAAAGGTTAAAGCTCTATATTCTGATAGTAATCATTGCTATAGAGTGTTAATTCAGTCACAGGGGTCTCCCTGTCTCTCCAGCTCTTTAATAAACAGAAAATACATTTTCAGGTAGGTGACAATCAAGAGAGAGAGAGAGAGAGTCAGCTTCATTTTTATAGTGTTCCAGTCCCAATTTTGTCCGCCCATTTTATTTGTCTCATCACTTCCAGTTTCACTTGTTTAATCTGTATCTTGACTGAGTTCTCTATCCTGATTGGATCAAATCGGTATCCCGACCTGAAAATGCATTTTCTGTTTAATAAAGAGCTGGAGAGAGATGGAGACTCCTGTTACTGAACAAACACTCTATAGCAATGAGTACTATCAGAACATAGAGCTATTTAACACTTATTTTAAACAAAGAAAATCACTTACCCTACCTTTAAGGCTGAACTCCAGAACTTATTCAAATGAATAAAACATTATTTAACCAGTCTGTGCGGTAGATTATGTTTAATACAATATAACTAGCACATCTGCAGTGGTTGGAGGTGGTGTCCCTACTCTTCCATTGAGAAATGTATAACCTGGTGTTGGGGAGGACACGTACTGGTTGACAAGTAGTGCTGCTGGAAGCTCATATCACGCAATAATTCCCCTCCCTCTTGGATGGTTTGGTAGACATTTAAGGGGGGCGCATGCTACCATTTTCGGTGGTCACCTTATCACCTTATCACCGCGGTGGTGATAGAGAGAGCTCTCTCTATCATAGAGAGCGCTCTCTCTATCACCTAAAAGGTGATAGAGAGAGCTCTCTCTATCATAAAGAGCGCTCTCTCTATCACCTAAAAGGTGATAGGGTGACCACCTCATTTGGTAGCATGCGTGGGCCTTTAGTCTCTCATGCAAGATACCCTGGTTCAAATCGGACATACAGTATATGCTACGAATATGTCGTTGGTGTAGAAAGAGGAAGTGAAAAATCTGAACGACACCAAAAGGCTAAAGGTGGAATTGGGAGAGAGTGGAGCGAGATATGACTCTAGTCTAGACGAGTGACAGTGATAGAAGTTGCACAAAAGAGTGCATTGAGAGGGAACGTGAGGTGAAAACTGTAAGTAGGAAAGGATGTGACCTTATACCACCACTCATATTTGCAGGAGAGGAGCCAGTCCATATATTTGCTTAGTTTGTGAGGTGAAGACTACAAGGGAAAGAGATATTTCTACTGCTGCATAACAGCCATATGTAATTCGTGTAGTATGAAGATATTTCCCTGTAATGTTTATTAGTTCTGCAAACACCAAAGCACGTCACTGTGCATCTTAACCTCTTCAACCCTATATACAGTACGTTGTTGTATGTCAATAGAAAAAATAGCTGATCTTCAAGCTCACAAAATTGCATTGTAATGCAATGTTTCCGCATGTTCGGGGGGATGCCCCCCCAAAGGTTGGTGCCCTCCTCAAGCCCGTTGGATAAGCCACCACTGTATGTCATCACCAGTCTAAATTACTTGGGGTTTGTTTCTCTTGCCTGGGGACACTCAAATAATTTTGGTCCTTGTCTATACAATACATTAAACCAGCACTCATTGGACTAGTCTGGCAGTCATCTGCCATAAACAGCTATCCCCTCAATTATATATTTTCAGAATTTCATAACAATTTACTGTAGATCAGTGGCTCTTAACTCCTTGGGAATAGAACGCTGCCACCCACCTGGGCAGCCAAGTCTACATTAGTGCCTCTATAGACAGCTAGAATGAAAAGCAGCAGCACATGGGCGGAGCAGAGCGCCACAGACCTGGAACTTTACTTAATGCTATATAGCTAGCATCTGGTCTTATTTTTTCACTTTGCAATGTGAGTAATGTGATGATGTTTCCAAAACAATGTCTTTATTGTGGACACAAACCTCAATCCACCACCTAACCCTATAGTCCAGAAAAGGGGAGATCCAAGAAAAGTATACAGGCACACTGTCTAAAGAGTATAAAAAGCATGGGAAAAGTACTCATATTTCTTAATCAAATCAAAATGTATTTAAGTACCAAAAGTAAAAGTACTCAATATGCAGAATGTCCCATTTCAATTTTTCAAATGTATAAAAAGCTTTTGAAAATAGCCGATCTACAAGCTCACAATGCGTCACGTTGCAACGCATTGTGAGCTTGTAGATCGGCTATTTTCAAATGGCCGAAATGTATATACAGTATAGGGGCTGAAGTGGGTAATGTATGTTTTGTAATAATAATCAAAATCTACAAAGTAACTAGTAACTAAAGTTCTCAAATAATTGTTGTAAAGTAAAAGTATAATATTTACCTCTGAGATGTAGTGGAGTAGAAGTAAAAGTACTGACAATTGGAAATACTCCAGTTAAGTAAAAATACCTCAAAATTGTACTTAAGTACAACACTTGAATAAATGTACTTTGTTACTTTACACCACTGATAAAAAAGTCTTACCAAAAATGGCAAGGATAAAAACATAATGACACCCACCTGTAGCAGCCAACCAGCCTTCATCAAGAAACAATAGTTTAACAGTCATTATAGCACTGCTGTGGTCTAGACCAGCTGTGTGCTTTTGATATTTTCTCATTAGGAATGAGTTAAAAAAAATAGAGAGTCAGTAAACAAAGGGGTTTCTTCCTTTTGGCAAATTGAGCAGATAGGGTGTTGACATTAAGCTTGTTTATGCTCACACATATTGTATTAATATGAGAGTTATTGCCTATAAGAAATGTTGCATTCCATAAATCTCTGTGCAGGTTCATAAAAATGACATGGTACTGAGATTGTGCAAACAGATTTTAATCATCCAACCACAGGTATGGAAAAGACCTATAACCGCACTTATTAAGTGTGTGGTTTATTTAGAATTCTTCCCTGCTTAGTAATTCTGTTCCTCATTTCAAGTCCATAAAACAGCGTTGCTGGCAAGAAGGTGAAGGTCATGTCTGCTAGCTAGATAAGCTGGATTTTCTTGGAGTGACATGTGGTCAGGGAGGGCAATTACCGTAAACAACCTAGATCTAGGCAAATGATATGACAAGATGTGCCTAAGACATAATTAATTTGACGTCTATTGATTTAATTCACAGACAGTTTTTCAGTAGATTAAATTGGTTTTATTTTGTTTTGCAGATTGAGGTGATACATTAATCATAAGTAAGGTTAATTTATACTTAATTTATTTTTACCAACACTTTCTTGTTTTTTATTTGCAATGTCTTAATGCATGTCTTAATGTCCTTCAAGTGGTGCTTGGAAACATTGTAGGTTACCAGCATATGAGCGAGGTTCCTGTGCGTATAGGGTCGTGAGGTTTTCATGTCAAGGACCCCCAACGTGACACTTATTAGTCCGCGGACCCCCATTTGAAAAGAAGCTGTGATTCTCAACCATTTTAATTTCAAGGACCTCCAGTTTGACATGCATATTAGGCTACGGACCCCCATTTAATGGCATTTCTATCTCTGGGACCCTAATTTATATTGTAAAATCAACGTTCATTTAACTCTGAGCGTGTACAAATGGAACCAAATGGACCCGTTAGGGTCCATTTGGTTCCATTTGTACACTCTCTGAGTTACAGACCCATAAGGGTCCATTTGGTTCCTAACTATCCATCATTTAGCTGGGGACCCCCTGGAACTCCCTCAAGTACCCCTGGGGGTCCCCGGACCCCACTTTGAGAACCAATGGACATTAATGTACAGTACAATATGTAAACTTGCCACCATTAGGAACAGTGATAACCTTTGAAACAAGCCAGGTTGGATTAAATGGATTGATTATACAGGTACACTATATTTTTCGTGCTCCCATAGTCCCCAAACGACTGTGGAAGACAGTAGGCCTAGTTGCACTGACCGCAAACAATAACGCACAGCTAATAATGCAACACAGCAAAAGTAGGCAGAATACTAAAGTTACACTAATGCTAGGCACGTTTTTAAACGTTAATGTCACTGCTTTCATGAATGTAATTTGGGAATGTTATTGTTATTGTACTTGTTTAGATTAGAGCTTCATGTCCTTTTTGTAACAGAATTTTTTATTAGGTAGATATTTATATTTGTATAGAAAGGTCTAACCAGGGACTGGGGTCGCAAATTAGCCTCGGCTATAAACCCCTTGTACAATTGCAACGGTTTCATGTTTTTATAACTGATTCATTGTTTTTTGTATTGTCCCTGTCAAATAAACATATAAATCAAATAAATAAAACATGCATACTTAGGCATATCAGAAAATTGGCTGAGTTTTAATCCCACTCAGTCCCAGCACCAGGATGAAGTGACTGACCTTTGAGAAATTAATTCATTGATTTAACCATGCATTAGCCTCAGAAAGCCTAAATAATAACAGCATAAAAACAGCTGTTTGCGACATGCAGCTCTCTCTCTGGGCCCTATTCCAGCTGAAATTTGAACAAACCACTAATTTCGGATTTCGGACTAGGCAAGAGGCGTTTCCCCGCAAAATTCGGTATTCTATGGCACCCCCCTCACCCGCCAAACACCTGAGCTACCCGTTACATTATGCATAGGTGTGGTTTGGGCGTTACAATGATAAAACCAATCACCGTGCCAGAAGCCATTGCCTTTAAGAGAAGACTGCGCTAGCCGTCATCCCGATCCAATATATGCTCTAGCCTATCTACCTGTCTGCACTGTTGCCTGGTCTGATTATTATAAGCCACATTGGGCTTGTTTTCCTTCTTTTTTTTTATATTAATTTGTAGCCTATTGTGTTCACAATAAGCTTGTCATATTAGTCAGATCCGGAATAGTATATGAAAGCCATTTAAAATATGTATACTATTGGTACACACCAGCTGCTCCCAAATAATTAATTACATCATGTTGCGACAACGCTCCTACGTGGTACACAGACAAACAGTAGCACATGGGTATACTAAATTGGACAGTTTTAGGAAAGGTCTATAGCCTATGTACTCACGTTGGCTGTATTGTTATTTCCACCATTCTAATGGATTCCAGGGGTGTGTAAACATCTCTGTAGTAGCTCCATAGTTTCCTCTGAAGTGACGCACATCCATATTGTCCCCGTTATCTTTCATCATCCACCTTTGTTCAGTAATCCCGAACAGAGCTAAACTTTAAGTTTACATCAATCAAAGCCTCTCAAACCCAGACACATTGCTGCGATGCGTATGTGCGTCGCCTACCTACCCAAAATAACAGACATACAAGCTATCAACGGCGCTGCGTCATGTCTGTCGACAGCTTACAGATCTGTTATTTTGGACAGCATGCAATGAGGCGCGCGCGCCACGGAGAAGCCTAACACTAAACCAAAAATATTACATTACGTGGTCAACAACATACTAGACATGTAACTTGCTTGGAGCTTTTAATGCAGTGGTTCTCAACCTGTGGGTCGAGACCACAATGGAGCACCCAACGCCTGGCGAGCTTGTAGATCTGCTATTTTCACAATATTTATCTGTGGAACCGAGTCAAACAAAATGGGGGGTCCCCAGTTCAAATATGGTTATTTTGGGGGGTCATGAACGTAGCGTTTATGCGGGGAATATAATAATAATATAGGCTAATATATATAATATAGGCTATAATATAATATTCACCCGCAGCATGGGTTTAATGAGACAGTAGCCAAAATGAAAATCACACTAGATGATCCTCTCATCTTATAAAAAATGTAAGTGCTTAAGATTTTAGCCCAAACCCAACGGGACCCGACCCGGCCCGTCGGCACCGGCTGAGCCGGGTCTACGTTTTTTTTACATCCAAATAAATTCACATACTAATTAATTTGTAGCGTAGGCTATTGTGTTCACAATAAGCAACTTGTCATATTAGTCAGATCCCCAAGAGTATATGAAAGCCATTTAAAATAGTTATATATTCATTTCTTACACAGCTGATGCCAAATAATTAATCAACAGGGCAGCGCAACTCAAAAGTAGGTCAAATCACTCAGCTGTCTTGTCATGACGCAGCAGCAGATCGAGACCCCTTTAAAGTTTAAACCATAACATGACATCTTCAGACTATTGAGCTTTCTTCATGTCTTTTTCACCTCAAAGTAAATGTTGGATTATTTCTTCAAATGACAGCACAGGCAGCGGCAGTAGCCTAGAAGGTAACATTGGATGTGATTTCTCCATCGCAAAAATGATTACGGTTATTCTATGAAACATATATTTCATAGAATAACCATAATCATTTTAAAAATGGTTATGGGGCAGTGTATATATTTATATAGCCCTATTTGCTCCAAGCTGTTTTTTAAATAAAATATGGACTGTTGGAAGAATTAACGAATTACCAAGATTTAATGAGAAATAAGGCTTCTTTAGAAAAATTACTGACGGGCTGGGTCTAATTTGTCAATTATTAGTCGAGCCGGGCTGAAATATTTAGGGGATATGAAAGCTCTAGTTAGTAGTTTGAAGTGCTCATGTGGCCTTATAGTTGCTTCTTTTTGTTTTCATAGACCTGCGGACTGCGGTTGCTTATTTCTCTCCAAGGCTGGCAACACGGCTCATGGTCCAACGCACAAAGCCATTGTAGTGTCTGTGTGCACTTGACGGGTGATTTTATAAACCAGCGGGT
This sequence comes from Gymnoscopelus braueri, assembly GCF_963280865.1. Taxonomy (NCBI): domain Eukaryota; kingdom Metazoa; phylum Chordata; class Actinopteri; order Myctophiformes; family Myctophidae; genus Gymnoscopelus; species Gymnoscopelus braueri. The sequence goes on from NC_137606.1 coordinate 12,947,981, forward strand.
GCTTCTAGAATCCACTATCCCCCCTCCCCAAGCCGTACCCATGTGTGTCTGTAGAATTGCAATGTGGGGGATATAGCAACAACACGCCCACGGGCACACCTCCATGCGCAAATAACGGTGTCGGCATAATGGTGACGGGTAGAGCAGGTGCTAGAATAACCTATTGGGGCGGCGCAGCTCCATTATCAGGTTAAGGGTAGCGTTGCGGCTGGGAAAACTGGCACAGAATAGAGCGGTCTCTCTCTCTCTCTCTCTCTCTCTCTCTCTCTCTCTCTCTCTCCCTCTCTCTCTCTCTCTCTATCTCTCTCTCTCTCTCTCTCTCTCTCTCTCTGTCTGTCTATCGATTTCCTCCACTCCCTTTGAGTAGCTTCCCTTTCTTTTTATTATTATGAGGGCGATGCCCGTTGGGAACGAAATGCCCATGCAATACCCATTGTAACCATTGTCAGAGTACTTAGGGCCCTATCTTGCGCGGCGCCTTATCCATTATGTCTAACCTTATTAGGCATTTTTTATGATTTTGAAAACATTTTAAAATAGGCCTAGTGAAAATGGCCAATCTACAAGCTCACAACGCGTTGATGTAGATTAGCTATTGTAATTAAATAATAAAATAACTTATAACTTATGCCTAATAAGATTAGGCATAAGATTAGGCATAAGATTAGGCATAAGTAATAAGATTAGGCATAAGGGGATAAGGCGCCGCACAAGATTTTTGCCGGTGCCTTACCCATTATCCCTACACTTCTTTGGCATTTTTTTTTACCATTTTTAAAAAACATTTTAGTTCTACATCGACATGTTGTGAGCTTGTAGATTGGTTGATTTGACCTATTTGAAAATGTTTTTAGAAATAGTAAAAAACGGCTAAGAAGGCGTTGTGAGCTTGTAGATCGGCTATTTTATATTATATTTATCATGTTAATGTATGTTTTATAATGTAATAATTTATATCTGCAAAGTAACTAGTAACTAAAGTTTTCAAATAATTGTAGTGGAGTTAAAGTACAATAGTTCCTGAGATGTAGTGGAGTAGAAGTAATAGTATAGACAATTGGAAATGAAGTAAGTACAGTACTTGAGTACATGTACTTAGTTACTTTACACCACTGCTCACAGACAGACAGATTGATTTATAGATGGATGTGGTGCTGTGCACACACCACGTACACAACAAACAGCGCTGTCCATGGTTCTGAATTCCATACAGTCCACATCCACTATGGCGAGTCCCACTCATTTAACGTTAAATATTACTAAACGATGGGGCACTGCTGACCTAGCTGTTAAGGCCCATATATAGGCATATAGTGCTTGGCAACGTGTCGTCACCATGGGGGGCGTGGCATAGTAGCTGCAGACATACTGGTGGGAGTCAATGTTAAGTCAACCTGTTTATCCCCCACCAAGATGTCCGCTCTACCAAATGACACTTGTTGACGCCCCCTTCAGGATTTTTTTGCTACGCACTATAGGCTCTAATGCCTGACAGCCTCACAGCGAGTCGCAGGTTCGATTCCCGAGCCCGTCGGCCTTTGCTGCGTGTCACTCCCATGTCTCTCATTATCAATAAAGCCAGAAAAGCCCCAAAAATATATTTGAAAATATACATATATATATTATTTAAAGATATGTAACTTTTTCAATTAAGCATACGTTATTTTTGATTGAATCTTTCACTGGTGAATTTTTCACAATAACCATTACACATATACGTACGTGTTTTTTGACAACTTCTCTAAACAATATTAAACACTTTTTTATTCACAAGTGTCTGTTTTTTATGGCCCTCTCCCAGTGGCAAGCCTTAGGCACGTGCCTAGAACATGTGTGTCGATCTGGCTTTGAGCACAAGCATGCATGCGATGCCATAAGTACCTAGGGTATGTTGTCACATGTATAAATGTATGTTATTCAGACATGGACTTTAACTGAACTACGTCTGTCTGTCTGTCTGTCTGTGTGTCTCTCTCTCATCCTCTCCTGCTCTGTTTCTCTCACTGTCTCTTTCTGTGAAGCAGTAGGACGGTGTTACGTGTCTTTATAAATAAAACTATAAACTAGAATCAAGCCATCCAGGGTCCTGGTGAATCATGACCATAAAACGTTTGATTCTGTGAAAAAACGTTTTTGAAAACGGCAAAACAAAGGGTATTTATTAAATATAGTATATCATATGATTAAATATAAAATAAAATAAATCACAGAAAAAAATGTTTTATGGTCATGATTCACCAGGACCCTGGATGGTTTGATTCTAGGCTTAAATTAATTTATATAAATATTTTTGGAAATGTCAATGGGAAAAATGCATTGAGTATTTCGAAGTGGAACCAGGAAGTGGGCGGGAACTGCGATGCTCTATGGGCAAACCCCCTGCGCTGGAATTGAAGCTCTCTTCCCTTACAGCAAGCAGTTCCTATTAATGGCCCAGCAGATGTCACTATTTCAACTTGTACTGGTTGCAATAAGATCTCAATCTCAATACAAGTTTTGGGCGGAATTTACACTTGATTCTATTACTAGTAAACCTTTTTATGTTTTCAATCGCTATAGTTTAAAATCATCATGATATGCGTTTAGTAAATTATGGTCCCATTCATTTTAAAAGTGATGATAAAGTATAGGGTATGTATCTAGGGTTTCTGCTGGTTCTACCGAGTGAAGACCCGCCCTCGCTGTGGTTGCAGCCAATAGCGGTCGTTTCCGGGTAGCATTTCGGGACCGGAAGTTCAAAGATGGTGGATTTCAATTCGCTGAAAAAGTGGCTTCAAAACGGTCGTTAGAAACCAATGGCTTCGCTTTGTCCATTCTTTTTACAGTCTATGGTTCCATCACTCCATAGGTAGACGTGTATCTCATAGCCTGGAGGGGTGGTGGGTCTGAGATAACTGAATTCACAAAAATAACGTAGTTGTTATTTGGGAATTGAGTTCCTTGGCCTGCTGACAGTGTGCACAAGAACTCAAGGTATGATTATTGATTACCTATTCAAAATCCCTGCGATCCCTGCGATACTAGCGTCATGACTCATGTCCAGGGGGTGTACTTCAGTGGTGTAAAGTAAAATTAGTACATTTACTTAAGTACTGCCCTTAAGTACAATTTTGAGGTATTTCTTTTTTACTTTAGTGGAGTATTTCCATTTTTCAATACTTTTACTTCTACTCCACTACATGTCAGAGGCAAATATTGTACTTTTACTCAACTACAATTATTTTTTTTGACAGCTTTAGTTGTTGGTTACTTTGTAGATTTTGATTATTATTACAAAACATACATTAACTACTTCAGCCCTATATATATTTCGGCCATTTGAAGATAGCCGATCTACAAGCTCACAATGCGTCGCGATGCATTGTGAGCTTGTAGATCTGCTATTTTCAAAAGATTTGTATCCATGTCAAAACGTGTGAAATGGGACATTCTGCACAATGAGTACTTTTACTTTTGGTACTTTAAGTACATTTTGACACCAATACTTTTGTACTTTTACAGTAAAAATGTTATTACGGACTTTTTACTTAGTAACAGAGTATTTCTATATTGCAGTATTGATACTTTTACTTAAGTAAAACATTTGAGTACTATTTCCACCACTGTGTACTTATACATCCTGGCTGGGGAATGTAGGCTACATCAAGCTGCCTCATGCTACA